>NC_073744.1:169521596-169884968 GCF_029784135.1 Toxorhynchites rutilus septentrionalis
ACGATTAGTTTATTTTTTCTCACTTTCTTTTTTTGCTTGAGCAGTGGTCTTAATGTAATGTATTAATGTGCAACGTCGGCCCCTAGGGACCGACGCTGGGCTAAACGTGTTAGCACATTAAGGACCGCACGTTTTGGGGCAAACTTGAACGCTTCATTTCTTCGGAATCCACGAATGAGATCGTTTCATTCGATGTGGATGAGACGAAGGCGAGCCATCGGTAGGTCTTGTTAGAATCTTGGCGAACCAAGTATTCAGCCTTCAAGTGTAGAAAACACGGGTTATTTCGTGATTCATCCGTAACCGATGGAACGCGAAACACGAGAAATCTCGTGAGCAGTCCGCAATGTGTTAAATATAATAAGGGACTGTGCTATGGAATATGTTTGCTGTTCTCTTTGTTGATTCGAGAGTCGACTCCGCACATGTCACGTTGCATCGAGCGAGAGTAATTTTTACCAGCATTACGGTTTCAATTTTTACCAGTATTTACGATTCGGCAGTAATTCAGCTAGCAACCATTTGGTCAAGGACGTCCGAAAAGGTCTGGGAGCCGGGAGCTCATATTCCCACTAATTAATTTCTCCCATCAATTTTTAGTTTTACTCTAGACATTGATATGTCAACATCCTATGTTAAAACTGAGAAATAATTTAGAAAGTTTTACATTATAATTTTCGCGATTCAAAGCATTGTTTCCGGATTAAAGTTGCGTCAAAGTGCAGCACGTTTAAGTCGGATGTGAAGAAGGTTTTCTACTGAGGTGAGTGCTGTGTTCTTCGGTTGAAAACTGAAGGTATTGCGGTTGTTGTCGTCTCCACCGCCTCCAACCGATTCGGCTCGGATTTTATGTTACCGTTACCGTCTCTCCGATTATGTCCCACATTAACGGCCCTATCCACGCACCTTACTCACCTATACGAATGTCTACACAATGAACATAATTGTATTCAAGTAACTGTTGGGACCCGCCAATGTGCATGATAAATGGCAAGGCGTGAACACAAAAAATAAATGTGTTTTTTATTTGTATATTTATTCACTTAGGTAATTATTATTCACTCTGAAATTGCCACCTTCTAGGTTTACAAGATATCCTAATCGAATTATATGAAACAGACATCTCTCGTACTAGCACTGCAATAGGCCCAGCTGCTTGCCGCCATGTGTTCCAAATTTCAGATCATATCAGAGTTTAATAAATAATAATAATAAAAGTGTGAATCATAATTATATTACGTTTACTGAGAGAAAATTCGTCCTTTTATGATTCGATTATCCGAAACCACCCCGAATCGATTATTTGAATTGATTGAGAACTGAAGTTGACCTACCCTTTGAAAAATCCTCGGTCGAAAACTACTAAATACATTTGGTAATGCAAAATTAGTAGAATGTACAAATTTTTTGTACATATTGTCAACAAACCTGCATCCCTACCAGAGATTAGTATATTTTACTCGATAACATTAGTAAGCTTGGATATTGTCATATCTGAAAATTGGTGAGAAAAGCGCGTATTAACCATTTTCATTGTTCCTATAAGGCAATACGGAGGTATAATAAGGATATAATTCTGATACGTGCATTTTCGGCAAAAAAATGTAGCCGATATTGGGCTTCCGAATCATTGTTCTGCTTGACATATGTGTTTATTAGTACGGTCGAAAATGACTATAGATTGGTAGTATTTACCAAAAAATTCGTTATATTTACTAATTATTTCTCTCAGTGTAGGAATTAGAAACTTATTGTAATTCATGTGAAATTGACGTTAGTTTTGTAAAGGAGTGAGAGTTTCTATTATTTGTTTTACTCTCAATGCATAAGGAATACGAAAATACGCTGAGGGGGGAGGTCGAGGATTTGTTGGCGTCACGTAGGGGAAGTCCGGGCAAGACGCCCCTGTTAAGTAAAAAAAAATGAAACATGTATTTTGACTACAAATTTCAACGTTTCTCCACAATGTAGCCACTTTTGTTTTCTTTGTAATGAAATGAGCAATAACGATTACGAATAGACAAACCAACAGTAATAACGAGAATTCTACACGCGTTCATATTACACCACCCTTATATAAGCGAGGTAAGATGCTCATATGCGTGTCCAAAATGCACCACAACAACGGGTCTAGTGATCCCCGATTTATCAAATTAAAACCTGTCCACGTTAAATTTCGGACACCAAGATGATGCCAGTAAAACAAAAATTCACGTAATACAACAAAACCGATTGTTTATTTCAGTAAAACAGACTTATATCTAAAACAAGGAAAGCTTACTTCGATGTTAATTACGTTGTCTGTAAAATTCACGAACATTCTTGGGAACATCTGCCATTAGGTTCCGTACAGTATCCTCAGATATGCTGGTGGCGGCGCTTTTCCATCTCCTCTTGAAATCATTAATGCTATTCGCTTTCTTCTTAGTTTCGAATAGTTTTCGCTTAATCAGAGCCCACTGGGCGAATTTCGGTGGACAGTTCGGTGGATTTGTTGTTTTTGGCACATATTTGACCTCATGTGCATTATACCATTCCAGGATGGATTTTGCATAGTGACAAGAGGCCAAATCTGGCCAAAACAACGCTGGAGAGGCGTGGCTTCTTATGAATGGTAGCAACCACTTCTGGAGACATTCCTTCTCGTAGACATTTTTGTTGATAGTGTAGATAGAGACGAAAGATTTGGATTTTCGGTCACAACTGCATATGGCCTGCCAAACCAAGTACTTTTTGGGGAATTTAGACTGCTTCCTTGTCCGGGAATACTCGGCTACGGCATTCCTTCGCATGCAGTATAAAAAGCGAGACCCGGAAGCTGTTTGAAGTCTTCGAGAACATATGTTTCATCGTCCTTTCTCTTGCATAAACATTTTCGCAGAAACTGGGTGTACAGCACCTTAGCACGGCTTTTTGCAGTGAAATTTTGCTTATCATCACGATTGGGCACCTTTTTCACTTTGTACGCCTTCAGTTCATACCTCTGCTTTACTTTTTGTACATATGATTTTGATTTTCCAACATTTCGAGCCACATTTTTAACTGAACGGTTGGGATGTTTCTCAATAATGGCAACCACCTTTCGGTCCATCTGTCGGGAGCATACTTTTCGATTTTTTCCGCTTCCAACTTTCCGATCCACAGTTAAGCGCTGGTCAAACGATTTGTACACATTAAATACGGTACAGTTTTGGCAGTTTTAGCTTTTTGGCGAGATCGCGTACCGACAGTGTTGGATTTTGCTGCAGTTCGCGCAAAATGCGTTTGCGTACTTTCACTTGATTCGACGCCATTCTACCAAACTGAAGAGGAATGTAAACATGTTGGACATCGAAATAAAGAGGAGGGTTTCAGCTGTCATTTAAGTGAAGTATTTCATTGATTAGCGAAATATTTCATAAACTACACTGAAAGAAAAGTGTCCGAAATTTAACGTGGACAGGCTTTAATCGTTCATCAGCTAATCGAATACTTTTCAGCAGTTTGATATTCGATACGATTAATCGCCCCAAATAATCGATTAATCGATTAATCGTCACACTGAGAGAAATAATTAGTTAGACTAACATTTCTAACATTCATTTGCTAGAAAGCCATCTGGAATGAAAACCTGAAAATTATTATCTTTTACACTCCCCTAACATCGTAAACGAAACTCAATTCGCATTAGATGCATTGAGCTTCGATTACCGGTTAAGAGAGTGTCAAAGATAATGATTGATTTTCAGGATGAAACTGCAGCGGTCGTACGTTTTTTTTCTCTGGGTTTGGATCGATTAATCGACGTAAATTATTCGTTCGCTTCGATTATTCGTTACGCAGTATTCGTTCGATTAATAATCGATTTCTGTAGGAAGTATTCGATTAATCGATTAATCGAACGATTATCGGGGATCACTAAACGGGTCGAAATGTCAAACGACATCGAAGCGTTTATTGTGGATAACTCTTGATTCGCTACTTATATCTTCCACTTCCGGTATGTTTCTACCAGTTAGAATCATCAGTTGATCACAATTTTTCGAGGCATTTTTGTTATGAAACGCCGAAAACGCCAAACAAATTTGAATCCAATATTTTTGTTTACAAGTGTATTAATATGTGCCGCTGCTCAACAATATATTGCTACGTGTCGCTGTTCACAACTGTGCTGCCAGACTTTTCGCCTTTGTATTTATGAGTTTTTATTTTGATTTTAAGGTTTGTATTATTCTTAATAATGGGTGGATTTTAGTAGTCAGAAACATTGAAACAATTTTGTTCATTCTGGTTTTTATTACATAATACAAAAAAAAAAGATAAGTGAAAATGGTTTTATGCCTTTCAGAAACCATCTGGGTATAAAACAATTGCAAAAAACATCTGAGTATATTGGTAACACTGGAACTTACTAACTTTTCATTAATCTCCATACTGGAGCAATGTGCCCCATTATGAGATTGATTATGAAATTGCATTTTGATATGAAAAAATAATTTTTAATTTTTTTTATTCAAGCTTAATTGATAGCTCTGGTAATATTTGAGAATGTATTGTAGTTTGCAAAATTTAAATAAGATTGTTAATGCTTCAAAAGTCTTATGACAGAAGCGGTCAAAGTTGCATTTAATCATGCAGTTTTTAATATATTTTTATTTTATGACGATAGACATAGTTTTTGGTGCTACAATACATTGAATTGTACAGGGTTTTCCAACTTTAAATTCCGAAAGTAAATTGAAATAAAACACACTTAGAATTCGAATTTCGATGAAACTTTTATTTCAAATTAAAGTTTGGTTTATGCCATTATGTGTGAAATACAACATCATTCAAATGTCCACCTAGGGCTTCCTCGCACACCGTGATCCGGAACAGGTAATTTTCGATGACTTTTCGGCACATATGGGGCGGTATCTCGGTCATAACTTCACGAATGTTGTCTTTCAAATGTTCAAGAGTTTGTGGAGAGTTGGCATAGACACGGTCTTCCGCATAACCCCACAAAAAAAAGTCTAGCGGGTTCAAATCGCATGATCTGGGCGCCCAATTGACATCACCAAATGCGCAATTATGCGTCCCTCAAATTTCGTTCGCAATATGGCCATGTTCGGTCGTGTTGTGTGGCACGTGGCGCCGTCCTGCTGAAACCACATGTTATCCGTATCCATATCTTCAATTTGTGACAAAAAAAAATCGGTTAACATGCGGCCATAGCGCTCACCATTCACAGTTACCGTCTCGCCGTCCTCATTTTCAAAGAAATACGGCCCGATGACTCCACCGGACCATAATGCGCACCAAACAGTGACTTTTGGCGGATGCAAAGGCCTCTCAATAATCACGTGTGGATTTTCTGAGCCCCATATACGGAAATTTTGGGTGTTCACATAGCCACCGAGCTCGAAATGTGCCTCATCGCTGAAGAAAATTTGATGCGAAAATTCCGCATTTTGCTGCTGTTGTTCGTTCACCCAATCGACGTATGCCCGACGCATTCCATGGTCACCACGCTCTAATTTTTGTACCAGTTGGACTTTATATGGATGTAGGTGCAAGTACAAATGCAAAATTCGCCACAATGATGTGTTTGACAAGCCCAATTGCTGAGCACGCCGTGGAATCGAAACATTCGGGTCATCCTCCACACTGGCAGCAACAGCAGCAATATTTTCGGCCGAACGCACATAACGATGATGCACAGGTGTCACAATATCCGATACGGATCCAGTTTGTTCGAATTTACGCACTACATTAGCGATTGTGTGCTCTGTAGGCCGTCCATGACGATCAAAATCCGTCCGTAATGCTCGAAAAACATTTGCCGGTTTTTCATCATTTTAATAGTATAATTTAACAAAATTAACACGTTGTGCGATGCTAAAACGATCCATATTGTCAAACGGTTGTCAGCGCAGGGCTGTATACTTTCGGAAGCCCGAAATGGAAAACCCTGTATTTATAATGAAGAAAGGAAGTTATAAGCACAGAAAAATCCTGCCGACTACCGCGTTTTCCATGATTTTTCAAGGTGGTGCGTTTTACCGAAAGTTCCCCTATGTGATTTTTTTCCACCGCTATGTCCTTGAAGTTTTTCGAGTGAGAAAACAGGATGAACTGCGAAAACTTGAAGTGAACTTTTCGGTCATGTGTTTTTGGTTTTCCGACCACTGCATTCCAACGAAATAGTTGTTTTCTCGCGTAGTTTCTGGTAGCTCTCCGGACAATGCAATGCGTTGTATTACAAGGTAAATTACAGTTCTCATCTTGGGATTCCCGAGAGGTCATTTGCCTCTCAAATCGTTTGAGTAATACCCATGTTTGTGTGCCTTTCCATTGATTCTTGCCCTTTTTTTTTTTGATAGTCGATGTAGGCGTTTATGGCGTTTTTGGGGTTTCTCAAACCAACTATTCAAATAGCAATGGGAATGACTTCATATAATTTAGGCTTGGCAGCGAATGCGTTAAAAGCGTTCAAGTTGAATAGTAAACTAACAGCATAAAATACTCTGCATTGTCCATTTATTTCTGAAGCCACCAATCAGAAATATTCTCAGAGATCTTTAGAATATGGAAAAATTTGGTCATTATTACATAATATATATTTGAAAAAAAAAAACAGATCATCCAGAATGTACCATTACAGAATAAAAGACGTAGAAAATGAGTAAAAGTTGAGTAAAAAGTGTATCGCGAAGCAATCGATCGATAAATTTTAGCACTCTTTCCAAATAATGAACTATCGATATTAAATCATCCTTCAGTTGAGGCCGTTTGACAGAGCGCCAACAGAGAAACCCATTTCGCTTCGCGAAGATCGACCTCTACTAAATCATCGAATAAAAAAGTTATTCTCCCAGCGATTTCACAGCCAGCATCATCTCAGACAGTGGGAAAGGGGGCCCCACCAGAGAACGGATAGTTTCAGTATCTGTTTGTCTCTTCGCCCCAACCCCCTTCCACACCCCATCCAACGTAAAACTCAACTAGCTCAAAACATTGTGTAAGATTCTAGACGTGCTCTGGCGCCAAGTGGCTTCCCCCATCCTTTACCACCATCCTTGGCCCACGACGAGGATGCTCTGTCAGCAATTTTTATATGGCGCCGCGTTCTATCCAGAGCCATGGCCAAACAATCACCGAGAGCGAATGGCCGTGTTATATAGAAGCGACTGTAGCAACACACACGAGAATCGCCCGGAAAACTGCACACGGAGTCGGGCGAAGCTAAAAATTCATGTGGAAAAATATTTCGGCGTCAAAATGTCTGGCGCCATGACGATTATTTTATTGCGGAGCTGTGAGACGGGGAGTCGCGGAGTCGTGACCGGTGGGGATGGTCGGTGGTGGAGCTGCTGCTGGCGTCATCGGGATGATGATTCTTCCCATCGCTGGGTGCAATTGTGCGCTTATTGGAGATTTTTTCCCTGATTTGTTCTAGAAATGGCAAACGGGGAACGATTGAATAATAAAACTATTTATCATACCAGTTTGGACACGATTGGTAGATCAGGGAAAACAGTGAAACTCTTGGCAGCATTTTTGCGAGGGGATTTGATCTTTGGCAATTAGACCATAGTGGAAGAAAATTCATAAACGAGAATTTGCGAAATTATGGTGAAGTGAATGTGTAAATTGAAATTCATGGTGTCGAATGAGTTTGTTCATCCAAGACATTCGACTGATCTATGAACTAATAAAGGGTGTGTCACATCAAATTGCATCACGGAAAAAACGCTGTAGAAATTCGCCCAGTAGACCGATCCTTTTGAAAATTTTAGACAGTAAAATAAAAACTATTAAACAAATTTTGGCATTTTCTTTTTATTCATACTTCGAGCCCAAGCCCGTATGCTTGCACCTTCCTCTTTACCCCGTCCATAAGGTTCTGTACAACGTCAGGTTGTAGTTTTTTTTTGAACAGAAATCCATCTTCTCTTGAAGTCCGCCTCCGATTTGACAACTTTTGAGTTCTTCCGGAGGGCCTGCTTCATAATCGCCCAATATTTCTCTATTGGGCGAAGCTCGGACGCGTTGGGCGGGTTCATTTCCTTTGGCACGAAGGTGACCCCGTTGGCTTCGTACCACTCCAACACGTCCTTTGAATAGTGGCACGAAGCGAGATCCGGCCAGAAGATGGTCGGGCCCTCGTGCTGCTTCAATAGTGGTAGTAAGCGCTTCTGTAGGCACTCCTTTAGGTAAACCTGCCCGTTTACCGTGCCGGTCATCACGAAGGGGGCGCTCCGCTTTCCGCAAGAGCAGATCGCTTGCCACACCATGTACTTTTTGGCAAACTTGGATAGTTTCTGCTTGCGAATCTCCTCCGGAATGTTGAATTTGTCCTCTGCGGAGAAGAACAACAGGCCCGGCAGCTGACGAAAGTCCGCTTTGACGTAGGTTTCGTCGTCCATTACCAGGCAATGCGGCTTCGTCAGCATTTCGGTGTACAGCTTCCGGGCTCGCGTCTTCCCCACCATGTTTTGCCTTTCGTCGCGGTTAAAAAAATTTCCCAAAAATGACTTTTTTCAAAAAATCATAACTTATGAATCACTGAGATTCGTTCGGGCAGTCGTCGAGAAAAGACGCATTTTTTCTTCGCTCCTCGTTTGGTTCTTCTAGCTTCGTCAGACATGTTCGAACGCGTTTTTCTCTGCTGATCGTTGAGTATGATTCTAGCGGTTGGCCATAAATTCGCGAGTGTGTTTAGGATTCACTGAAGCAGTTAAAAGTTAATGATCTCCGAATAAAGCAATTGTTTGTGATGCGAAGACGCGAAGATTTCGTTTGGCTTTATCGGACTGTTTCCATTTGTGTGTATGTGTGTGTGTTCTTTTTTTATCATTGCTAGGGCGAAGTATGTGCCTGTGTGTTCGGTAGTGCAGGTATCACTATAGGGTGGATTGCAGGAATGATCAGTTGACAACGATCCCAGCTAAGTTCTTTATTACTCTTTGTATAATATTACTTCTTGTTATATCCATACATTAATCCTACTTAACTTCTTTAGAGCTTATAATCGAATAGCACCAGTGTCTCTCTGTTTTTCATCTCTTCTTCAGCTCCATCAGGAATCTAATTAGAATTAATGAATGTGATTCTCTTTAGGAAGGACTGGCAGCTTTCCCGGAGAGGGAACTATTCGAGAATGAGAGTGAGATAGAAAATGTGTGTAAATGTGGTAGCTGCTGGCTCACTTGCCGAACCCTTGGGGAGCACAATGCAAGATGGGCAAGAATAGAATGTGAGATAATGAAATTTTGGAATTAGAACTTGAAATTAAAAAAATTTATAATTTATTAAATTAATTTTTTTTAATTAAATTTATAATTAAAACATAGGCTTGAAATATAAAATTTAAAGGATTTAAAACTCGAAATTGAGTATTTTAGATTTGGTATTCGGAATTCGATATTTAAATTTTCAATCTGAAGTTTGAGACTACAAATTTCAGCTTCAGGAAATAATATTTGAAATCTACAGTTTACCGCCATCGTTATTGGAGTTCTATAAATAGTACTCGTGACTTCGGTTACCTTCTCAGGTTTCCCAAAGACAACTCTTCATCGTCGGGATTGGAGGTCGATAAAGAAGACGCGTGATGAATTTAGAATTATTAGTTTTGGAGCTGTTCTCTCGGTTACCTTCTCAGGTTTCCCAAAAACTCCTTCCTTCTCAGGATACCTAGAGATAGTTTCTGCCGCGCGTTGAGACACATAGGATTTTCGAAATTTTATTTTCTCGTTCCGTCGATTGTTCGCTTTCACATAATTACATCACTTACCTCAGTGAATCCTGATTCTTACCTCTCCCCACTAACAACTATCCCTCCCATGATAAACGCTAGGGAACCACGCTATAGAGGCGACCCTTCTGGCCTTCGGGCGGCGAATATTATACTAACATTCCTTCCCTTCCCCTGGTGACTGTTAGGACGTGACCGGCGTCGTTATTGACCATTTAAAGCTCGAATCACCGAAAATTGCACAACGAGAATGATTTGCTAGTCCCAAGCGTCATTCTGTGTGTTCTTTGTGCAATTTGGTTGGTTCAGGTCAATCACGGAGAGCAACTACGAATTGTACAGTCTACCCAAGCTCAAGCTCAAAATCATAACTTATGAATCGCTAGACCGTTTTTTAGTTCATCATATCGAATTAAAGCTAATTGGAAATGCTTCTCAAGACCTTCTTGCTTACTACTGAAACTATTGAAAAAGTTGTTTAATAATGTTTCCATTGTCAATATCATATACGTAAATACCAAAAAAAAAAAAAAAAAATAGTAATATAGTATACGCCGGCACCCAAAAAACTGATTATTAGAAACTAATTGATGCTAATGTTTCATTACCTTGTAAATTCTAGATACAATATCACGACCAGCAGAAGGTATTTAAAAAAAATCAAAATGGCTCTTCACAGGGTGTGTTCGAAACTGAAAAAAATGAGATTCATTTAGAAATCCTATGTTTATGTTGTATTTTAAGCGTACATGCATTTTTAGTGGTATAATTATTCAATCATTCAATTTATTCCGATGATAATACTGAAAAAAAAATCACAATTGATGCTCTTACCACGTTTTAATTTTTTATTTAATATCCACTTTCTATGGTGAAGCTTCATTCGTAAATTACGACACATTTGTCATCATTGGTGGAATACGATCATAAATGTTGTTACGAATAGCACAACAAGTTAGGATTGCAATACATATGTGTTTATTTTGATAATACAAATATTAACGACATTATACATAAACCGATAAAAATGCGTTAGAATATTTGTCCACAACTCATCCAGCGTCTATATATATTTTATTCAATGTTCAGTTCATAATTTCCATCCCATTTGCTGTGTTTATCATAATGATGCTAACATTAAAAACATTATATACGAACCTCCCACCGTTTTAGAGACATCTCATCATTCTGTTCAAACCATCTGTCAATTTCTCCACTGTTTACATTTTCTTACCACATATCATTGCCACTTTTCTCAAGTTTCACTTCTCTTCTCTAGTGTACTGATCAAACATATTCGACATAAAACACGACAACCAAATATTCTATTGTGGGATGCCTATGCGGTCAAGCTTGTCGGTATATTGGGGATATGAAACCAATTTTCCATAAATGTTTAACAAACAACGGCGAAAATTTCGCCACAACACATCTTCTTTAATTTTTAGCCTACCTTAAAACCTTCCCATAAAACTTTAACTCCAAAATCGCTTCCTCGAAACTCAGCAGCGGCAATAACTTCGGATTAGTACGTCGTCCCACCCGCTCTTTCCCGCTCTCCGCCATTGCAACCAGCCAGCAAGCACGTGATTTGGCTCGCGCGATTTCGCCGAATGCATTCGCTCGCGCTCGCTTGGTTTGATTGGATTAAAATATTTTATTCATGCGATTCGGCGATACGAACCGATACGTTGCCCTCTCAGTCATAACCGAGAGCATCCATCCACCGGTGGTGCTGTTGCATACTGAATGATGTTTTGTCGGCGGAACGGATTGCGGGGTAGGATGGATAGATGCACACCGGTTGACGTGTGTACTGTCGGCGGAACCACGATTGGGGGGTGGGGGGGTATGTTTCTACCGAAAAGTAGCTCAGTGTTTCGACTTTAAACGAGAGATCTGTGCGTTCAAGATCAAACAGGACTTTTTTCAAAATGGAAACATTGGCATAATATCTTGGTTAAATTCATATACTATTGGGTTGTCCGAAAAGTTCGTGTGACACTAATCGGCACAAATTTTCCGATCAACCCAATATGATCAATGGACCAAGGAAAAATATACAACATTTTAAAATTGATAAAATCATACTGTTGGATATTTTATGTTGGGGATAGTAGCGGCTGGCGATCTCAACTGTTTTGATCTGGATTTGAATCTACTAGAATCAGAATATATCTTTAATTTAGTTTTTTCGTGTTCCGTAAAAATAAAACAAAGAATATTTTTACAATCCATTATATCATTATTTGTTCATCTATCTTTTAACAATAAAACAAAAATTGAACGGAGACAAAATATTCAAAACTAGAATAGTTAAGAACTGATGAAGTGAGAGGGTTCAAGAAAAAAGTTGATGGGTCTGAGCCTAGGGGCACGGACGAGATCTTGACATAGGACTGTGTTTGTGTGTAGCAATTGCTTTTGAATTGAGTTTTTTCATTATTCAAAATCTGTATTTTTTCTTTTTTGATTCATCAAATGGAAGCCTTGGAAAAAATCGTTTCCTGTATGAACTTGTATCCGTCAACATGTTAGATGAGATATCGTGGTAGATTCCGGAACCACATTGTGTTCAAAGTTGTACACAAAAATACAATTAAAGCCATTACTACTCTTTTTCTCCTGTTCATTCAATTATACAAAAGAAGACAAAAAGTCATCATGTATCATTTTTAAACACAAATCTATACAGTTAAGATCTACATAAATATAGGCCTAAGTCAAATAAATCTATGACTACAGACATATATTATAGATAAATATAGCATTTTCTCCATCGTCTCCACGTTGTCCGGAACATTGATTGTAATAACTTTATAGCGGTGATGTATGTATGTGGAGTATTCTTTGACCATGAGTGCCCTCTTGGGGAAGTTCGTGTAGCTGCAATTGATCTTATTGGTTGCTAAGTTCTGCTTATGTATAGGAAATGGAAAGGAGGATGGACATGTGCATTTGAGGAAACGAAGCGGGTTTCTTAGGAAGACATATATGGGGAGCATAACATTAAGATCGCAACCACTCAAGCTGTCATAATCTGATATGCGTGAGTAAAGCCTTTCGATTTTCTAAATCAGCAGCCAGTTAAATTCATTAATTGCATTTTTACATAACCAACCAACATGATCGATATTATGACATCCTGGATCACAATTACATAAACTGTTAGTAGCAAGACCTACACGATTAAAACGTGAATCGAGCACGAATTGATTGGGCAACTTACGATACAATAACTGATAAATGCCTATTATCGGTAAGAGGAGAATAATTCATTATACGCATCAACTAACGCCCGAATTTAGACAAAAAGAGTGCTCGTTGTGTCGGGGAGGGAAGCAAGTGGTTAGTGCAATCGAAACAAAACATACCCATTTAGATTGTCAAATTGTTAGCTTTTATACAATATTCACTGTTTATGATAAATGCAAAAAAAATGCTGGATAAATTTCCTTCCTAATCATATATAACACAACATATGTCACAACAACGATTTTGAGTAATATGCGTTTGAAAACTCTTAATAAATCGTTACATTTTTCGTAGAGTGACCCCTCTATATAGAAATCAAAGACATAGTCCTATGTCAAAAGTTGTGTCATGGTGTACACGATTCCAGCCCTTCTGGTTATCTGAAACAAAAAAAAAAATCGAACAGATTCTGAATCAGAACAGAAAGATGCCGCTATCGCATGAACCTCGGACAAGTCAAAAATATCTCTTTTAACAAAACAAAATACACGGCCGTACGAAAAACAAAATACACCCAGTTTTTTTACGTGGGGGATACGTACCTCGTAGAAAAAAACCGTGTAAAAACCGCGTTAATTGGAAAATCTGCGTAAAAAAACCGCGTTTATTGGAAAATCCGCGTAAAAATAACAGCACTAATTGGTAAATCCGCGTAAAAAAACCGCGTTGATTGGAAAATCCGTGTAAAAAAAACCTCGTAAAAAATCGCGCAAAAAAAATGAGTGGGTTATATCTATGATATAACCGCAAGGTTCACGTGGAACTACCTTAGCTTAGCAATCATTCGTTTGTATTGATTAAATTCTTGATTGAATGAAACAGTTTCCAAATTCAATTGAGTTCAATATATTTGCTCTGTGAGTGAAAAAAATGAACAAATGCCGTGTAAAGTCAATTCATTTATTGTGATTGATTGTTCTTCGTTACAAGTAAATTTAATGACGGACCTTTTACGTTTGGTATGATGACTAGAACAAAATATATGTACGGAAGAATTATCAAACGTTTGATGAACCAGCCTAAGGCTGAAAATCTTTCCAATAAAGACAAAAAAAATTATCAAACGATTATTTTATTTTACATTTCCCTCTGAAGTTTACATCCCAAAAGTGTACATACTTCTCGAATCTCGAATTTGCTTGAAACTGGGAAGTTCATTCGCTTCTAGTGGCTGCACGATTTTCCCAGGTTCCTAAGTTTAGAAGATCATGTTAGGACAGACATATTCCACTCTGCACAAAGGCAAGCGAGGACAAAAGTACTCGCAGTTTGCATTTATTTGCAGAGCCGATTTCCCCAGAAACCTCGGTTTTGAAGTCTGTGTTAGGGAAACACATTTCAATCGGAACAAAAATACCCCCGATTTGTATGAATTCGCAATGCCGATTTCCCCATGCTTCATGGATTTGAAGTCTGTGTTAGGGAAACACATTCCAGTCGGAACAAAAATACCCCCGACTTGCATGAATTTGAAATACCGATTTCTCCAGGCACCTTGGTTTAGAAATCTCTATTAGGGAACACATTTCGGTGGGAACAAAAGCTCCCCCTACTTTCGTGTGTTCTTTTTCTTCTTTTTGGCTTTAAGAGGGTTTAAACTTTTCAGTTCACTCGCCTCTAGGCCCTTTCGTGTGTTTGCAATGCCGATTTCGCTGCTTGGTTTTAAAGTCTGTGTTAGGGAACATATTTCGATGAGAACAAAAGTCCCCCTACTTTCATGTATTTGCAATGCCGATTTCCCCAAGGCTGCTTGGTTTTGATGGCTGTGTTAGGGAAACCGTAAATCGGGCCAATCAAAACGATGCAGTTAGGGCGTTTAGATAACGCCTAATATTTTACAGTTATTCAATTGTTTATCTAATGAAAAACAACATTTTGTTAGTTGCGATAGATGCGTAGAAATATTCCCTATCAAGTGATGCAAACATCTCTCCTATCCAGTACGAAATGTTCGAGCTATAAGCATTCGAAATCTTTAATTTTTTCCTGCTTGTTCTGTGTTTAGGTTTTCATTTTACCCTCCATATATTCCGGTTAGACGTAGTCCCACGTCAAAAAAACCTGGCTGTACGGTTTAAACGATTTTTCTTACGTTTTCCGATTTTTAAAAATAGTAAGAATTTTTTTTAGTGATTTATGCGATAGAGCGATGCATGCAGATTGTATTCTTATAAATTCGACATGAGTCGGTTCAGTAGAACTTGTGATATCGTGTACGCCAGTTTGAAAAAAACTAGTTCCGAGTAAAACGCGTTTGAAGTTCATGGTTATGGCCGTACCAGGTTAGATACCGCATCGATAAAATGGCTCTAGCTCGGTAAATAACAGAGTTTTCGATAAATCCTTTCTGGGGTATATTCTTGTATGCCTAATATACAGAAACATGAAGGAAAACAATTGTTTTTTTTTCTAATTTCTAGACTAGCTTTAAATAGTGAACATGTTACAATCTTTCAATATTCTAAATTAAAAATAAAAGTAGAAGGGTCTGAGCCTAGGGGCACGGATGAAAGTTTGGCATAGGACTGTGATTGTTCAGAACACTTGGTTATTTTAAATGTAATTCTTTTCATTGCTCAGAAATCTGTTAGTTTAACTTTTTTGAAACTCTAAATAGTAGCCGAGTGAGAAGGGCCGTTCGTTGTTTGTACTCATAACCTTCAAACGGTTTATAACGAACAAAGATAAACAATAAGCTTCTGACAGGTTGTTCAACTGTCTAATTGAAATTGATTAATAAATATCAGTGGGACACATAACAGTTTGGAATGGTAAATGAAGTATATGTGAATCGGTAAAAAATTATATCGTCATTGATTACGTTTTTTTTTTCTATTTTAGTGACACTTCAGCTGGTTCGTCACTTTTACTTCCATTTTTGGAAGAATGTCGGGAGTGAGAATTGAACTCGTGATCTCTGCGTGAGAGGTATGGATGTTACCACTACGCCAGATCGCCTCCACTATTTGATTACATTGAATATGGAAATTATGGGAAAGAAACGAAAAAAACAAGTTGAAAGTACTCACGATTTCGTGATATTTTGATATAGAATACACATGAAATCATGAAGTTACTTTATTTGGATAGCTATGGTGATTTCTTTCCATTGTCTTATTCTTATTATTAGGCATCGAAAGCAGTAGCTTTTTCTGTGAAATACTGTTCGTTTGCAAACTATCACAATCATGTCGTATTGGTTCTACTGCTCAATCTGCAGGGTTTTCCATTTCGGGCTTCCGAAAGTATACAGCCCTGCGCTGACAATCGATTGACATAGCTGTCAACCAAAGTGTCATATCGTTAGTTTAATGTCTGCCATTTTACAATATGGATCGTTTTAGCATCGCACAACGTGTTAATTTTGTTAAATTATACTATAAAAATGATGAAAAACCGGCAAATGTTTTTCGAACATTACGGACGTATTTTGGCACACAATCGATAATGTAGTGCGTAAATTCGAACAAACTGGATCCGTAGCGGATATTGTGAAACCTGTGCATCATCGTAATGTGCGTTCGGCCGAAAATATTGCTGCTGTTGCTGCCAGTGTGGAGGATGACCCGAATGTTTCGATTCCACGGCGTGCTCAGCAATTGGGCATGTCAAACACATCATTGTGGCGAATTTTGCATTTGGACTTGCACCTACATCCATATAAAGTCCAACTGGTACAAAAATTAGAGCGTGGTGATCATGGAATGCATCGGGCATACGACAACAACAGCAGCAAAATGCTGAATTTTCGCATCAAATTTTCTTCAGCGGCACATTTCGAGCTCGGTGGCTATGTGAACACCCAAAATTTCCGTTATGGGGCTCAGAAAATCCACACGTGATTGTTGAGAGGCCTTTGCATGCGCCAAAAGTCACTGTTTGGCATTATAGCATTATGGTCTGGTGGAGTCATCGGGCCGTATTTCTTTGAAAATGAGGACGGCGAGATGGTAACTGTGAATGGTGAGCGCTATGGCCGCATGTTAACCGATTTTTTTTGCCACAAATTGAAGATATGGATACGGATAACATGTGGTTTCAGCAGGACGGCGCCACGTGCCACACAACACGACCGAACATGGTCATATTGCGAATTAAATTTGAGGGACGCATAATTTCGCGTTTTGGTGATGCCAATTGGCCGTCCAGATCATGCGATTTGAACCCGCTAGACTTTTTTTTTTTTGTGGGGTTATGCGGAAGACCGTGTCTGTGCCAACTCTCCGCAAACTCTTGAACATTTGAAAGACAACATTCGTGAAGTTATGACCGAGATACCGCCCCATATGTGCCGAAAATTCATCGAAAATTACCTGTTCCGGATCAAGGTGCGCGAGGAAGCCCTAGGTGGACATTTGAATGATATTGTATTTCACTCATAATGGCATAAACCAAACTTTAATTTGAAATAAAAGTTTCATTGAAATTCGAATTCTAAGTGTGTTTTATTTCAATTTACTTTCGGAATTTAAAGTTGGAAAACCCTGTATCATGGAAGGAATTTAATAATTGAGAATTATGAATATGAGTCATGAAGAATATTAATATCTCAATAAATCTTCGCATGATAATCGCTGCCTCTTCTTAATTAATGAACGATCACTGTATGGGTGACGCTTTCTTCGTAGCTTTGATGATATCTCGCATGAAGTTTGAGTGATGCAATTTTGCGTTACATACAATATTCATGGGAACGAAGTTGTAAGAAAGAATGCATAATGCATGATTTACCTTCGCACCCGCTCGTAAAACATGCCTCTTTTATTTGTTAAATTGTTCACTTGTTTTATTATTTCCACTGTTGATGTCTCAGGCGAAAAAAATTGTGGATAAATTTGCCGTCTAATGGTATATTATAACACATATCGTAAGATCGATTCTGCGTAATATGCATTTGAAAACTCTTAATAAACGTTACATTTTTCGTAGAGTGATCCCCATATACAGAAATCAAAGACGTAGTCCTACGTCAAAATATCGTTGATAATAGTGCGTTTTTGAATCCTAGTTGTAGCTTCGGAATCCAACGATGCAATCTTGTAGTAGCAAAGCTAACCAACTAATGTATCTGCTAAAAATCATGGAAACTTCCTAAATTCACTTCCGGTACAGGAGATTAACACGAATTCGTTTCGAACAAAGCAAATCCACTGCAAGCTTTGAAAATAAAAACAGAAACCCAAAAACCCCAACATATCTCTCAAGTTAGGCGTCCATTGGCCACCCCTCCCGCCCCCTTCGCTTAATCACAACCCATTTATATTGTGTCTTTCTCTTGCTTTTGTCTTCCACAGAAATCAAAGCCAGTTGGGAGGAATGGTGGACATACGATGGCATCTCAGGTGAGTCACAAAGCAGCAGAAAACATGACACACAAACGATAGCAATCTTGGGCCCTGCCTGCACAGGACCTTCCATTATGCACTCTATTCTAACTGGCCGCTATCACGCACACATAATGCTAAAACTGTCGGTCTGTGGCTGTCGATTATTATTGAAGAGGGTGCTAGTTTTTTTTTTTGGGAACGAATCCAGGTCAATGTTTTATATCAATTAAAGCGGTATGAATAATTCAGAGCAAAGCTCCGTCGAACATACATTCCGATGGTTATGCTAAACGATTTGGTGAAATCAGTTGCCAAGAAAACGGCTTCCCCCCTTTCTTCACCCTCGCAGATTTCTTCCGAGAGGAAGCGCGCGAGAAATTAGGCGGAACGTGATTAGCGTTCAATTGTCTGCCACTCACATTGTGCTTTCGGGACGAGAAGTCAACGACGGAAGATGCTGCTTCCCACAAATACCCGAGAATTAGGGGTCGGATGGAGCACTGGTGCGCGAGAGAGGGGAGGGGATGGGATAATATGTACGTGAAAAGCAATTACAAGCTGACGCGCTTCCCGTTCGCGCCGCCGGAGGCCAGAATCGTGCTGTTCCACACAGCAAATTGAGCTATTTGGGATCCCTCTCTGCCAGACTATTTTGGGGGAGCAAGTTGTAAAACAACTGAGGGGTAAGAGGATGGAAAAAAAGAATCCTTCGAATACCAGACTTCCATGTTTCTTCGCGGGAATACCAAATGAGCGACGCCAGACGGTTTACGGAACCAAGACAAGCCCGGCAAGCCGGAAGGAACATCTCACGGATTGCCGTCAGGCGCGGACGGTGAGAACTTTTAAAGTCGGATTCCACAACCACATTTCGTCTGTTTCTTTTCAAATTCCCATTCCATTGGAAAAAGGCATCCGTTTGCCTCCCCCCCCAACCGTTTGCCTCGTAACCAAACTGTTCGTGAGGCGATGCGCGGAGAAGAATTGAACTTAAAGGAGAATAATTGATAAAGCTAGGAGAAAATTGTTTGGATTATTTAATGTTGGCTTGGAATGTTTATACAAGCTCTCCGAGATTCAATCGGCAATTTTTCGCTAGCTTAGCTATCATGATTGTAGTTTATTGCTCTATCAAATATTCGAAATGCCTTCACCTTGATTGTACACAAACTTACTGTATTTTCGTGCATGTTTGAAGCAATAATAAACAATTTTCACAAATCTCAGGCACATCACTGGATACATCATCGGTTTGTCGACTCCCGAAGAATAGGAGTAAAATGGGCAGAGAAACTGCATTCCTGAATGCAACTTAATAATTTTGTTCGGCAATTTCAATAAGCATCATTCTTGACATTTTGCAAATCAATCTTGTATTGCAATCTATACGAAGCAACATACTGATAACTATCGGTTTTATGTTGCTCAAACAAGCCTAGTCATTTGAATGTTTTGTATTAATACTAGCTGATCCGGCAAACTTCGTCCCGCCCAAAATGTATTTTTCGTAATCACATCCACAAACTATTTTCAGACACAATTCTCGTGCAAGATTTTTCATGCACATGAAAATAGCATGTTTCTCCGTTACATGGAATAAATGTTTGATACAGAAAATATGATAGCACTGAATCGGACAAATTCTCTGTCGAGGTTTACTCTAATCAACACATTCGGCGATCCATTTTTATTTATATAGATAGAAGACGATATAAGAGTGCATTTAATCATATTATAATCCATTTTCACTTTCGAACGAAGATCAATTTTTTTACCGCAAACATCAAATGGACTAACAAAACTAGTCAATACGTAATTGTAGAACATATGACGAATTTCATCCCAACTCGTCTTGGGAGTTGGTAGCAACATCTCAGATAGTAGTGAAACGTTGTGGGTGTAAAGACATGGGTCATTTAAGCAACTTTGCATACTTGAAATAATCGAAAAATAATTAGACTACTTTTCGGGAAAAGCTAAATATTTTTTAATTATTTTTAACAAAAAATTATAACTTTAAAAACTATGATACCTAAAAAATTCTTGTCAAATGCAGAAATGTAGGGAATTGTTTAAATTTTCACAAAAAAATATCAAAACATTTTTGGAAAAAAAAATTTCGCTGACAAAAAAGTAATTTAAAAAATTCAAATTCATTTTACTCAGAAACGTATTTTTTTTAAATTCCCAAAAAAAAAAAAAAAATAAATATATATAAGTTATCAACACAGTCAACCAATCTTCAGTATCGACCAACGCCAACATTACTTATCAGCAGGAGACAGAGCAAACATCACGCATCAATGTTCTAGCGCTTAAGTAAACACTTAAGCATAAATAACGCCATGTGGTAAATGCGACCGACGAACAATTATGCAGCCACAGATAAGGACTCGAGTCGACACCATAAAACGGTTAAACATTCTTTCTGAGAAGAAGGAAGAAGGGAAACATAGAGATAGGCAGATAGGGTAGATTATAAGCTAGCTTTGTACATGAAATAGAAAATAAAGATCAGTCTTGTCGTAACCTTAACAGGAGCAACATAGCTCACTAGTTTTAGTTTTCATTATCCGAAATTCTTTCGCTATTTAACTGGCGCAGTCGGTAGGATAGTGTTTTAAGTGTTCGCGAAACGTTAGTTTAATTTCAGCAATTGCGCCTGCGCGAACGAATATCGTGTAGTGGTGATTAATCTGACGAAACCGGACGCAACACTAGTTCCAGCTCTAAAAATCATAAATTTTCGCGATACGCATCGATAATCCCAATTAAATCCAGAAACATCCACGACGTGAGAAAGGGGTTAACAAAATACTTTTCACTGTATGGTACTCCAAAATTGATAATCTCAGACAATGAACCTGCACTCAGGTCCATCGAAATCAGAGCCCTCTTGGAAAATTTAAATATCGAGATTCATTTCACTCCACCCAACCATAGCATAAGTAACGGTACGGTAGAAAGATTTCACTCAACTCTAGGGGAAATTTTTCGTTGTACAAAACCAAGTTACATCGACCTAAGTGATAAAGAAATATATCGAATCGCATGCACTACCTATAACAATACAGTACACTCAACAACTAAATTCAAACCTCGCGAAATATTCTATGGACTCAGAGAAGGAGAAGAAAGGCATCTCGATATGAACAAAATTCTAGAGAACAGAAACAAGCTCTATGAAGACGTTATGCTTCAGTCAAATAAAACAAAAGAATACAATTTGGAATACCATAATAAGAAAAGAGAAGACCCACCAACGTTACAGGAAGAAAGCATCGTATACAACAAAATACAAGGCATCCGAAACAAAGCAAAAGAAAAATATCTTCCAGTCAGAGTTATCCGGGATAAAAACAAAACCTTCCTAGATCACTCCGGCCGAGAGATTCACAAAGAAAACATCCGACGAAACTAATAATCAAATGAAATTATTTTCCTAATCATTTCAGTATGGCGTGGATACCATTCCTGTATTCGGCCTTTGCCATCGCATTCCTGTCAATGTATCTACCAAAATCGATTGCATTTCCGCAACAAACATCCATACAACTCTACGACCTCAGCAACAATCCCGGCCTCGTGACATTGAGCCTGAACGAAGGAAGAATAAAGACAGGATCACACAAAATATTCCATGTAATCGAATTAAAAAGTTTCGAGCCAACCTTTCACAAACTAGAGAAAATTATTGAAGGCCTTACCATATTTAATCTAAAAGAAACTACAGACCTTGTTAATCTAAAATATAACTCAATCAAGAACACATATAACAACCTTATCCCAAAACAAAGAAACAAAAGAGGTTTAATCAACATCCTAGGAAGCACCATAAAATTAATAACAGGCAATCTAGACAACAATGATCTAATCGAAATCAACAATCAGTTGGAAACATTATTCAAAAACGAAGAAACAATTGTTACACAAAACAACGAACAAATAAAAATCAATAAACAAATTGAAACCAAAATGAATAGAATAATCAAAAAGGTTAACGAGCAACAAGATATTTTAGTGAAAAACCTAATAAAATCAAGAGACGCTTATGTAAACAATAAAGGCTATGCAGAACAGGCTACAATCATTAAAGAAGTCATGAACCTGAACATGGCACTAGATTTATTACGAGAACAAATACAAAATATTTTTGAAAGCATTCAACTAGCAAAAGCAAAGGTTATCCATTTGAACGTACTGACACCAGAGGAACTAAATGAAGCGACCACAATTTTAAGAAACAGCAACATTACAATCAACACATTCGACCAAACCTACGAGTACCTTGATCTAGCAGTAATACACAAAGATACGAAAATAATATTTGTGATTTCAGTCCCAAATCTCAAACCATCCACATTTACACATATCATCATGGAACCGATACCCAAGGAAGGAAAAATCCTGAAACTGCCAACGAACAGAGCACTCTTCAATGAATTAGAAACATACCTCATTAAAAACGATTGCCAGGAAATTGGAGAGGAAACCCTATGTAACAAAAACCAACTAGAAGACGTTTCCCAAGACAACTGTTACTCCAAAATTCTCAGAGGAGTCTCGGGCAGCTGCGATTATACAGAAGACAGGTACACCCAAGAAACGAAGAAAATAAGCAGTAACCATCTGCTAATCAGAGGAAACGCCACACTAATGCAAACAAACTGTGGGCTACCTTCCAGATACATTTCTGGAACAATGATCATCTACTTTCGCAACTGTACAGTCACAATTAACGGCACGCAGTTTAGTAATGTAGAATATTATCATGTAGATCCACCACT
Organism: Toxorhynchites rutilus septentrionalis; assembly: GCF_029784135.1. Lineage (NCBI taxonomy): Eukaryota > Metazoa > Arthropoda > Insecta > Diptera > Culicidae > Toxorhynchites > Toxorhynchites rutilus. The sequence continues at coordinate 169,544,687 of NC_073744.1, forward strand.
ACTCATCCCACTCTACGGAATCCAAATATTCTCAAATAACACCGAAGCAACTCTGACATTGAAAAAACTAGACGAAATTCATCTACAAACCAGAGAACATCTGGTGTTATTAAACAGAAGACACCTCTCACTCACCCTCGGGACAGGAGTTCCAGCAATAATTATTTCATCATTTCTTGCAATCTATCTGTTGAGGAATCGTTTGAAAACTCTCTTCAGATCCACAACCAAGGAGAGTGCAGAGCCCAGTGTACCGAGACGGTCCACTCTTGAAGAGGGAGCAGTTATCAACACAGTCAACCAATCTTCAGTATCGACCAACGCCAACATTACTTATCAGCAGGAGACAGAGCAAACATCACGCATCAATGTTCTAGCGCTTAAGTAAACACTTAAGCATAAATAACGCCATGTGGTAAATGCGACCGACGAACAATTATGCAGCCACAGATAAGGACTCGAGTCGACACCATAAAACGGTTAAACATTCTTTCTGAGAAGAAGGAAGAAGGGAAACATAGAGATAGGCAGATAGGGTAGATTATAAGCTAGCTTTGTACATGAAATAGAAAATAAAGATCAGTCTTGTCGTAACCTTAACAGGAGCAACATAGCTCACTAGTTTTAGTTTTCATTATCCGAAATTCTTTCGCTATTTAACTTATATATATATATATATATATATATATATATATATATATGAATAGCCCTTAAAATTTCCAACAAGTCGTCCATAGATTGGAAGATGGACACTTTTACAGGGAAAAAGGATTTCAAACAACAACTTTTTCATGTTTACTTTGAAAAAAATACAACTTATCCTAATTTTGTTTGAAGTCAAGATAGCGATATAGTATATTCGACAAAATTTTAGGTCCTGTTAAAATATGAACTTTTGTCGAAGACATCAACTTTCTATCTTTTATAGTTTTTGGACAATAAGTCATTTTTGTATGAAAGCTCCTGGAAAAAATAATGTTTTGTTCGTAACATTCTTGTATGTGAATTCTCACGTTTGACATATTCTTGACATGTTTCCAAATAGAGAAAATTTAGCAGAGCATTTAAAATGCGATAATTTATACATAAAAATGTAACGAATTGAACATTAATAGCATTTTTTCAAAGAAAACACATGAAAAAGTTGTTGTTCGAAAAACTTTTTCCATGTAAATGTGCCCATCGTCCGATGTATGGAAAATTTGTTGGAAATTTTAAGGGCTATTTATATCTATTTTTTTTCAGAATTCTAAAGCATATCTTTTCGAGAAAAAATGAGTTTTAATTTTCATAATATCTTTTTTTTTCAATGTTTTTTCTCCCAAAAACAATCTTTGATAATTTTTAATCAAAACCAACAAAATTTCTTAAATTCCATTCTTTGACTAATATTTTGTAGGTCTGATAGATTTTTTTTTATTTTGAATCTTCGAAAAATCTTAATTTAAAAAATATAAGACCTACAAATGTTGGTGAGAGAATGAAAAGTAGGAAATTACTTAGGTTCATTAAAACAATATGAAACAATTTTTTGGAAAAAAATTCATTGAAAATAAAATATTTTGAAAATTATTTTTTCTCGAAAACATGTTTTTAAAAATCTGAAAAAGTAGATATAAATAGCCCTTCAAATTTACAACAAGTCACCCATACATCAGAAGATGGGCACATTTACATGGAAAAAGTTTTCCTAACAACAACTTTTTAATTTTTTCTTTGAAAAAATACTATTAATGTTTAATTCGTAACATTTTTATGTATAGATAATCGCAATTTACATGCTCTGCTAACTTTTCTCTATTTAAAAACATATCAAGAATATGTCAAACGTGAGAATTTACACATTAAAATGTTACTAGCAAAATATAATTCTTTTTCAGGAGTCTTCATATAAAACTGACTTATATTCCTACAACTATTACAGATAGAAAGTTAATGTCTTCGACAAAAGTTCATATTTTAACAATATCTAAAACTTTGTCGAATACTTTATATCGCTATCTTGACTTTAAACAAAATTAGGAAAAAATTTTGCTTTTTCCAAAAAGTAGTCTAATTCTTTTTCGAATATTGCAAGTATGCAAAGTTGCTTAAATGATGTTTTTACACCCACAACGTTTCACTACTATCTGAGATGGTGCTGACAACGGTCAGTCGAGTTGGCATGAAATTCGTTATATGCGAATAGTATTTTTCGAATTTTCCCTTTTTCCTTCAGAGTTTTCCGAAAATTTTCAATTGTCATGTTTGGCTGGAATATGTTTGGTTGAAGTATATGCATTTTTTATGGGACCCCCTCTCCATTCCAGAGGAGGGAGAGGTCATACCACCATAAAAACGTTTCGTGCCCCCTAAAACCACCACATGCTAAATATGACTCAATTTGCTTGATTAGTTCTCGAGTTATGCAGAAATTTGTGTTTCATTTGTATGGGAGCCCCCTTTATAGAGGAGGGAGGAGTGTTTAACTACCATAGAAAGGTTTATCGATCCTTAAAACCTCCACATGCCAAATTTCGTTTCATTTGTTTGATTAATTCTCGAGTAAATTCTCTAAACAATGGAAAAAAAAGTGATAACTTGATGCTTTCAATGAGAAACGAAAACCACGAACCAAGAAAGCGGCGAGTTGAGACAAGTGCTTTTGTGTGTAATAAAAATCACAAAATAAAAAATGACGATTTTACAACGGTCAGAGCAAAAATACATTCTGCAAAAAAAATTGAAGGAACAAAATGCGAAGCCGAAAATTTTGAGTGATTTTTGACATCCTGTAACTTCGTGAAAAATCAACGCATACACAAGGGATGCACATCATTTTGAAGCATCAATTTTATGTATTAGAATACTTCTCGTAACAATATCGGGAAGAAATAAAAATCGACTTTTTGACGTAGGACTACCTCTTTCATATAAGCGAATTCATAAAATTTCATGAACATGGCGGTATAACACGACAAACATATTAAAAGAGCCTATTTACCATAAAAATACAATAAATTAGAAATATTTTTTTAAATATCTCGAGAATGGCTGCATTTAGAAAGAGATTGATAAAGAGTTTTTTTTTTGTTTTAACACGTTCGTCACCCAAAATGACTTTTCTGGGTTTCTCGCAGAGCCCAATTTGCGGATAAATTATTAAATGAAGATCAAACTCAGTTTGTAGACAAATTTTACATGATCTAGCAATATTTTATTCAATTTGAAGACGAACTGAAAACAATAAAACATACCAAAGTCATATTATATGAGTTTCCCAAAAAGCTGCGGTACAAACCATCCGCACTATAAAATAATAAAAAGTATAGTATAAACAGTATATTGAAATGGTTATAATTTTATCATTTTTCTGCATATCCTATAGTTATAGGCACCTATATTCTATCGAATTCCTTTTAAAAATCCTATTCAATTTGAACGAGAAAGATGTCACCCATATCTGGGTGACGGGGCAAAGAAAGTGTTAAATCACATTAGAATTCATAATTGGTGGCTAGAAATGATTGTTGACATAAAAAATTCGAAGTTTCGAAAATTCTTAAAAATTCGATGTTCCACAAAGTTCTTTAAAAATAGTTTTACCATCCTGGACTCATTTTTCAAATTTTCTGCATGACATCTGTTTTATATGAAAAATTTCGAAAAATAAAAATAAAAAAATACATTTATGAATTGAAAAAAAATAAAAATTGAAAAAGACAATAAATTAGAAATATTTTTTTCAAATATCTCGAGAATGGCTGCATTTAGGAGAAGATTTATGAAGAACTTTTTTTATTTTAAATCACATCAGGATTCATAACTTGTGGCTAAAAATGATTACTAACATGCAACAATTCGAAGTTACGAAAATTCATAAAAATTCGATACTCCACAAAGCTCATCAAAAATAGTTTTACTATCTTGGAATCATTTTTTTAATCTTCTACATGACTTCTATTTTATATGAAAGAATTAAAAAAATATCCTGATTTGTGTCTCCCTTTATGATTTTGAATTACAATTACAATTTTTTTATCTTATATTATGTTTTAACACTTTGCGGACCGCTCACGAGATTTCTCGTGTTTCGCGTTCCTTCTCTACGGAAAATTAGCGTGTGAAATTAGCGGATGAAAGTTTTTGTTGCGTGCAAGTTTCTGTTCAACGTCTTGCTGGATTTAATGAATAATGAATTATTTTAGTTGAAATAAATTGATTGTTTATCAAGTAACAACCTTCAAAATCATGCTCATTAGATAGAGAATCATTCATATTTCCACATAATTCATTTTTCTTGATCGTGACAGAGAAAAGTTATAGACTGAAACGTGAGCATGGGTCAATAGAGGAAAATACACAGAATTTTGAAAATAAAAAAAAAATTGTTCGATGGGAGTTATCGAAGTTATTCGATAGAGAAATATGTTACTTATCTTCCAGCCACAATTTTATTAATCGAAAAAAAAAAGGTATGAGAAAAGTTATAAGCCAAGTTGAATGGAAGAAACCAATTATGTTAATGAAAATTGAAAGTTATTTGAAGGACCCAAAACACATCTTTGAGAATAATACTAATTGGAGAGAGAATACTTTTATCCATCTTCAGCCAAATTTTCGTTGGCCGTAAAAGATTCTGAGAAAAGGTATGGGTAAAAATGTATACAAATTGCAGGAGGGAAATTGATAAATTCATCGAAAATGAAAATAGAACTTTTTGACACTCGAAAAAAAATGAAGGAACAGAGTGCGAAGTCGAAATTTTTAGGCGATTTTTGAAATGCTTTAAAATCGTGAAATATCAACGCATGAAGATGGGATAAAAATTTCTTTAAAGCATATTTTACATGGATTTACACAGAATATTTTACAGAGAAATTTGTATTTCGATGTATGTAGATGTAGTGTACAAAAATATAGGGAAGAAATGAGAAATCGATTGAATTCTGTTTTTTCAAAGATAGCAAATCCAATTAACGTTATTAACTATCTTTCGTTTGATTTCTATAACGTTGTTGTGGACCATTCAGTACTGAGAAATTGTTGTATGAACGAAAAACTTCGAATTCGTATTTGATAATGAATAATCATCGAAAAATAGTTTTGAATAGTGTGGAGTATCTAACCACCATAGAAGCATTTAATACACCCTAAAACTTTCACATGCCAAATTTCGTTCCATTTGCTTAATTAATTCTCGAGTAATACAGAAATTTGTGTTTCATTTGTATGGCAGCTCCTCTCCTCCCCCCTTAGAAAAGGAGGGTGGAGTGTCTAACCATCATAGAAACATTTATTACACCTTAAAACTTTCACATGCCAAATGTTATTCCATTTGCTTGATTAATTCTCGAGTTATGCAAAAATTTATGTTTCATTTGTATGGCAGCCCCCCCTTAAAGAGGGGGGTGGAGTGTCTAACCACCGTAAAAATATGTATTACATCCTAAAACCTCCACATGCCAAATTTGATTTAGTTTGCTTGATTCATTCTCGAGTTATGCAGAAATTTGTGTTTCATTTGTAGGGCAGCCTCCCCTTAGAGAGGGGGGAGCGGTCTGGAAATATCATAAGAACCTTCCCCGACCCCAAAAACCCCTTTCATGTTGATTGGTTCAGTAGTTTCCGAGTCCATAAGAATTAGACAGACAGACAGACAGACAGACAGAAATCCATTTTTATATTTATAGATTATCTGAAAAAAATCACACATATCTATAAAAAGTGTAGGAACACATTTAAATAGTAGTAGTAGAATTATAGAGATTCAGTATCTCTAAATCCTCAAAAATATTTCAATATTTGAAAAATTTTTTTAGTACTTCAATTTTTTAGGAATTTATTTTTTGGTTATATTTCTCGATATATCATAGTAAGATGCACTTTCAGTATTTTCTTCAATTTTTTATCTCGAAGCTATTGAGAATGGCGTGCTAAAAATTGAATGGTACGTTTTTGACCATAGGTCGTAGACCCTTTTCCGATTAATAAAATTGTGGCTGGAAGATAGGTAAAATATATCTCTATCGAAGAACTTCGATAACTCTATTCGAACAACTTTTTTTGATTAAAAAAAAATGAACTATATTTTCCTATATTGACCCATGCTCACGTTTCAGTCTATAAATTTTCTCTGTCACGATCAAGAAAAAATGAATTATGTGGAAATATGAATGATTCAATTCTCTATCTAATGAGCATGATTTTGAAGGTTGTTACTTGATAAACAATCAATTTATTTCAATTGAAATAATTCATTATTCATTAAATCCAGCAATGCGTTGAACAGAAACTTGCACGCAACAAAAACTTTTATCCGCTGAACTTTCATCCGCTAACCTCACACATAGAGGCGAATGAACTGCAAAGTTTAAAGCCTCTTAAAAACTTGCAAGCAAAGCAAGTAACCCTACACAAGTTAGAATGTGCGGTCCCAGGCGTATGTCTTACAGATTTCTTCCCGGTCCTTAAAGTGTTAATACCGGGATGAATATTGTGTTTCTTGACGGTTTTTAACAAACACAGATTCTGGGTCACAATTTTATAAAAGAACTCGGACCCTAGATTTCATTGTAAATTCTGTTTTAAGCTTTTGACCTTCTGTGAAACATGGATCATCTTGGGTTCATATTTCTCATGGGGATTCTGATTCTGTGCTAAGATTTTTGATTTTTTGCTTCCGATAATATATTGCAATTCAGGATTTCTTGAACTCCGGTTTCTATTTTTTTTTATTTTGATTTTCTGATTGTTTATTTAATTTTTGTGGTCTAGTAGTCTAGATTAAATATTGTGATCCTTGATTCTTTCAATTTGATGGATTATGATGCTTGATTATTTTTTTTGTTCAATATTCAACTCTGAATTATTATTATTTACTAGCTGACCCGACGAACTTCGCCCGCCCAACATAAATTTTTTTGATATGAATACTTTCAAACATCCAGCTTTTCTTACTAAGTGAATGTTAGTGAGTCCAATCACTGAACTCTTCATTGATTGATTACCTTTTGACCCTTTGCAATTTCCTTTTACTATAAATTGTCTAGTACTTCTACAAAAATTCGTCCTTATAATATAAAATTATTTTCAGACACAATTCTCGTTCAAGATTCTTCAAGCATTTGAAAATAACATGTTTCTCCGTTGCATGGAATACAAGTTTGATACAGAGAATATTACAAAACTGTAATTGTAGAACATATGGGAATTCAATTTTTTCGAATATTCCGATTTTTCTCTCCACTATATTGATCTACGGGAAGAGACGAATACAACAAAATAAAGAAGGCTAAAATCGGACCATCCCTTCTTCGGGTTTTCCGCTTACCAACAGATTTTGCCTTACATTTTTATTTGTATAGATTATGGCTTAGATTTTGATTCTAGATGTTAATTCTGTAAAATTGTTAAGGATTTTATATTGCAATCCTAGATTTTGGATTATGTGGCTATGATTCTGATTTTTGGATTGAATTCTTATTTGGTGTTTTCAGAATTTAAATTGCGAACAATTTGTATGCTTAATTCTGATTTTTTTATGTTTCGGAATCAAAATTCTTATTTTTTAATTCTACTCAAAATTTCGGGTTTCGATTCGGAACTTCCATTTTTAGAAGACGAGAAACTTATCAACGTAAATAAACGTGAACTTTGTCGTCCATGAGTACGCATCCTTTATTATAACCTTTAGTGCCACTTCCGAGTGCGTATTTCAATCATAAATGATTGTTGGAATTGTAGCTCTAGAATTGTTCATATTAGCTCCATTTGTACACGTACAGATTTGGTAGATTTCGCACATTTCAACAATAATACAGTTTCTTTCTTCCCTTAGCTTCAATAGAGCATAACTTTTGAAAAATAATTCGGATCGAAAAGAAATTTTCACCACCGAAAGAGGAACACATTCGGATCAAACTAATGTCTATATATTACAGAAGGCGCTATCACAAAAAAAAACAGTGACTAAATCTTTTTTTTCAATTTACAAAATGTGTGCACTCAAGTTTCATTTTCAATGTTCATCTAAGGAATATTTCCCCTGCCTATTTTTCCTGCCCCGATAGTCAAACAGAACCGACTTCCTTCCGCTCGAAACCAGCAAAAATCAACACTCACGCACTCCACGTTCAGGGAACATCACTTTTGCATGTCAAGCTCGAATATGTCTTTCCTCCGAAGCATTTTGTGTTTTTCTCACTTTCTATCCAAACCCCTCCTGCGATTCGAAGTCACAATAAGGCGAAAGTCGTCCATTTTCCCCCTGGGTCCACTACGGCTGTACAAACTCAATCGTTCCGAGAACCGAGAATCGCGAATGCAAACACGCGACCAGCGAGCGGAAGCACTTGTTCTTGTGTGGAGTGTTTTTGCCCTGTGCCCTTTCCGGTCGAACCGCACGGATCGAAACGAAGGAACAAAAGTCAGAAAGAGTTCTTCCGCCGAGCGAAAACCCGTCGAAAGGCAGCACTTTGTTATCTGCGGCGCTTTATCTCTATTTATGGGTGCCCCTTCGGTCGACCCCACTGACCGAACGAAGAAGCTCACGAACCCATCGGTGGAGTGTATTTGTTTTAGATTCTATTTCCCTCGATTCAGGACGATGGGTGTGGCGGCATCTTCGGCGGGTTGTCGAAACTCGATTAGATTAACTTTTTCCAGCGCTTCGGATTGTTGGAAGTTGGAAGTTGGAAGTTGGAGGGACAGAAGAAGTTCGGTTCAACCTGATTCGAACCTGGTTTACATGCAAATGAACTTCGATCATTTGCAGATGCGGTTTGGGAGTTTGGTTTTCCTGCCGATCATCATTCAGTTTGTCGAAATTAAATTATCCTGTTTGTGAATTTGCGGGAAAAAAAACAAGAAATTCTTTTCAACTCACTGTCCAGTGACACATTCCGAGAAAATAAAAACCGAGTGCTTTTATTTGGCAAACCACTTATGTATACACACACAGCAGACCACTGACCTGCACATATTTGCCAGCATAATCCAGATCCGAACCGATAAGTTGAGTGTGGCGTGAGTCAGCCAAATTTCCGCTGATTTCGGTTCCACTCTGTCCGAGAGCAGGGCGACCACTTGGGGCACTGAAAAGGTGGCTGACAGGAGCGAACCAAAAACTGTATGTCTGTATGTGGGGGAGTACGTCTGCAAATAATGGCGTTTGTTTTCCATCCACTCAACCTTTATGAGTTCTACTGCAGCAACAACGTGACGCACTGAGTACATTTGGGAGAACCAGAATGGAAAAAAACACAATCACAATCACACCAACGGGTGTGCGAATGACTTCAAGTGACCACTTCAGTGGCCACGATGATTACCACGGGAGGGCTGCTACTGTTGGGTGGCATGAATTGAACTTACGGTGCAGTAATTGATTACACATTGAATTTTATGATTATGTGACAATGCTGAGGAATGAAACGACGAAAGATAACAGACCTTCATTTCAGTTGGGCTGTTACAGAATTCGTTCGGAACGTGGTTCTAGATCCTTGCAAATTCAAGAAAAAATATTATGCTGTCAAAAAAGTCCTACGGTATTTTTTTGAATTTTCATTTGTTCATAAAATTAGTTACAATCATCTGTTTTAAGTCAAATATGCGCCGTTTTGTTCGATGACTTGTTCCCAACGAGATGCCAACTTCATAATACCCCTGTTATAGAAGCTCGCTTCCTTATTGGCAAAAAACTCGGATAGCCAATTTTCACAGGCCTCTTTTGTGGCTAACTTCTGACTACCTAGCTCGTTCGCCATGGACAAAAACAGGTGGTAGTCACTTGGTGCAAGGTCCGGACTATACCGCGAATGCAAAAGAACCTCCCATCCGAGCTCCCGGAGCTTCTGGCGCGTCACCAAAGAAGTGTGTGGCCTGGCGTTGTCCTGATGGAAGACAATGCGGCCTCTGTTTTTCAAAGATGGCCTCTTCTGAGTGCTACCTTCAAGCGGTCCAGTTGTTGGCAGTACAGGTCCGAATTGAGCGTTTGGCCATAGGGAAGCAGCTCATAATAGATTATTCCTTGACAATCCCACCAAACACACAGCAGAACCTTCCTGGCCGTTTATGAGGGCTTGGCCACCGTCTGAGCCGCTTCAGCGGGCTTCGACCACGACCGTTTGCGCTTCACGTTGTCGTAAGTGACCCACTTTTCATCGCCAGTCACCATCCGCTTCAGAAACGGGTCGATTTTGTTGACAGCATGTATGGTATCAACACCGAGGAACCAGCGGTTACTAAAAATAATGAGTGAAATACAATGGAATTCATTTGTTTGATACTTAATAACTTCATGTATAAACATCAATCTTTAATGGTGCATTTGACTGCATTCGATCAGAATCCTTATCCCTCATCTCCGGGTCAACGTGGCAGAACAACAGCATCGGCAGCATCGGCAGCGGCAGCAGCGGCAGCAACAGCAAAATAGTAACAGCAGCGACGTGATTTTCAGCAGGCAAATATTTCCAGTGAGTTTGATGAAAAACAGGAAGTGGGTTATATCTATGGTATAACCGCAAGGGTGACGTAGGACTATCGTTGATTTAGAGATCATTTGTTTGAAGTTGAATCTGAATTCATTCTGAATGAATGAATATTTGGAGAACTTCGAAAACGAGAGCGTTACGTTGGAGGCACAAGGTTTTATGCATCCAATATTGGATACGGAAATATCCTACTGATGGGGAAGAATAATCTTCAGAAGCTATCCTGTTAATTGCGATTGATTGAAAAATCACAAAACCATATGTATTTGGTCACAGTGTTACATGGATAGAAAACATTAAAATAAACTTTTTCACATGAATGTAATTTTAAATTCCCAGAGGAACTGGCAGATTATTTTCAGTAAAGATTAGATATTTCCACATTTTCCTCGATACTGGAAGCCCACCAGTGGTTTATGCTAGCTCGATAACCATCTGTTAATAGCACTTGATTGAAACATATTTGGTCACAGTGTTACATGGATAGAAAACATTCAAATAAACTCTATCACATGGATGTATTTTTAAATTCCCAGAGGAACTGGCAGATTATTTTCCGGATCTTTCTCGATGCTGAATGGCATCCAAACGGAAAGAATTCCGCGAGTGTATATGTGTGTGTGTATGTAGCGGCTGCTTCGAGATCTTCCCGGGGAACCGTTTGTGGCATCACTCTCCTCCTGATGGATTCCCTTCTGGCCTAAGGTGCACAAACAGGCTCTTGGTGACACCGTTCATCCGCGCTTTCATGATAAATGAAGAGCTTCACCACAACAGCGACAACATGCTCCAATCGCTGTTCAATTAGAACTGAGTGGATTTCCGAGCGGCGCTCGCTTATATACCGATTGGTGATTTCAATAGCCTGTTTTGAAAGCAATTTTAAGACTATTGAAACAAGTTTTTGGATCAGAAAGTAACAAGTATAGAACAGAGATTCGTTCGGGCAGTCGTCGGGAAAAGACGCATTTTTTCTTCGCTCCTCGTTTGGTTCTTCTAGCTTCGTCAGACATGTTCGAACGCGTTTTTCTCTGCTGATCGTTGAGTATGATTCTAGCGGTTGGCCATAAATTCGCGAGTGTGTTTAGGATTCACTGAAGCAGGTAAAAGTTAATGATCTCCGAATAAAGCAATTGTTTGTGATGCGAAGACGCGAAGATTTCGTTTGGCTTTATCGGACTGTTTCCATTTGTGTGTATGTGTGTGTGTTCTTTTTTTATCATTGCTAGGGCGAAGTATGTGCCTGTGTGTTCGGTAGTGCAGGTATCACTATAGGGTGGATTGCAGGAATGATCAGTTGACAACGATCCCAGCTAAGTTCTTTATTACTCTTTGTATAATATTACTTCTTGTTATATCCATACATTAATCCTACTTAACTTCTTTAGAACTTATAATCGAATAGCACCAGTGTCTCTCTGTTTTTCATCTCTTCTTCAGCTCCATTAGGAATCTAATTAGAATTAATGAATGTGATTCTCTTTAGGAAGGACTGGCAGCTTCCCGGAGAGGGAACTATTCGAGAATGAGAGTGAGATAGAAAATGTGTGTAAATGTGGTAGCTGCTGGCTCACTTGCCGAACCCTTGGGGACCACAATGCAAGATGGGCAAGAATAGAATGTGAGATAATGAAATTTCGGAATTAGAACTTGAAATTAAAAAATTTTATAATTTATTAAATTAATTTCTTTTAATTAAATTTATAATTAAAACATAGGCTTGAAATATAAAATTTAAAGGATTGAAAATTCGAAATTGAGTATTTTAGATTTGGTATTCGGAATTCGATATTTAAATTTTCAACCTGAAGTTTGAGACTACAAATTTCAGCTTCAGGAAATAATATTTGAAATCTACAGTTTTCCGCCATCGTTATTGGAGTTCTATAAATAGTACTCGTGACTTCGGTTACCTTCTCAGGTTTCCCAAAGACAACTCTTCATCGTCGGGATTGGAGGTCGATAAAGAAAACGCGTGATGAATTTAGAATTATTAGTTTTGGAGCTGTTCTCTCAGTTACCTTCTCAGGTTTCCCAAAGAAAACTCTCCGCCGTCACGATTGGATTTAAATAAAAAATACATGCAATAAATAATAGAATATATAGTCGGTCCAATCAATTTTGCAGGTTTTCCTTCTCAGGATACCTAGAGATAATTTCTGCCGCGCGTTGAGACACATAGGATTTTCGAAATTTCATTTTCTCGTTCCGTCGATTGTTCGCTTTCCCATAATCACATCACTTACCTCAGTGAATCCTGATTCTTACCTCTTCCCACTAACAACTATCCCTCCCATGATAAACGCTAGGGAACCACGCTATAGAGGCGACCCTTCTGGCCTTCGGGCGGCGAATATCATACTAACATTCCTTCCCTTCCCCTGGTGACTGTTAGGACGTGACCGGCGTCGTTATTGACCATTTAAAGCTCGAATCACCGAAAATTGCACAACGAGAATGATTTGCTAGTCCCAAGCGTCATTCTGAGTGTTCTGTGTGCAATTTGGTTGATTCAGGTCAATCACGGAGAGCAATTACGAATTGTACAGTCTACCCAAGCTCAAGCTCAAGCTCAGAAAGTAACAAGTATAGAACGCGTAGACATTTTATCTTTCGAATGAAGTGTTTATCATACCATTTCGTTCAGTTGTTTAGGAGCTATTAACGCTCAAAATCTCGGTCTCCGGCGTAACGCTTTCGTTTTCGAAACTTTGATTTTACACCCCGGTATAGAAATGAAAGACGTAGTCCTACGTCAAAACTTTCAGGACGGAAGAAAACATGAAAATTTCTAGGGAGCGGAGACATAGGAGAATTAGGGAAGGAAAATATGAAAAACTATAAAGGAAAGGTTTTTGATATATTGTAGCTTTGAGGACAGAGGAGAACATGGATGATTTTCACAATTGGTCCAACGAGAGAATTGTTTGGACCTCTCCTTCTGCAGATAGCTTTACATTAACAAATCCATTCCTCGTAAAGACGCTGAACAGTTTTCCAGCCTTCTTAAGTTTTATCGCTTCAGCATTTATTTTCCTGCCCGAGTCCGTAAGGTTTTCGTTGAAGTATATCCGCTTGTTCACATTCAATCCTAGATGAGTCAACATTAGACTTCGGGTCGAAATATAGCGCCGGAAGAATTCGTCGCGTACACTTTTGAAGGCAAACTGCAGCAGAATAGGTGGCGTGGCTCCAGCGTAGATTGGAAATCGGCCCAACCGTTTGCAGTACAACATCGGTATTTCTTTATCAGTATAACCTAGTGCAAGGGTTGCTTTACGCACATATTCATAGAGATTTTCTGTCGGTGTGTACGGCACACCGGACAGTAAGAGATCATTCATCTTCGAAACAGCTAAAATACGTTCTTCATTCACTTGGCTATTATGCTGAATGTTGGAAACCGAGTTCGCCAGTTGTTTAACTTCTCTTGAACAATCCAACTTGAACTGCTGGACATCCTCCCGCAGCGTAGATATTTCGTTTCGCAGATCGCACTTGCTGATCTCAATTTTGTTGTTGGTCTCGTTGAACATTGCTTGCATCTTTGAATATAAGTCATCCAGTGAGTCAATATGATCTTCCGATACATCTAGGTCCTCTCTCGAGCGCTTCATATCATTTCCATCGCCAGTTTTTGCAGCTGCTTGTAGTGGTTTAGTTTTGCGCATTGTTAGTGGTTAGTAAACGTGAGTGGTTTTTGTTTACTAACGGGTGAGCGAAATGGACTCGAGTGAGTGTTTGAGTTGCTATCGATGTTTGACAATAGTAGATGAAGAATGGCGTCGTGACGAGTTAACACTGGCAATTTAGCATATACAAATTTTCCGATGAAGTAGATTGATAATCAATTACTGATAAACTGCAATGGCTGTCACATCCAAGATGTTATATCATCTTCCAGCACGAGTTTTCAGGATTTTTTTCGTAGAAACAACACGGAAAGCAGTCAAATCAAACCACAGCAACGCTCACTCACACTCATCACACATCGAGTCACTCGAATCAGGTACAATCAGGTACATATTTGTGAATCCAAGCTTTTTCAAATGGTTAATAACGGTTTGATGACTTATCCCCAGCTCTTGGCCGATGCTACGGCTGCTACTATGCCGGTCTTTCTCGGCTAATTCAGCGATTTTGTCGAAACCAGAACGAAAACGTTGAAACCATCGTTGTGCGGTGGAAATGGAAACTGTATCGGGTCCATAAACTGCACAAATTTTATTGGCAGTTTGAGATGCATTTTTGCCTTTGTCATAGTAGTATTGTAAAATATGTCGGATTTTCTCTTTATTTTGCTCCATATTTGCGACACTATAACTCACGAACGACTTAACCAAACAAAACACTGTCAAGGACTATATTATAGCGCGCAAAAATACCTTTCCAACAAGCTATAGTATGACTCGATACAATGAATACAACTAGAACTACGCGCTTACAACGACACCTCGCGGAAATACCGCAGGACTTTTTTGACAGCCTAATATTTAAAAATTTCTGTAACGTTTTTGTGAATACTTATGTTTGTAATGTAACAGAGAGTAGGATATGTGAAAGTGTTCATAGAATGGCAGCTACTCAAAACTGACATTATAATTTCATATGTCATCATTGTTTGTTAGATAACGTTAGTATAAATGTATGCATGTTGACGAAGTTATGACGGATATATTATCTTTTTATTTTGAATGTTTTCTGTTCTTTCTGTTTGTATAAAGACAATAATAATGATGGTATTTAGTTTGTTTTCAGTTTGCTAGATAGCAAGATTGTTGATATTAGATTTAAAAAAAATGCGAAGTCTACAATAGTTTGAGCATCGCGCGCGTAAACAGACATGAACAATTTAGGATGAACCTCATTACAAGAGATTACAAATTGGAAGTGGAGCGAAGCAGGGGATAGCCCTACCGGAATACTCGTAAACACATTTGTTAAATAGATGGTTATAACGAGATTTTTCTAAGTTGAGGCAGATCTGATTGCGAGTTCCAACGGACATGTGTATAACCCAAGTTATGAAGGGCATATCAGTTTTTGAATGATCAGTTTTGAAATAGGCTAACATCATTTCGCGGGGTTTGATGTGAAAACTGGAATGTAGCTGGGGGTAGCCCAATCGGAATACTCGTAAATTCATTTGTTAAATAAATGGTTATAACGAGATTTTTTCTGAGTGCGGCAGATCTGATTGCGAGTTCCAGTGGGAATGTTATCCTTAGAATATGAAGGGCCTGAAGATTTGGCTCGAATTAGGCTTGGGGATGCTCAGCTGTCTTTTTTTTTTTAAAGATGATGATGGTCCCGCCTCCTTCCCCTAAAGAGGTTTGAGCAAGACGAGTTATCTAAAAGATAATTTATTTATTTTTTCTCAACATTGAAATCAGTATAGCAAACACAAAAAAACGTACTGATTTTATTCACAGATATAAGTTCAAAAAAATTGCAATGTCAAAAGACATGCCAATACTCAGTCATGTCCACCACAGAGCCGATACGGTCCCGACGAGGCCCTTGCAGCCAAGTGGTCCACCAGAACACAAGTCCAACCGCCAGCCTTGTTTTGGTTTGACTATGAATGTCCTCATTCAGAGAAATCGAAAAAATTTCTTTTACGAAAAATTCCTAGACCGGCCCCTCAAAATCTTTCAATTTAATATCCTATATATCTGTGCCACGCGCGCGACGCTCAAACTTTTGTAGACTACTTTTATTTTTTTTTCAACTAATACAACTATAAAAACAACAAAATAAAAATAAAAATAGTCCATCATCACCAGATCATGACAGACATAATAGAGATCAATACAAATTAAAAAAAAGATAATTTAAAAAAATTAAATAGTCTACATAATATAATCCGTTAAAAAACTTCGTCAGGTTAATTGAAAATATTAAAAAATATTAAAAATCGTCCACATTAATTATCCGTTCGTATAAAACTTCGTCAATAAAAATCTTAAAAAAAAAATCGTTCGACTGTTAACTAAAGACAGCTTTCACGTGTGAAATACAGTGCCTCTTAAATTCTGTAAGTATTGTTGCGCATTTAAGATGTCTTGGCATCGAGTTGAAAACATTTATTCCTTTGAAGTACAACGAATTTTGTGAAGCACATGACAAGAAATTAGGTGTTCTTAATTCATTCGCGTTTCTAGTGTTATATCTATGGAAATCACTTCCTCTTTCAACTCGATCACACAAATATCGAGGCAGCAAACCATTAACTACTTTAAAAATGAACACCATAGTTAAATAGACAATTCTTTGCTTCACGGATAACCATTTTAGAGCGTCCAGCATCAAAGATGAGGAAGTGAATCTATTACATTTTAGGATCAACCGCATTATTTTATTCTGCAAACGTTGTAATCTCGATATTTGTGTATCATTGGCTAAAAATAATATGGAAGAACAAAAGTCTAAATGAGGAGAGATGATTGATTTGTATAGCTGTATTTTGCTGCAAATAGTTAAATCGTTTTTCAATCGGCATAAGATTCCATACTTCTTGGCAATTTTCTTGATGACATTGTCAATGTGAGTATTGAACTTGAGTTTGTCATCAATAATCACGCCAAGATATTTAATCTCCCGAACGCGATCAATGGTCTCATCATCAATTACAATTGAGACGTTTTCATTAGACTCGGAAACGATCGCATTAGCAGACCGTTATCGAGAATCTAATAAAGCGGGAATTCTCTTGTAAATTCACGGTTGACACGGACATAGGTATTGGGTTCAATTCCCGATCAGTCAAGGATTTTTCGGGTTGGAAATTTTCTTGACATGCCTTGGGTTAGCCAATGGGCCTGAAGTACCGGCTAGAATTAGGCTTGGGGATGCTCAGCTGTCTGGACTCGGAAACGATCGCATTAGCAGACCGTTATCGAGAATCTAGTGAAGCGGGAATTCTCTTGTAAATTCACGGTTGACACGGACATAGGTATTCGGTTTAATTCCCAATCGGTCAAGGATTTTTTCGGGTTGAAATATAAAGTTCATCAA
Organism: Toxorhynchites rutilus septentrionalis; assembly: GCF_029784135.1. Classification (NCBI taxonomy): domain Eukaryota; kingdom Metazoa; phylum Arthropoda; class Insecta; order Diptera; family Culicidae; genus Toxorhynchites; species Toxorhynchites rutilus. The sequence goes on from NC_073744.1 coordinate 169,562,182, forward strand.
ATTTGGAGTCTATGCCTGTAGCACAACCAGTTCGTTTTATTTTTATTTTACCTTTTTTATTGGTTCAGATTGAAAATACAAAAGTAAATTAATATAAGTAATTATCTTAAAGATAACTCGTCCGGCTCAAACTTTTGCAGGGGAATGAGGTGGGACCATCATTATTATTTGTAATATGTCATCATTAATACATACAGTGATTGCTCTCTATAGCGACATCGCAAGGGACCGTCGTTATAGAGAAATGTCGCTATAAAAACTGTCGCTATAGAGAATTCGGATGTCGTTATAAAGAGAGAAACGCTCAAGTCCCTGCGAAACAAATCAATTATATTTATAACAAAGGAAATTGACTGAAATAATTGAACCAAAACATTAAGCAATAGACACAAAATTCAGCTCATTTGTCCCCTAACAAAGTTTTCTTTAAATCAACAAATTTTGAAAAGCTGTCCTTTGGTAATTCTTTTTTAGTTAATAAACCAGCATAAATCGCTTGGAAAGCATATTCAAGCTGGTTTTGAGAGCCCATTCTTTTTGACGAATTTTTGAAACCATCCGACGCTGGCTTTGAATGATTTTTGCTCTAGTTTCGCAGTTTTAATTTTGATTAAATCTTTCAATTATATCTAATTTATTTTTCAGCGTCAAAGTTTTTCTTGTCTTTGAATTTATTTTGGACAAGAATTTAGATTAAAACAAACTATGCTTCACACTGTTGCGTGAGTATAAATTTAAAAGCTTACCATGTAACAGTTGGGCGGACAATACTTTTCGTTTTAAGTTCAATGCAAATACTTTATTTTCTCAAGGATTCTGGTACAACAATGCTTCAATTGATTTGTTTCAATAAGCTTTCCCTATCTTTTATCAGCTTACAGGTTTCCTATTTGTGTGTATTTTGAAAGCTGAGCTGAATTCGTGTTGAATCAGATGTCTCGAAACTGAACACTGAAAAAGATAGGGAAACTGACAGCATTCTTCTTTTGCTTATCAAAAAAAGCGGAATGAATTTTATTAGCACCAAATACCCGCCATGTATTTGGTGCCAACGTCTCAAACGTCAAAAGTATTTATCTTCTTCAAAACAGCGATCCGCGTTGGCGGCATTGTGCTTCGTTTACTATTTTGGGGAACCTCAACGAATAGTTGATTTTCAGTCGGAATGAACGTTTTCAAAATTAAAATTATGAATAAAAATTAGCTTCTCCATATCAAATTAGTATTCCATTTGAATTACAAACATTTTTGTTTGCAGTTGGTGGAAAAGTCTCATACGAAATATGTTATGGAGACAATTTTATATTATAATGAATAAACTCAGCAACAATTTTGGAATTGTATAGGTATATGGTTGAATGAAAGTCAGAAATACGTCTTTCAAGTAATTAAATAACATGACGTGAAAATTTTCATTCAAATTTTAAAATTTAAAAACCGGCTTCGTGTCTTCTAATCTGATAGAGATTACACTAACGAGTTTGGGACACAAATTATGGCCCTAATTTGAAGTCGCCACCAGACGTTGACACCATCGCGAATTACCAATTTACCTGAGACGAGACATGACAATCGGGGGCCGATTCCGGACCACTTTTTCTGTCAAACTCGGACCACTTGCAACTCGGCTTCTGATTGGCTGATGAGGAAAACAATTGACAAAGATATATATATACAAAAATGGGATTTCCAAGATTTTCACAGTGTTGCCAACTATATTCGAAATTGAATAATAGTTGCATTCACATTTCAGTTTAGCGATAATTTCTATAATGAATTCTTTGTATATTTTCGTTTCTATTACGTCCGGTGTTCAGTTTCCGAAGAGAAGGAAACATTGCATCGGAATTTTCACCATACTTCTTTTCGGGATTCTCTTGCCATCTAGCATAGCATGATAGCAGAGGCCAACAAGAGAGGAGCATTCAATTATTTCCCAACCGTAAAGCAGTTAGCAATAAAATTAAGATCAAATAACAAATAACAACCAAGGCAACAGAAAAAGTATTTAAAATCATGTTGGAACCTGAATAAACCATACATACCTACAAAAAAAACTGAATAAACGCTATGTTATAATTTGGGAATGTTTTATTTTATCAATATTTCAGTACTGTTAGTATTTGAACGTTATCAAAATTGAATTATAAGGCCTTATTCCCGTATACACTCTACGGAGAAAACGAAATGAAGAGTATTTGCGATGACAACAATACGGTGTCGATATCTGGATACGAAATTAGTTTTTAAGTCTTACTACTCGGTCCGAAGGCACTAAAATCTGAAAAATTGCAATAAATTGCTTAAATTGCTAAAATCTGAATGAATCAGAATGAATTTTTATCTGGCGATATTTATTCTCTTGAAGTACGTCTTTCTTACCCTAACTTGATCTATTTTCTATACACTTTCCGATGTTCTCACTAAAACTTATCATTATAATATAAAATTATCTTCAGATACAATTTTTGTACGAGATTATTTTTCCAAATGAGGAAAGCAAGGTTTTTCATTCTCATTGAACACTAGTTTGATACGGAGAAGTTAATTTTCATTCATAATTTCTATTTGAAAAGTGTTCATTCTACCTGAAAACCCATCATTTTCTTCAACTCGTAAAACAAAATTTAATGGCGTGTCGCTCATTTCGTTTTCATCGTGAAGTGTAAATGGTAAGGCCCATGATCTCTTGATAAATAAAATTAACTTTGAAATTAATTCATGGATTTCAACATATCATACTCCTACTATCAAATCTACGTTTTTTAGTTTTCTTTATCTTTTCACGTTTAATTTTTTTGCCAAAATAACAGGAAAATACTTATTGTTTAAAATATGTGATATTCGGTTGAAAAATGAATACAAAAAATGGTGCAGCACAGAAAATACATGATACGAAGAACACATGTTTTTCAAGGGAAAATAATCTTCCGAAATTTTATTACATTTGGCAACCTTCACGTCTCGCTACCCTGCTATCTAGCACTTGATCGACGAAAATGCAGAAAGAAGAGCAAGAAGTCAGTTGTCACGTCTTGTCTTAGCAATTTACCTCCATCTGAAATATCGTGATGTCGATGATGAACTTTTACAGCAGACGGATAGTGAGACATGCGATGACGGTAGGTTGAGTGAGATAGAATCTGCCAGAACCATTTTGAGTAAACGTGATCCACAACAGCTAATCTGTATTGTGTTCCATTTTACCCACATGGTATTGTTTAGTTAGTTTCCCACTGCGCATCACGAGAGCCTTAGAGCGATCACGTCTCTTTCGAGAGTTTTTTTTTTTATTGCTCTTTCGTTATACGAAATGATACAGCTGATTATGTGCAGCAAAGTTTTGAATATATGAAAATGTACCGTCAGCAGAATCGCGTCTGAATATATGTTCAGGTTGAGTGATGTTTCAAATTTTTAATTCTCTGTTTTTATAAAGTATACGAAAATTAATATTAGTTGCGAAAGTCCACGATAAATGAATGAAATGAACAAGACAGAATGTCATCCTTTAGACTTGTAACGAAGAACGAAATCTATCACAATGCATGAATTGATTCAAATTGGGATTTGATTGCAATTGAATTCAGAAATTATTTCATTCAATCACTGGTTCAACCAATAATTTAATCAATACACTCAAATGATTACTAAGCCAACGATAGTCCTACGTCAACCGTACGGTTATATCTTAGGTATAACCCATCCATAGTTTTGACGTGGAACTACGTCTTTCAGGAAGGGTGTCAAATCAGAAAACAGATCATAATTTATGAATAAAGTTAACGTTAATAACTAGTTTCACTACGAACGAACTCTGATGCATACCAAGCGAATCGGAAATTCTCCAAGATTTGTTTGATACGCTATTATTACAATTACAATTACAATTTGTCGATTTGTGTGCTTTCCTACCCGTACCGTCAATAATGAGCAACTAATACATTTGTTTTCGCTCGTTTCCAACTTATTTGGTATAGATAAGCCATCCGCGATTTGAAATAACATTCTAGAGCGAGCATGCGGACACAGCACAACGAACCGATAATATGCATTGCCAATGCTGATGTCACAGACATATATACGAGGGTGGTCCGATAAGTACTTAGCCTCATCGCCCGATGGTGTCAGCATCGCAAGAGATATTACTTATCGTGTAGTACGTTCTCGTAACCGGCTACTGGCTACTGTTCAGCCGAATCGGACTCGTAGTGACCGTGTGTGGAAGTGAGCGTGTCCGCGGATTTTAGAAAAACGGAAAAAAAATTGGCCACGGCCAAATTGTTCGAATTGCACTACGAACTGCTGCCCCATCCACCGTATTCTCATGATTTGGTCCCGTGCGTTTTCTGTTTCCATACTTGAAAAAGTCACTCGCCGGGCAGAAATTTGAGTCGAATGAGAAGGTCAACGTCGCCACGGAGGCCTACTTTGCGAGAAAACGTATTTTTCAGATTCCCATATTTCTGCCAATTCACGGATCCCTTTGCGGAAATAATCGGCCGGTTTGTCGGCTAACCACAAATCGATCCAATTTTTGACTTCATCAAAATTATAGAAGTGCTGGTAAACCAGGCCATGTTGCATAGAACGAAAAAGACAGCAATCGAACGGAAAAATGTCTGGAGAATACGGCTGGTGGGCTATAACCTCCCATTTCAGCGTTTCCAAATATGTTTTGACCGGTTTCGCGACATGCGGCCGAGCATTGTCGTGCTGTAAAATAACTTTATCGTGTCTTTGCTCGTATTGTGACCGTTTTTCCTTCAGTGCACGGCTCAAACGTATCAATTGTCGTCGGTAGAGGTCTCCCGTGATGGTTTCATTCGGTTTTAGCAGCTTATAGTCACCACACCCAGGTGGTCACACCAAATCGACAGCACAACCTTCTGGCCGTGAATATCCATCATTTCACTTATATTAACCGCTTCAATCTACTTTGGCATCGTATTGAAACAACAACAAACAACAGAAAACAATAGAAAACAATTATTAAATTCATCAAAATATCTCATAAGAACGTGACATGTTTTCTGATTTGGTACCGATACTGAAAAACGGAGTCCTACGAGTCTTACGGAGCAGAGTGAACTGTTTTGTAATTTCTATAGTTTGAACTATAAAATAAAATAAAACATAACGAGAATCCTGAGCACTCAGATTAAATACATTCACCCGAATGCCATTTATCCGAATAATTATTATTTTAGCCTCATCTGTTGTTGACACGTTCGGGCAATCGACACGCTCTTTGTCGATTACATCTCCTTGACACCGATAAACGTTGCTCCAAGATTATGGTAAAGCTATCTTGTCACAGCCAACAGTCTGCACAAAATATGATACAGAAACTTCAAACTCGATAACAGCTATCACAGTGGTCTTTTTCGCAGTTGATACGCTCTCGGTCACAGGTGATTACATAATTGTTCCGCCATCATCGTTCCACATTTCTTGTTCACTTCAATCTAGCTTTGGAGGTGCAAAAAATACGAACCAAAACTGCGAATGGCTTCTTTGATTGTGAATAGACTGAGTAAGCTTCTGTTTCGAATTGTTAATATAAAAAGTTTACCTCGCCGCTATATAAGTTGTACGCTATTGACGACAAAGGTAGGTAAAGACAAAAATGCACAGAACAAATGTATGAGAAAACTGAATTGCTTTCATTTTTTTCGATTTTCCACTTACTTTCTGAAAGACGTAGTGCTACGTCAAAAGGTGGAGTTAACTGTTCCGCTATTCCAATTTGAACTCAGCCAATCGGAGATAAAAGTGCAACGAGATTTTAGATCAATCACAAGAAATACATTCACCCGAACACCGGTTACCCGTTCCAGCATGTCTTCGGAAATTGTTGATGAAAATTGAGCTCTTTTGGTACTAGTCGTTTGTTTTGAACACAAAAAAAAATTAGTTTGCAACACAAAATTTCACACAACATCTTTGACCAATAGACCGAGCAAACAAAAAAAGTTGAAAGTTAAAGTTAATGACACTGCAAACAAACGAAATGAAAGATCGCACTCAAAATCGATATAAATACCACTGACAGTAGTACCAATTTGAAAAAAAAAGTTTTGTTGGAAAATTAAAAATTCAAAATTTCTGGTATACATTTGATAGTATGTACACTAGAGTGCCAATGAAAAGACGGGTGGGTAATGTCGGGGACATAACCGGAGAGACGTAGGACTACACCAAGGGGTGTCCATTATTCGAATATCATGGAACACAGATCCTAGAATGACCAACTTTTCATGCACAAAATTACAGAAAAAAAAATCAAAGGATAAAATAAAACCTCAGCACTCAGCAAACACTCAAACGTTTAGATTCAAATACGAAAAAATCAAAATTTGTCGTGTAAATGTCCAAAGCGAACAAAAAATCGTTCGCTTTGGAATGTATTTTCAGAATATGCACAAATCATGCTATGTGCTGAGGTTGCACCAAACACGTAGAAACAAAACAGGAAAGAAACATTAAGTTTCACCATGTGGCGGGCGTGCATAAAAGAATAATTCTCGATTTCCATCCTAGTCTCGTTCCAGCCAGTGAGAAGGCGTCTTATAATGCTAAGAATTAACTGTAAAATTTCCCAGTTGTTGTTTAGCAGCAACAAGATAGTTATTTGTTCATGTTATAATTGTTTGTGTGTGCGTGTGTTTTGTAATGATGTGTGTGCGTGCAGTCGGCGCACATTCGTTCAACAGTAAAGCCTGTCCACGTTAAATTTCGGACACCATGATGATGCCAGTAAAACAAAAATTCACGTAATACAACAAAACCGATTGTTTATTTCAGTAAAATAGAATTATATCTGAAACAAGGAAAGCTTACTTCGATATTGATTACGTTGTCTGTAAAATTCACGAACTTTCTTGGGAACATCTGCCATTAGGTTCCGTATAGTATAAACGTATAAACAAACAAACAAACAGTATCCTTGAGTTATGCTGGCGGCGGCGCTTTTCCATCTCCTCTTGAAATCATTAATGCCATTCGCTTTCTTCTTAGTTTCGAATAGTTTTCGCTCAATCAGAGTACTTTTGCACTGGGCGAAGTTCTGGACAGTTCGGTGGATTTGCTGGTTTTGACACATATTTGACCTCATGTGCATTATACCATTCCAGGATGGATTTTGCATAGTGACAAAAGGGCAAATCTAACCAAAACAATGCTGGAGTGTTGTGGCTTCTTTTGAATGGTAGCAACCGCTTCTGGAGACATTCCTTCTCGTGGACATCTTTGTTGATAGTGTCGGTAGAGACGAAAGATTTGGATTTTCGGCCACAACTGCATATGGCCTGCCAAACCAAGTACTTTTTGGGTAATTTAGACTGCTTTTTGATCCGGAAACACTCGGCGCCACGGCATTCCTTCGCATTGCAGTATAAAAAGCGAGACCCGGAAGCTGTTTGAAGTCTTCGAGAACATAAGTTTCATCGTCCATTATGCATGAAATTTTTGCAAAAATATCATCACGATTGGGCACCTTTTTCACTTTGTACGCCTTTAGTCCATGCCCCTGCTTCACTTTTTGTACATATGATTTTGATTTTCCAATCTTTCGAGCTACATTTCTAACTGAAAGGTTGGGATGTTTCTCAATAATGGCAACCACCTTTCGGTCCATCTGTCGGGAGCATACTTTTCGCTTTGTTCCGTTTCCAACCTTCCGATCCACAGTTAAGCGCTGGTCAAACGATTTGCACACACTAAACCCGGTACTCTTCGGCAGTTTTAGCTTTTTGGCGAGATCACGTACCGACAGTGTTGGATTTTGCTGCCGTTCGTGCAAAATGCGTTTGCGTACTTCCACTTGATTCGACGCCATTTTACCAAACTGAAGAAGAATGTAAACATGTTGAACATCGAAATAAATAGGAGGGTTATGTAAGTAAAATATTTCGTTGATTAGTGAAATATTTCATAAACTACACTGAAAGAAAAGTGTCCGAAATTTAACGCGGACAGGCTTTGATTCACTGCGTTCAAAGATTTACTACGAATATAACTCTTTCGTTTCATTTTAAAATTGTGTCGGAAGTGATAAGCAAGCGAATTGCACCACGAACACAACGAAAATCGTACGCTCGATCGATCGCTCAGTCATTTCTTGATGGTTTCACAATTTCAATTGCTGAAATAGAATTGAAAGGGAAGCTTCTTATTACCCATGCATTTGCATGCAATAATTTATGGTGTTTATCTACTATCATTGAATCTAAAAATCCATGTCATACATATTGAATGAACTTTAAAATATCTTTTCTATCGTTTCGCAGGGCCCGCCTTCTGGGGACTGATCAACCCTCAATGGAATATGTGCAACAAGGGTCGCCGACAGTCTCCGATCAATGTTGAACCGGAGAAGCTGTTATTCGATCCTTATCTGAGATCGCTGCACATAGACAAGCACAAGGTAGGTTCGATTAGCGTTCGTTGTGGACACCGTAACCATATGTTTGTTCCCTTCTCCCTCACCGCAAAGATCTCCGGCACTCTGCACAACACCGGCCAATCGTTGGTTTTCCGGGTGGACAAAGACACCAAGCAGCACGTGAATATATCCTACGGGCCGCTCGCCTATCGGTACCAGTTCGAGGAGATTTACTTCCACTACGGAACGGATAACAACCAGGGCTCGGAGCATCACATCCACGGGTACAGCTTCCCGGGAGAGGTGAGCGATGATTTTTGACAAAAGTGAACCAAACAGCGAAACAGAGAAAACACCTTATTACCACTCGCTACACGCGTTCGGCACTGCACCGAGGAGGTGTTGCAGCTCAGGTTTTAAGCTTGTTATGTAAATAAGTTTCACGTTCGCACATTTCCGCACTCCTCTCGGCCATTGTTTTCGGTGCACTAATGCCGCATGATGTTGCTATTAAAAACTACGAGAAGCCAAGTTCCTCCAGCCAGATCCGGGAGGGATTGGGGGTGGCAAAAACGTAGAAAAAAATGCCGAAGAAAACTAGTTAAGACAACGTGATGGTAATCAAAAATAATGGCTTCGAGTAACGACGCGCTCGGAACGATGGGGTGGCGCAAAAAAAAGCATGTTCCGAAGGAAGAGAATGTTAATAACGTGTAATTTAGTGTTTTGTAAGTGGAGGAGACCCCCCCGAAGGACGTGCTTTCGTTTTCCTTTCCGGGTAATCTTTTCTTCGGGACAGGGACGCAGGGAACCACATCGCGCGGGGGTCCCAAAGGGGATTAGCCAACGTGACGACCACGTTCCGTTTTCTTTTCAGTAGACTGTAAAACCGAACGATTATTACGTTTTATTATCCCCGCCGACCAGTTTCTTAGTTCGCTGTTTTGAAAATAGCGAACTACCTTATCGGAAACTTTTTATCGCAATGACGGTTCCTTTTTTCTTCCTGCTTCTTTTTTCATGGGTAACACACACAAACAAAGATTCAATTATACGGCTTCAACAAGGAGCTGTACCACAATATGTCGGAGGCGCAACACAAGGCCCAGGGCATCGTTGGGATCTCGCTGATGGTGCAGATTGGCGATACGCCCAACCCCGAGCTTAGGGTAATCACAAGCACCTTCAACAAGGTGCTCTACAAAGGTGGGTTGGAGTGGGTTGGCGTTGGCGTAGTGAACTACGGGGGTTTAATTTTTGGTTCGCTTCCATTCAAGGTTCGGCCACTCCCATTCGGCACATCTCGCTGCGATCGTTACTGCCGAACACCGAGCAGTACATGACGTACGAGGGCTCCACAACCCATCCCGGGTGCTGGGAGAGCACGGTATGGATCATCCTGAACAAGCCGATCTACATCACGAAGCAGGAGGTGGGTCGGATGAACACCAATTTCCCTAGAAGTTTCCTGTCTGAAGTCTTGGTTTGTTTTTCTTAACAGCTTTACGCGCTCCGGAAGCTGATGCAGGGCTCGGAGCAGACACCCAAAGCTCCGCTGGGGAACAACGCGAGACCCCTTCAGGGGCTGCACCACCGGACGGTTCGGACAAACATCGATTTTGCTAACACCGGGGTGAATAAGGTAGGTCCTTTTAATGACAAATGTCATGCCATCTCGTTTTAGGAGTTGGCAGTACCATTTAAGATAGTATTGAAACATTATGGGTGTGTAGACATTGGTCATTTGGGCAGCTTTGCATACTTGAAATCTTCAATAAAATATCAGACTACTTATTGAATAGGGCCAAGTTTTTTTTCTTATTTTTTTACAAAAAAAAATTATAATTCAAAAACTATGATATCTAAAAAATCTGATCAGAGCATAAAATGTAGAGAATTGTCTCAATTTTCATTAAAAAATCAACCACAAAAAATGAATAAAACAAACTCACTAAAAAAAATATTTCAAAACTTGAAATTCATTTTCATTAAAAAATATGTTTTTCTAATTCTAAAAAAACATTAATAGCACTTACATTTTCCAACAAGACACCCGAACATCGGAAGATGGATACTTCAACTGGGAAAAGGTTTTTCTAACAACAACTTTTTCATGTTCAATTTTTATTCAAAGTCAAGATAGCGGTATAGTGCGTTCAACAAAGTTTTAGATTAGAGGCGAATGAACTGAAAAGTTTAAACCCCCTTAAAGCCAAAAAGAAGAAGAAGAAAGTTTTAGATCTTATTAGAATATGAACTTTTGTCGAAGACGTCAACTATCTATTTTTTCTAGTTTCAGGAATAAATGGAATTTTTGTATGGAAACTCCTAAAAAAAAATGTTCTACTCGTTCCATTTTTGTGTGTAAATTCTTGACATGTTTCTTAAGGCAGTATTATGGTCTAGAAATTTGAAAAAAATCAATTTTTTTTCTTCATATTTCTGTAGTTTACGCATTCAAGAATATACCCTAGAAAGAACTTATCGAAAATCCTATTATTTATTGATTCGGTATCTAACCTGGCACGGCCATAACAATGCACTACAAACGCGTTTTTCTCGGAACTAGTTTTTTCAAACTGGCGTACACGATATCTCAAGTTCTACTGAACCGCATGAACCTCTGAAAAATGATATTTTTCAAAATTTTACTATTTTAAAAAAATCGGGAACCGTAAGTAAAAACGTTTTAAACCGCATTTTGTTTTTCAAACGGGCGCCATTTTGTCAAAAAAGATGTTTTTGACTTGTCCGAGGTTCGTGCGATAGCGGCATCCTAACTGATTCAAAATCTGTTCGTTTTTTTTTGTTTCAGACCAGAAGGGCTGAAATCGTGTACGCCATGGCACAACTTTTTTTTTAACCCTTTCACTTCATCAGCTCTTAACTATTCTAGTTATGAATATTTTTTCTCCGTTAAATTTTTTTTTGACGTAGGACTACGTCTTTCATTTCTATACCGGGGTGTAAAATCAAAGTTTCGAAAACGAAAGCGTTACGCCGGAGACCGAGATTTTGAGCGTTAATAGCTCCTAAACAACTGAACGAAATGGTATGATAAACACTTCATTCGAAAGATAAAATGTCTACGCGTTATATACTTGTTACTTTTTGATCCAAAAACTGCATTGTTTATTGTTTATTGTTTACAAATTAAGTTTATCTGACATAAATTGTCTTAATAAACACCCGTCACTCAACTAAAGTTTAATCTTCTTATTCTACGTAGAAATTCATTTGTGGAGATATTAAAATCGAACGCGGATTCGATAGATGCAAACACACGAACCATTGCACTTATAGGTTGATTATATCCGTAATGAGTACGATGGAAACTCGGTTGCATCAGGGACCGCTGTCTCAGCATCCTGCTTGATGCACGAAAGTTAAGCAGCGATAGAAGATGAGGGCAATCAACTTCTCCGACGAGTAGTTTGCAAACATAAAGAGCCTGTTGTGTCTTGCGTCTCCGTTCGAGCGTTTCAAGACCGAGCAGTTGACATCGATCTGGATACGCTGGAAGGTTCAAAGGATCGCGCCATGGTAGATTTCGCAGCGCCATACGTATGAACCTTTTTTGGACTCGCTCGATCCTTAGATTCCACGTTACATCGTTTGGTGCCCATACAACTGAAGCATTTTCCAGAATTGGTCGTACGATGGAGCAATATAACACCTTCATGCAGTGTGGGTCTGTAAAATCCTTTGCAATTTTCGAGATGAAGCCGAGTTGACGATTCGCTTTCAAAATTATTGATGCATAATGTGAGTTGAAAGAAAACTTCGAGTCCAATACAACACCAAGATCCGTCACCTGATGCATTCTGTTAAGAATCGTATTATCAATCTGGTAATTGAAAATGATCGGGTCCAAAGAACGATGGAAGGTCATAACATGACATTTCGCGATGCTGATGACAAGTTTATTCTTACGACACCAATGAACAAACGTATTCAGCAAATTTTGTAGATGAAGACAATCTTGGACACAGCTCACCACAACATAGATCTTTAGGTCATCGGCATATACAAGTTTACATCTATGACCAAGTGAAGACGCAGCATCATTGAAAAATATCACGAACAGTAGCGGTCCCAGGTTGCTTCCTTGAGGGACACCGGTCGTATTAGTGAACGGTGATGACATGCATGTTCCGTGCTTAACGTGCAGCGTTCTGCCAATTAAGTATGATGAAAGCCATGATACTAGTCTGTGAGAGGCTCCCAATCGACATAGTTTGCAGAGTAAAATTTTGTGATCTATGAGATCAAATGCTGCTTTTAGATCCGTGTAAATAACATCAACCTGGGCTTTCCTTTCCATCGCCACCAAACAGGTGGTAGTTAAATCCAGCAAATTGGTAGTTACGGACCTGCCAGGGATGAATCCATGTTGATCAGATGAAATATGCGTCTTCGTGGCTCGTAGAATTTGATCGCTGACTATTATTTCAAAAAGTTTAGATGCTGCAGAGAGGCTGGTTATCCCACGATAATTTTTAACATCACGTCGATCGCCACTTTTGTGCACAGGAAACATATAAGACGTTTTCCAACACACAGGAAACTCTCCTCTCTCGAATGAACGATTGAATATGAACGCTAGAACTTCGGCTATTGCTCTTGCGCAGTAACGAAGAACAACAGCGGGTATGCCATCTGGACCAGGAGCATAGGAACTCTTCAGCTTTTTGGACGCCTCGATAATTATTGCGGGGGATATTTCGAACGTGTCAATAGCTACTGCATTTTGTGGAACATTTGATGCAGCATTTTCTGCCTCTCTATCGGACGTTGGCACTGTTTGAAAAACTGAGGCGAAGTGCTTCGCAAAAAAATCACACGCTTCTGCTTCGTTTTCAGATTCTTTTCCACCAAAAACCACATTAATCGGAACTGACTTGTTTTTCCGCTTGCTGTTTACGAAGCCCCAGAAATATTTTGGATTCCGGCGAAGTCCAAACTGCACCCTTAATACGTGTGACTTATAAAGGTCGGCATTTAGTTTTTTGTAAACGTCACTCGCCCATTTAAAGTTATTCTTTGAGGAAGGCGATTTTTGAGTACGCAGGATGCGCTGGCACCGACTGCGTTCGCGTTTTAGTTTGCGAAGGAGCGGCGTGCTCCAAGGGGGTGAGAGAGGTTTTCTTTTCACAGGAACGTTCAAAGTTAACCATTGCAATATGACATTAGAGAAGTTCAACGCCATGCTATGAACATCAAATTCTTCATAAACACAATTCCAGTCTAGACTAGATAAGTGATGAAAAAGTTCGTCAAAGTCGATTTTACGGTAATTGAGTGCTCTGTAGTCGTTAATCGTCTCTAAAGGTGGGCAAGGGCGTGCATAGGGATCCTTGATGTGTATGTTAAGTGGAGGATGGTGTGTATCCACATGGAGCAAGGGTTCTTCATCCGTGTAAACTACCGTATAACTACCCTCAGACGTGAAAACCAGATCGAGAATTCGATCCAAGTTGTTCAGTTGTGCATTGACTTGGTTCAGGTTCAGGAAATCCATTCCGTCGATTAACGCCGAAGCAGCTGGGTTTAAAAAAGACGCGTTTTCTGGACGTATGCCATCTTCATTTTCTGACCACCTAATGCGCGGTTGATTGTAGTCTCCACATATGAGTACAGTGTCGTCTCGAGAAGCGATGTTACAGAGCTCACGAACGGTAGCGATGTGCTCTTCGATAATGTCGATCATGCGGCTTTTATCAGGGGCAATGTAAACGTTGCACAATAAAACCCGACGCCCTCGTATATTGGCTGAGACACACACCTGCTCCAGCCTCCTACCGCTACGTGTGTCGATGCGTGAACATCCGTGTCGTTCAGCCACGGCAATTAGCACACCACCAAAGCTACGCTTGTCGCTATTCAATGAGCTTCGGTCACATCGAAAAACATTAAATGATGTACCAAAAATCTGCAAGGAGTTGATGCTATCGTCCAGTCCTGTTTCCGTAAGCATGATTACATCGTAATTACAATCGATGGAAGCCAGATAGATGTCGTCCAATTTTGTCCTCAATCCTCTCACGTTTTGATAATATATCAAACTGGTGCAAACGGCAGTAGTAGAAGCGTGCTGCAACACAGTATGAGTGAGTGTAGGGGTAAAGGGAATTGAGCAACAATACTCGCCTGTGATGGGAACCCGAGGGTTCCCACCATCCATAGAAATACGCGTTGAATGATTTTTCAATGTTGCACTGCAATTTCCGGCGGTGTGACGGATGTCGGTGTCAGGTTTATGACGGGAGATTGCCGAAATTTTTTGGTGGAAAGCTCTTCGAATTCGCGGAACAATATGCCTTCTGGCCAAGTGGATGGCTTAAGAGCGTTTGATTTTAAAGCCGGGTCCAACCCAACTTTAAACGAGATGAAGGTCATCTTGCTGATGTCAGCACCTTTAGCCAATAGTTTTATGACATCTGGATCCTTTTTCAGCTTTTTCAGCTCAAGAACTTGTTTCAATAGTCTTAAAATTGCTTTCAAAACAGGCTATTGAAATCACCAATCGGTATATAAGCGAGCGGCGCTCGGAAATCCACTCAGTTCTAATTGAACAGCGATTGGAGCATGTTGTCGCTGTTGCGGTGAAGCTCTTTATTTATCATGAAAGCGCTGATGAACGGTGTCACCAAGAGCCTGTTTGTGCACCCTAGGCCAGAAGGGAATCTATCAGGAGGAGAGTGATGCCACAAACGGTTCCCTGGGAAGACATCGCTACACACACATACACGCGCTATTAACAATCAAGTGCTATTAACAGATGGTTATCGAGTTAGCATTAACCACTGGTGGGCTTCCAGTATCGAGGAAAATGTGGAAATATCTAATCGTTACTGAAAATAATCTGCCAGTTTCTCTGGGAATTTAAAATTACATTCATGTGAAAGAGTTTATTTGAATGTTTTCTATCCATGTAACACTGTGACCAAATACATTAGGTTTTGTGATTTTTCAATCAATCGCAATTAACAGGATAGCTTCTGAAGATTATTTTTCCCCATCAGTAGGATATTTCCGTATCCAATATTGGATGCATAAAACCTTGTGCCTCCAACGTAACGCTCTCGTTTTCGAAGTTCTCCAAATATTCATTCATTCAGAATGAATTCAGATTCAACTTCAAACAAATGATCTCTAAATCAACGATAGTCCTACGTCACCCTTGCGGTTACACCATAGATATAACCCACTTCCTGTTTTTTGTTATAAAAGATAGATGAACAAATAATGATGTAATGGATAGTAAAAATGTTCTTTGTATTATTTTTACAGAGCTCGAAAAAACGTACGAAATGCGTGTCTCTACACTAGAATACCCCCTTAATAGAAAAAAGATATATTCTATTTTAAGTTTGTTTTGTTTTGTATTTTTTTTTATGAAAAACTAAAAACAAATCGAAAAAATATATGATACCTTCACAAGATAAAGCAGCCAGCAGGCACTTATATCAAGTGATTCAGTTTTTGTGTCGATAGAGTACTTGATTGTGGGGGGACCCTACCTTAAAAGGTCTAAAAAACTGATTTTCTTGATTTGTTTCTCAGATGATGGAAATCAAGATGGATGTTGGGCAGGGTTGCCACATTTAAATCTGTAAAATTTTCTAAAAAAAAAATTTATATCTGTATTTTTAGCAAAAACATCTGTATAAAAAATGTGAGCCAGAAAATTAAGAGAAAAAAATTAAAATGAAGATTTATTTTCATTTTGAATTTATTTTTCTTATTTATGGGTTGTTGAAGTAAATACATGGTTTTGTTGAACTTTGTTTTCAAATTATTCGTCAATTTCATCCTTGAAGCTCCTCCTTGAGCCGATACATAGTTTTTCGCTTTCAGAATAGAGTCTGTGATTGTGGGGGCCAACCGATTTCCGGACTTTGTTTTGCTGGTATTGTAAAGCGAAAATATTCGCTCAACATACGCTGCTGAATGTTATCTTTTTATTTATTTACACCGTCTTCGACTAGTCGTACAGACTGTAATTTGCTTATACCTATGATAGACATTTTATCCTATTTCTAAAAGCGTTCTTAGTCAAATTTAAATCATACACATCACAAATAAGATTGAATTGGCGGAGGCAAGAATCGAACGGATTGTTGTATCCGTAGTTTGTTCTGTGGTATGGTATTGCAAAGAAAGGCGAGTTCCGGAAACGTCTGGGAGGTATGTTGAGCGGGATCTGTGCAAGCAATTCAGGGCAGTCAATAGAACCTCCAAGAATATCGAATATAAGTAACCGCTGCATCGTAATTCGTCTGGCTGATAATGCCTCCAATCCTATGAGCTTGCATCTGTCAGGGTATGGCGGTAGGTTGGTCGCATCATTCCATGGAAGTAGCCTAAGAGCGAAGCGCAAAAACTTTCTTTTCACCCGTTCGATCGACAAGGTGTGGACAGCGTGGTAAGGGGACCAGACTGGCGCAGCGTACTCCAGCGTACTGCGAACTAGTGAACAGTATAGTACTTTCAGTGCATGGATATCTGTGAATTCAGCTGCGTGACGTCGAATAAAGCCCATAACGGAAAATGCTTTCGCGGTCGTAGCCGCCACATGCTCACCGAATCTAAGCTTGGAATCAATAGTAACTCCAAGGTCGTTGATGCACGTTGATACACGTTTCAACTCTGTCGATTCCATCCAGTAATGATGCATAACAAGACTATTGCAACGGCCGAAAGAAATAATTTTGCACTTATTGCCGTTGACACGCATTCCGTTGTCTCTACACCACACCAACATAGTGATAATATCTGCCTGGAGTGCATCACAATCTGAGGAAGTCTCGATAGTGCGGTAGAATTTTATGTCGTCAGCGAAAGAGAGTTTAGATGAGGAAAGTAACATGTGCAAGTCATTGATAAATATGAGGAATAGCATCGGTCCTAGTACGCTACCCTGCGGTACTCCAGATGTAATATTAAAGACTCGGGATCGAGTTGAGTTGAGCGCCACATATGCGGTTCTGTAACGCAAGTACGAGGAAATTCAATTTGTGATTGAATCTGGAAATCCCATGTGCTTCATTTTCTCGATGAGCAGAGTATGCGGAACCGTATCGAACGCTTTCGCGAAGTCAACGTATACTGCGTCAACTTGTCGTCTATCTTCTACTTCGCGAGACAGGGCAGTGACGTAGCACATAAGATTCGTAGTAGTAGAGCGATGCTTCATGAACCCGTGTTGTCCTTCAAAAATAATGGGGGACATCACGTTGTACAAAACTTTGTGCACCAACCTTTCAAATACTTTACTAATACAACACAGTATAGTAACGCCACGATAATTCTCCACTTTTTTGTAGTTGCCAGACTTGTGAATGGGAACGATGTAGGCAGCTTTCCAGGCTTCCGGAAAGGTCATTTCACGAAGTGACTGGTTAAACAAGAGGGTAATTGGTGCCGCTAATTCCCTCGAGCAGTTCTTCAGCAGTAGGGGAGGTATACCATCCGTCCCGCATCCCTTTCTGATGTCCAGGGCATCGATAGTTTCCACAATTTCATTTTCGGTGAACTGGATCACTGGCAGGTCGATGTTGTATGCAGGAATGTGAGCAAAACAACCGCGTCTTGGTACCGGTGACTCTTTGCTAAACACGCTCCCGAAGAACATAGCGAAGAGGTTCGCGGCTTCTGCGATTGTGTTGGCTTGGATACCATTGAAGTTGACGCTACGAGGGATTCGAGTGGATGCTTGCCTTTTTTTCACAAAATCCCAGAAGCACGATGGGTTTTGTTTTACGCTAGTCTGAATCCTGGCAATGTAGTTGCTGTAACTGTCGAACAGCACTGTCTTGTAAAGGGTGTGTCACATCAAATTGCATCACGGAAAAACCGCTGTACAAATTTAATTTTTATGAATTATATCTTCAGCTTTCGCTTATAATCAGATAAGAGTGTATAGATCACGTCAATTCACTGTCAATTTTTCGTAAATTTGGAAAAATGTCGTCGAACGAAAAAGAGCGTCGTGAATTAATCCTGTGCACTCATTTCGAGAATCCGGAGTTGTCACATCGGGACATCGGTAAGATGCTGGGAATCATCCAATCCACGGTCAGCAGAGTACTAAAACGATACTTCGAGAACCTAACCATCGACCGGAAGGTGAAGAACGGCAAAAATGGATGCTCCGTCAGTGAAAAAGATTACAAGCGCGTAGTCAAGCAGTTTAGACGTGATCCGAGAAGTTCGGTCCGGGATGTCGCCAATAAGCTGAATTTGTCAAGTTCATTCGTCCAGCGGACCAAGCAGCGGGAGGGCCTGCGTACATACAAGGTTCAGAAGGCTCCTAACCGCGACGAAAGGCAAAACATGGTGGGGAAGACGCGAGCCCGGAAGCTGTACACCGAAATGCTGACGAAGCCGCATTGCCTGGTAATGGACGACGAAACCTACGTCAAAGCGGACTTTCGTCAGCTGCCGGGCCTGTTGTTCTTCTCCGCAGAGGACAAATTCAGCGTTCCGGAGGAGATTCGCAAGCAGAAACTATCCAAGTTTGCCAAAAAGTACATGGTGTGGCAAGCGATCTGCTCTTGCGGAAAGCGGAGCGCCCCCTTCGTGATGACCGGCACGGTAAACGGGTAGGTTTACCTAAAGGAGTGCCTACAGAAGCGCTTACTACCACTATTGAAGCAGCACGAGGGCCCGACCATCTTCTGGCCGGATCTCGCTTCGTGCCACTATTCAAAGGACGTGTTGGAGTGGTACGAAGCCAACGGGGTCACCTTCGTGCCAAAGGAAATGAACCCGCCCAACGCGCCCGAGCTTCGCCCAATAGAGAAATATTGGGCGATTATGAAGCAGGCCCTCCGGAAGAACCCAAAAGTTGTCAAATCGGAGGCGGACTTCAAGAGAAGATGGATTTCTGTTCAAAAAAAAACTACAACCTGACGTTGTACAGAACCTTATGGACGGGGTAAAGAGGAAGGTGCGAGCATACGGGCTTGGGCTCGAGGTATGAATAAAAAGAAAATGCCAAAAGTTGTTTAATAGTTTTTATTTTACTGTCTAAAATTTTCAAAAGGATCGGTCTACTGGGCGAATTTCTACAGCGTTTTTTCCGTGATGCAATTTGATGTGACAAACCCTTTAGATTAAACTTTTTTTAGAACAACTTTTTCCCTGTAAACTGCCTATCTTCCGGGTGACTTGTTGGAATTGTAAGGGCTATTCATATATTTTTTTATAATTTAAAAAAAAACCGTTTTTGAAAAAAAAAAGAATTTTATTTTTCGAATTTTTTTTAAGAAATTTGGAACAGTTTCCCACATTTTATTTTTGATCAGAATTATACAGGTATTATAGTTTTTGAGTTATATTTTTTTTTGTAAAAATCGAGAGGTCCTTTTAAAAAGTAGTCAATTCTGTTTTGGAAGAATTCTAGTATACAAAGTTGCTAAAATGACTCACAACGCTTCACTGAAATCTGAGATGTTGCTACCAATTGCCAGACGATTTGACGTTAAATTCATCTAATGACAAACGCCTCTATGCTACGCCTCTGAGCTCGAATATTTCTCCTTGCAGAACCAAAACTGTCCCTCGATGTACAAAGACATGTACTACAAGGCAAACCGCTGGACGTCGGAGATCTCGGCCCGGGGTCGCGAGCGAGGTCTCCCAGACATCGACACCGTGTTTCATTCGCTCCCATAGTGGAGCTGGCGCGGGGGTGGCAACAGTGGCAGCAGCGGTGGTGTGACAAAGTCACCCTACTGAAACCAGCATTCGATCCCCCGCCGACAGCGCTTGTAAGGATCCGATTGGTATCTGATGATCTGATGGGAGCGTGATGGACGTGTGCATCTGAGCGTGTGAAAAAGGCAAAAGCCGAAACTGAAATTCTCCCGTTTTTCGGTTTGGAAAAATGTACGCGCACTGTAAAAACTATACTGTTATCAAAACCTATACATACATATAATCTCAAGTAGAGTATATGAAGGAGCTTCCTCGAATAAATGATTGCCAAACTTTAGAATGTGTTTAGAAGATTCGATTTGTGTTTTCGCTGGCTGAGTGCGCTGGGCAAAAATCAAACGGGGGTTATTTATTCACGGAACCCCCTTTGTGGTGGACAATAATTCAGTCAATGAGATACCATTTGATGATACCAAAAACATAGGAAACAAAATACATTAGAGAAATGCCATATACTAGCCACCAATCGGGCAAGCTTTCGTTCTGATTCCGCGTTAGTAACCGAGAGTAATACAAAAAAAACAACTATCTTTGCAGGGGACGACGCTTTGAACTATTTGACTATTTTTATAAAACAAAAAAAAATGTAACATAAACTAGTGACTAGTAAACACTAAGGTCTATCCTCACTGTTGCTTTGTGCTGTCGGGAAAATCAAAATTTGTAAGTAAACGGCAGCAGCGTGACATTAAGCGGTTCAATCTAGCCCTACGCAATAAAAACAGAAACAAAATTAGACAAACAAAAAAGTGCTTCTAACCGTAGAACGTAACCTTGTAACCTTAGAATCGAATATGAATCACAAAACCTAACCTTAGCAGTATTACGTAATTGTATGGAATTGTGTTCGGATTTAAACAACAAAAAAAGCCTCTCAGAACGAGTGTAGCAGTTTTTCTATAACGTGATGCCTGAATACAGAATAGCTGTGTAAATTACAATGTTGTTACGCGCAATAAGTTAGTTCGAGCAGTTGCTTTCTTTTTCTCGTTTTCGGTTCCAGGACCAAAACACCGATGTAAAAAAAGACAAAGTTATCCTTAAAACTATCAAGCTGCAAGTGGCGTCTGCGACAATTATTGTACTTACCCTAGCGAGCGGAGGGATCGCTGCAGAAGAACCCCTCGTTGTGTCAAGCATGGTAGTAGGCTTTGAGTTGTTCAGTTTATTGACTGTGAAGATATTTTGTGTGTATGTGTGAGTGAGTGGATGAGGAACATCTGTCAATCAGATTAACAAGAATCAATTAGAATCTCTTGAAGGTAAAAGCCTAATCAACAAAGCAGCAAAACACACGAAAAGTATTGATTAATTGTTACAAAAGTGCTTACTCTAAAAAAAATGAAAACGATTACAGAGATACATTTGTTCGAGGGGTAATCAAATTGTTTCCATTATTCATCGCACCCAGGGGGTGATGGAAGGGCTGTAAAGAATGGAAGGAATAGTATCGAAGATGAAGATAGTGTTGCGCAATAAAATGCGAAAGCAAGAGCATTGAATTCATTCAATCGAAACAAATTATAAGAAAATCAATAAAAGTGGTTAACCTAATCAGATAACTGTTTGGGTGATTTGTTGGTACTGTTATTCGCGATGACAACCTTTCCTTATTTGTGCTATTCTCCTTAGTGTTTATTAATTTTATAATTTATTCCCCAGGTGAACTTATCTTATACATTATCTTTGAGGGTGTCGAATCAGAAAAGATGTCACGACAAAAAATTTAGGGCAACAAAGTGCGACACATCATTCGCTATCCAATTCTTGACGAGTGAAGTTCAGTGTCGTTATTGTGCGTTGCCACTTTTACTATTGTGCGATTGGTATAGTGTACGAGTGAAGGTCATTGCTGTCCGCTTTCGAATTGACCTTTTGTGAAGTGGAACAAAGGAAGCAGCGCTCTTGCAGCTTGCAGCCCTTGGCGGCTGTTGAACATCGGCATAACGGGATCGCCATCGTGTGGCTGTCGTTAACGGGAATTAGCATCACGTGACCGTGTGAGCTATTCTTGCGCTATTGTGTTGATCCATAGCGCGTAGCCTCTGGTTCTCCCTGGTTAGGGCAGTAGAGCGCAGTATCGGAACAACTTTTATTTTAAGGTACACATATTTAATATTAATATTATTATTCAACTCATTTGTTCATTGTTTAATATTATTATCATAATTTATTTTTGTTATGTAATTTTTTTTTCGAGATTATTGTTAAAATCAATAATATATTAGAAATAAGACAGAAATTTTTGTAAGATGGAGGATAGTGGAGGATCTCCAGAGATGGAGATCTCCGATAATGAATCCCATTTAAGATCTGGGAAAAAACATAAACGAGTCCCTCAAAAAGAAGATAATTCTTCTGGGGACGAATCTGCTCATCCTTCCAAGCCCCCCTCTAAGAAAATAGCAAGCCTCCCTTCTGAACCGACTGTTACTTCCACTCCCCCTCTCCCATCATCGATTTCGCTTCACCCTTCTGATGTTTCCGATCCAACCCAATCCTCGTCCTCGTCCTCGTCCTCGTCTTCTCCCTCTGTTGTTTCCGCTCCACGTGTCAGAGTTTATCCAGAAGATGCACCTGGAACTGGCCCGTGGGTTGTTTTCCTCCGGCCAAAACCAAAAGGAAAAAGCCTTAACGTGATTCAGATCATGAAAGACCTGGCCAGATACACTTCTGTATCTGAAATTCGCAGGGTTAGACCGAACAAATTGCGGGTTGTCGTGAATGAACGGAAACACGCAAACGAGATTGTTGCTGACCAACACTTCACTCTCGAATATAGAACATTTATACCCTCCCATAACGTAGAAATTGAGGGGGTGATAACTGAAACGGGTCTGACGAGCGAACAAATAAAAGCAGAAGGAAAAGGCAAGTTCAAGAAGCTCCCCTCAATGGAAGTGAAAATCTTGGACTGTCGCCAACTCGGGAAACTCTCCCATGATGGGGACCAAACTAAATTTACGCCGTCAGACTCGTTTCGAGTCACCTTTGCTGGTGCCGCCCTCCGTGACTACGTTATGGTGGACAAATTGAGACTACCTGTGCGACTCTTCGTGCCAAAGCCCATGACTTGCAACAAATGCAAGTCAGTTGGTCACACTTCGGATTATTGTGCCAACAAGGAGCGCTGTGCCACTTGCGGAGAGCAACATGAGGGGAAATCCTGCAGTGCAACTGAGCATAAGTGTCCATATTGCGGAGGATCCCCACACGCGCTCTCAGTTTGTGAAACTTACAAGAGTCGCTGGGAGAAACAGAAGCGCTCTTTAAACGAACGCTCGAAGCGCACTTTTGCGGAAATTTTAAAGGGCGCTTCTCCACTGGCCCAACAACAACAACAACCAATCTCAACACACAATACCTTTTCCACGTTGCCAGTTGATGAAATGGAAGCGGACACAGCTAGCGGGGGCACACCGTTTATTTTCAAAGGGAATCCCCGGCGCAAAAATGTGACCACTCCCAAAGTTCAAGAACAAGTCCCCCCGGTGATACCCCCAGTAAGCTTGCCTAAAAAATCGAGTGCAGCGGACAAGCAAAATCAGGTTCCTCCTGGCTTCCGTGGGAATAGTTCACCTTCGAACGACCCAGCACTCCAGGGGACATCAAAAACCCCAACTGTCCCTGTTTTTCCGTCCAGCTCAACTTCCCAATCGGGATTTATAAAGTTGTCTGACCTTTTGGATCAAATCTTCAAGTGTTTTAATGTTTCCGACTCCATCAGAACCCTTTTCATCTCAATGCTTCCAGTATTAAAGACAATTTTACAGCAATTGATGCAAACATGGCCCCTCCTTGCAATGATTATCTCTCTTGATGTCTAATTTAGATAGAGAGGTCGGAGATATCACTGTTTTTCAGTGGAATTGTCGTAGTCTTATCCCTAAATTGGATACATTCAAATTTTTAATTCATAACTTCAATTGTGATGTTTTTGCTCTGTCCGAAACTTGGCTTTCTTCGCGAGATGATATCTCTTTCCACGATTTTAATATTATACGCTTGGACCGCGATGACAGATAGGGAGGGGTACTATTGGGGATCAATAAGTGCCACTCATTTTTTCGAATTGACCTTCCACCTATTGGAGGGATCGAAGCTGTTGCTTGTCATGCAAACATCAGAGGTAAAGACCTCTGTATTGTCAGCTTGTATTGGCCTCCGAGAGCTGCGGTTAGCCGCAAACAACCTGATGACATGTGCTCACTTCTTCCTGAGCCACGATTGATCTTGGGAGACTTCAACTCTCACGGAACTGCCTGGGGGGAACAGTACGACGACAATCGTTCATCGTTGATATATGACCTTTGTAACAGCTTCAATATGACCGTTTTGAACACTGGGGAAACAACACGTGTGCCTAAACCTCCTGCTAACCCAAGTGCTCTTGACCTCTCGCTTTGCTCGAATTCACTATCGTTAGATTGCAAGTGGAATGTAATCCAGGACCCCAACGGTAGTGATCACTTGCCAATCAAAATTTCCATCACCATTGGGTCGAATTCTTCAGAATCTATAAACATGGCATATGACCTCACAAGACACATTGACTGGAAAAAATATTCGGACGCGATTACTCTAGCCATCAATTCCAGAGATGGTTTACCTCCATTGGAGGAGTATAACTTCCTTTCTCGTTTGATCTATGACAGCGCGGTTCGCGCTCAAACGAAACCCATCCCAGGTTCCACTATTCGTCGAAGGCCTCCCAATCCGGTGGGATAGCATATGTTCCAAGCTTTATGTAGAAAAATCGAATGCATTTAAAGCTTTTCGGAAACGTGGAACCCCTGAAAATTTTTAGACGTATTTGGACCTTGAAAATCAATTTAAAAACTTGATCAAAGGGAAAAAACGTGCTTATTGGCGAAATTTCGTGGGAGGTTTGTCACGAGAAACGTCAATGAAAAAATTATGGAAAGTGGCTCGAAACATGAGAAATCGCTCTTCAACGAATGAAAGCGAAGAATATTCACATCGATGGATTTTGAATTTTGCACGGAAGGTTTGTATTGATTCCGCTCCTGTGCAAAAAATTGTTCGAGATATACCACAAGATAGGTGCGATCTTGATTCCGAGTTTTCGATGGTAGAATTCTCTCTTGCTCTCCTTTCATGTAACAATTCTGCTCCGGGATCGGATAGAATTAAGTTCAACTTGCTGAAAAATCTCCCTGATGTGGCGAAACATCGCTTGTTGAACTTATTTAATCGGTTTCTGGAGCATAATATTGTTCCAGATGATTGGAGACAAGTGCGAATTATAGCTATTCAAAAACCCGGAAAACCCGCGTCCGACTTCAATTCGTACCGCCCAATAGCAATGCTGTCTTGTATACGGAAATTGTTGGAGAAAATGATCTTGTTTCGCCTTGATCGATGGGTTGAAACGAATGGCCTACTCTCAGATACACAATATGGGTTCCGCAGGGGCATGGGGACGAATGATTGTCTTGCGTTGCTTTCTTCAGAAATTCAAATGGCTTACGCCGAAAAAAAACAAATGGCTTCAGTATTCTTGGACATAAAGGGGGCCTTTGATTCTGTTTCAATAGAGGTTTTGTCAGACAAATTACACTCTCGGGGTCTGCCGCCTCTATCGAATAATATGTTATATAACTTGCTTTGTGAGAAACATTTGAACTTTTCTCACGGAGATTCGGCAGTAAGTCGGGTCTCTTACATGGGACTCCCCCAGGGCTCATGTTTAAGCACCCTTTTGTAAAACTTCTATGTAAGCGACATCGACAATTGCCTTACACAAAATTGCAGCCTAAGACAACTTGCAGATGATGGAGTGGTGTCTGTCGTAGGATCAAACGAATCCGACCTGCAAGGACCCTTACAAGATACTTTGAACAATTTTTCAACCTGGGCCATTGGGCTAGGGATCGAATTCTCCACGGAGAAAACAGATATGGTGTTTTTTTCTAGGAAGCATAGACCAGCAAAACCACAGCTTCAACTTTTGGGTAAACCGATCACTCATGCTATGTCATTCAAGTATCTTGGGGTCTGGTTCGACTCCAAATGTACTTGGGGGGCCCATATTAGGTATCTGAGTAAAAAATGCCAACAAAGAATAAACTTTCTCCGTACAATTACCGGCACCTGGTGGGGAGCCCATCCCGAAGATCTTATTATGTTGTATCGAACAACTATTCTCTCAGTGATGGAGTATGGCAGTTTCTGTTTTCAATCAGCTGCCAAAACACATCTCATTAAACTCGAGCGAATTCAGTATCTTTGTCTCCGTATTGCGTTGGGATGTATGCCCTCAACGCATACCATGAGTCTCGAGGTTTTGGCAGGCCTACTCCCACTAAAAGATCGCTTCAATTTATTATCTCTTCGGTTCCTCATCCGGTGTAAGGTTATGAATCCATTGGTGATCGGAAATTTTGAGCAATTGATCGAGCTAAATTTTCATTCTAGATTCATGAGTTCATATCATGAATTCACCTCTATGCAGGTTGTTCCTTCTTCGTATATTCCCAACCGTGTTTGTTTTCCTGACTACATCAATTCCTCTGTACATTTCGATCTGTTCATGAAGGAGAAAATCCATGAAAATCCAGATTATCTTAGATTGGGGTTCGTTCCTACAATCTTCAATGCAAAGTATGGGCGTGTCAATTGTGATAATATGTACTTTACTGATGGGTCCTCTATGAATGAGTCCACAGGATTTGGAGTGTTCAACGTATTTTTTAGCACCTCACACAGTCTTCAGAATCCTTGCTCGGTATATATTGCTGAATTGGCAGCGATATACTGGGCGCTGGACAGCGTCGCCTCACGACCTGTTGAACACTATTACATTGTAACGGATAGTCTTAGCTCTGTCGAAGCTATCCGTTCAGTGAGGCCGGAAAAGCACTCGCCGTATTTCCTTGAGAGAATACGAGAAATTTTGAGTGCTTTATCCAGACGCTGTTATGTCATTACCTTTGTCTGGGTCCCTTCTCATTGCTCAATTCCGGGTAATGAGAGGGCTGACTCATTGGCAAAGGTAGGTGCAATTGAAGGCGATATATATCAGCGTCAAATCGCCTTCAATGAATTTTATTCTTTAGTTCGCAAAAATACCATCGCTAACTGGCAACTCAAGTGGAATGAAGATGAATTGGGCCGGTGGTTTCACTCGATTATCCCAAAGGTAAGCCTCAAACCGTGGTTCAAAAGTCTGGATTTGAGTCGGGACTTTATTCGCACCTTCTCCCGACTCATGTCCAATCACTGTTCGTTAGACGCGTTACTCTTTCGTTTCAATCTGGCCGGTAGCAATCTCTGCATTTGTGGCCGAGGTTACCACGACATCGAACACGTTGTTTGGGCGTGTGAGGTGTATCTTGTTGCCAGATCGAATTTAGAAAACTCCCTTCGGGCTAGAGGAAGGCAGCCCAATGTGCCGGTGAGAGATGTGTTGGCTCGGTTAGACCTTGATTACATGTCCCATATATATGTTTTCCTTAAAGCTATAGATCTTCGTGTGTGATTGTCCCTACATCCTTATACCCTCCTTTCCTTCTTTTGCGGGTAATTCGTCCCCTTGCTATAAATAGTAGAATAAGTTGAAATGTAAATAAACTATAGATATACGAATAGATTTAAGAATTGAGTGCTCATCAACATTGTTACAATTTCCTTATATCCCATCCTTCTCCTAAAAATATGTCACCCTTCTAAACTCGAGTACACCGCGAGTAATCGGTTTTCCACCTTACTAACCATAGATGTAAGAAAATTGTTTATATATATATATAGTTTTAAAAATATATTTAAGAATTCGGCTGCTTTAAACTTAAGTAACTGAGCCTGTAAAAATAAACGAATTAATAAAAAAAAAGTGCGACATACCCTAGTTGAAGGAAAATATGTGTTCAAAACATTTCCAAACTAGAATTATGAAGCTTAAAAATAATATAAACTTTCAACCGCAAGCGTTTTCATTTATGACGAAGTTGCAGCCTTCCGGAAAATCTTTTTAAAAGCTCGATGTTGCACCTTTTTCCTCAATTTTTTCTTTTTCTCAAACTACACATAACCCTTTTTTTCACTGCGAATTTCTTGAATCAATTTTTGATATGCTATACATTCTGATTCCTTATCCGTAAATGCTTTAAATTAACGAAAATTTGAAGCATTTTGATTTTTCCATACATTATTTCTGCGAATTTGTATGCTATCCGAACAGAGCTATCGACAACGAGAACCTAACGTAGCGGTGGGGCACTTTTTTATATACCAGCTAGCTGACTTGGTGAATTTTATCTAGTCTAACTCTTTTCAGTTCCCTCCCGCAATTGTTTTATTCTTGTATATTCGCCATCGATAAAAGACAACGTGCTTTCGAATTTCAACTAGTCTATTCTATTTCTTATCGAATTATAGTCTATGTTATCGATGTTATTCCTAATTGAAAAAATGTAGTCCGATTAGACATGTCTACTGCAGAATATATGCGTGTACGGTTTATTTAAATTTCCTATTTCTTCTTCAATATTGTTTAGTAATTTGCTTTATATATAAAATAGAAATGAAACTACAATTGGCAAAATAAATTACCCACCTCATCATTTTTTCTATTTTTTTTTTTGACGTAGGATTACGTCTTTCGGGAACATATTGGGGTACAAATGGTAAATCGAAATTCGAGTACATCGTGAAAATTTTCCAATTCCAAACGCTTATTGCTCAGTCATTTCATGATGGATTGATGAAATTTTTGCGTCAATCAATTTCGGCACTCCAAAACAATTTTTTAGATTGAATGAAATAATATTTGTCATGAAACTAGCTATCGAATAATTGAATAATCTCAACCCCTATACTAACGGAAATACCACGACACATGCGGCGAATCCCTAACAGAGACATCCAAACCAAGCTGCTTGGGGGAAATCGGCATTGCAAATACATGAAAGTATGGGGAGCTTTTGCTCGCACTGAAATTTATTCCCTAACAGAGACATCTAAACCAAGGTGCCCGGTGGAAATCGACATTGCAAATATATATAAGTCAGGGACATTTTTATATTGCAAGTAAGGTGGGTGATATGATTAATTCTAGCAAATAAAATTCAAATTTGCAACTTTTAATGTTGGATGTTTCGTGAAATTTCATATCAATGACCGACCAGGTATTGTGAAAAATTTAGCACAAGTGTAAGTGTAAAATTGTACATGGTAGCAGTTGTGTTAAAAATGTCTTGATATATGAAACGATTTATTTCAATTTTCATAAATAGAAACCAAGATATGTTCCCGCTCAAGAACGGGTCGCTCGGTTTTTTTTTGTTATATCATACCAAAGTTTCACTAAAACAAATTTCTATTTAAAAACACAAAAATCAATTTGTATTAAAAAAAAGTGACAAGAAATGCCCAATTAGGAAATCGATATGTTTTCGATAAGTTTCCCTCGCGAAGACCCTTCGATTTTTTGGTGTTTAGACAATTTGACAAGTTTGAAAGTGATTTTGAAAGCAAGTCCCTTGTGTATCCGAAAATTGGTGGTTCGCTATGTTCAAAAAAGGAGTTTTGCTCCAGGTTGTAGCTAGGAAGTACAGTATCAACAAGGCAGCGGTTGGAAAAATTAATCTGAAACTAAAAACGTTCAAATCAGTGATGAATTGCTCTGAGAAGGGCGGGTTCGTTCCTTCAAAGAGCGCTTCAGTTTATTCCTGTGCCTTTTGAGTCAGCGACAGTCCAAAATGTTTACAATCATCAAAAGGAGCTTTTGAAACTTGCAAACTCATTTACTTTTCATAATATTACGCGTGAATAGATCCGCTCGGATTATAACCCGCAATATGTCGACGTCATGGGAAGGAATGTAAACGCGATACCTCAACGTGAATCACTTGTTGACAGCAGCCTAATAAACGTGCTTCCGATCAGCCACGACAACGCGCAGTTTGTTCGGTCTAACCTTTGAAATCTCGATCACCGGAGAGGGAATATGAGGACAATAGAAGGAGGAGACGGAATCGGCGATTGGGTGAAGGTATTTGAGGTTTAAGATGAGAGGTTTGCATTTTATGCGACATTTATTTTTTCAACGGTTTAACAGACGTGAGCTTCCGAAGAGACTTTACATCGAATCATCATAACTATCATAACTAATATGTTGCCGAATCAGGTAGATCAACTGAAACAGAACTTCACATGCATTGATTTCGTTTACAGCATGTTGATTTTAAAATTGAGAAGTCTTTCCGCTTTTCTTGATATTGAGGGAGGATTTGATAAATAATCCCACTATTCTACGAGAGAGGAAAGAAAAAATGAGGTTTTGACATGTGTCTCTCCAACTGGATACATTCTATGCTAACCAAACGTCTATTAACAGCCAAATTGTGAGGATCTAGTCTAACAAGGAACCAACACGAAGGTAGTTGAAAAAGTGATGATTTGGCGAGCAACTTGCTCAGGTTGTGAGATTTCTAAGCCGTCAATCGTAGAAGTTTAAAGTAAGAAACCCCTTTAACCGCGGCATAGGACGAAGGACGCTTGGTATTCTAGATAGCGCTGAGTTCCTTCAGCTCAATCCTCCAGCCAGTGGTGCTTAGTTCAAATTCGAGAAACTTAACCTTTTGTCTGTCTGAAAACGCATTTTTCAGAGTTTATCCTGCGTTCTGATCTCCCAGTCTGGTGTGAACTTCAAAATTACGTGCAGATTCTTTCTTTATTTTCACGAAAGCACCTCTTGGAAAATATCTGGAGAGTTGCATAGTCCAAAAGGCAGAAGAGCATAGCCGAATTCAGTCTTGAAGATTGTCAAATGTTGTGAGTTTTAATGTAATGCCAGATGTAATCAATGCCAGCGGGAGAACCACGTTTTTGTTCCCCTTCTTCAATTTCTGTTTGTATAGAAATATTTTTGCTGACAATTAGCCTGATGTTGCCACTCGAACCTTTCTCGTGGCAAGCATGTTTGATAAGACCCAAAACGGGAGCGTTGTATGGGCCACATGAGAGGTGATAAAATTGTATGTTTAGGTTTCGCCTTTTACCGCGCATGGAATGAGCGCGAAGGGCAGAGGAAGAATAGGGCACATAATGCTATGTTTATTTGGGACCCTACGCGGGTGAAACATAAGAATAGAGGAAAAACACGGATGGGAAAAATCCCCCACCCTGGCAAATGGGCAGGCAGATAACCGATGCGGTTTCGGTTATCTGAATAGGAAAGGGAGATCTCTTTTCTCCCTTATAGATTTGGGCATGGGCAAGAATTTTATGTCAATGTCAGGATTCTTGCCCTTACTGGGGCAAGTCCTCAGTTTAATTTAGTTTATCAGCCGATAAAGTTCAAATCCTTAGTTCAATTCAGCTAGCGACCGAGTAAAGTAAAAGTTCATTTTCGTACCCAAAACCAGGAATAGGGGCATCATCCGATTCCAGTTGAGTCATCCGCAAGGCAACACCAGAACACCTAACAAGGAAGGAGTTCGAAAACACTGGTAAGAAGAACAGAGCAAATCCCAATCTGAAAAGCAGACTACGTACTTCACTCGGACGGACCATTCTGGAGCCGTCGGATGGTGGAGGGTTAATGGCTGCCCTAGTCGGGGATTGCTGAAGTCTAGGGGCTTAGCCCATAGGGCTCTCTCAAGATCTCAAAAACAAAAACTAGGGAAACTTGGAGTCTCTAGTGAACAATAAATACACTTCCCAGCCGATAGACTGTACATAGTTTAGTGGTTCACTTTGAGTCTACATTTTCGCTGTTGGATGTTCTCGTGGCAACGAAAAGCCGCACCGCACGAAGCATCGAAAATACCGTAGCCGCAAGTGAATCCATCCGAAATTACCCAAATCAGTCAGCTGCACGGCGTTCTCGAGAATTGGGCATCTCCCAAACCTCATTGTGGCGTATTTAGCGAAAAGATCTTGGGCTAGATCGCTACAAGAACAAAACGATTCAAGCCCTAAATCCACTTGACCATATGATGCGTCAAAACTTCTCCGAACGGGCTCTCGCGAATCTTGAGAAAAATTATGTTTTTCATCGCAAAATCGCCATTGGATTTCTTTTTATTAAAAAAAAAAATAGTTTATTAGAAAAAAGTCCTTAAAACGTTGAGCTCCGAATTTTAAAACGTTGAGCTCCGAAATATGATCAACTCGTTTGGCGAGGGCCCGTAATAACTGTTGCATGTTTCGGGTTTATCGAGCAAAAAAAAATTAAATAAAAGTAAAACGCCTAATGTTAATCAGTGTAGTTCACAATGACGATACACCCAACCCACATCAAATATTGACCTTGCTTGGAACTGGAGGACTCTTTCAGACCGCTCTAGTGCGAGAATCCGATTCCCTCGCCACTTCCAATCGGATATCTCGTAAGGCGAGTGGAGACCAGACCCTCTTACCCACCCAGAAAAAAAAAACCAGTCACACTACACATCATTACAGAGGGGAATCACATGCTGCACTTTACCGGTCTTCCGAATCACTTGACTCGACTTCCCCTTCGACCTGCGGGACCATCTAATCCATTACACTCATTCACTTTATTGGAGTCGTGGGAGCACAGATCTCTCCGCCACCCCCTAACCGGTTTCGCATTTCTTTTCGGGGCGCTGTGTTCACCTCGGTGGCCTCGTAAAAGCAGCACCGGAAAAGGGAAAGATATTGATATGCCCGGAAGGTGATTTTCCGATTGAATTGCGATTCTCGTTCGGTTTTTTTTCCTCTTCCTACCAGTATTGCTCTATTGAGCTTCTACCTTCGTTTTTTTTCGAGAAAAGGGAACTGTTCGGAGTGAGACTTCTCTTTCTAAGCGGTTGGTTGGTTTGTAGTTCCATTCTTGCCTTCTTCATACAAAACCAAGTGTAAACACTTTCATGCTTGATTTGCTATCTACCGAGTGCCGAGTGTCGAGTGTTGTTGCGTGCGGATGCTTCTTTTTTTCCTTGAGCCAGGAGTTGGGGTGTTGATGCTCGTTAAACTGCGAATTAAAATCGAAATGTTAACCTACTTTTCGGATCCAGCAAGATCCAGAACGTTTCATCAGGCAAATGGCATTCAATCATTACTTTAAAACGGCTTACTCGCGGACTCGGGCATCAAAGTCTGTCGATCCTTTTTTCCCAGCGAGTTTAATCAAATTCATGCCCATAAAAAGGACAATAATGGTGATGATGATGCACTTAAGTGATTTTTTCCACCGTTCTTTATTCACGGCTCTGTGTGTACTCTTGAACTGCTACGACAAAACGAGGAAAATACTCTTCGCCTTCGGAAGAATCTTTCGCCAATGGTCATTAATCTTGCTCCCCCTGGCTGTGCCACGCGCGCGTTCTAGACGAAAGCATGCTTAGAGTGCTTGACACGAGATTATCCAAAGCCCTTCCCCCTCATCCTCGCCATCGAACCACTCAACATTTCCCGCCCTCCCATCATCCGCCCGTCGTAAGTCGAACCGAATGAATGAGAATAGGTTTATTTTCATGCAAAACGGTTCGCTAGCGGTTCCGACCACTCCTCCGACCCTCCGACCTCGTTCACGTCTTCGTAATGATGTTGTGATTCCTTCGGTCGTTCGTTCCTTGTCCCTGAACGAGCTTCACACTTTCGGTCACACAGAGAAGACATTGACAGTCACGCTTTGGAGAGGATCGAATCACAGGAAAAACGAAAGTTTGATAAAGAGTATCAAATCGGGTCAATGGAATTTAAGTGCCATGGTTGAGTCAAACGTTGTGCAAAAGATTACCGTGTGGATTGTGTTGTGAGAATAGCGAGGGGAAAACATACTCTTCCATTGAATGCTGTCCCAATTTTGTTTACTTTTAGGTGTACCTTTTTATGGTCTCCCGTTTGAGTCACTGCCGTTATGGCGTTGATTAGAAAGCTTAATGCCCGTGTTTCCTGTGATGGGAAATATTGTACCGTTCTTAATCATATTTCGGACGTTTGAGGCATATGATGCAGAAAACAGATCTAAACTTTACACTGGAGAAATAGTTTAGTAAAAGCAGCTACCAAATCTTTAGTAGCAAAAACATTGGTAAAATATACACATTTTTTGTAAATATTACTAAAATTGCGTAAAAAAGATGTCAGACGCAATGAATGTTCCTACCAGGAATTCGTATATTTTACTTCATACCATTAGTAAGTTTGTTTTCATTGTCATACCTAACAACTGTGATGTGCGCACTTTGCAATCGCCATTTGTCTTCTAGAGACGAAGCGATTTGGAGGTAAGCACTTTGTTTTTATTGAATTCAATTATGTATTCATCTCCCCCGAGAATTTGTTTTCATATTTTCGGCGGGGGAAATATCACAAGAAATTTTTATCCATATTAACATAATTGACCTAATACCATTTTTTTCTTTTTTAGTTGTCCTTAAAATTATATGCAGTACATTCATTCATCATAAACAAATCGGAGATAAGTATTCGTTTTTTTTACATCATTACATCAGTCACCTCGATCGGGAAACTATTTTCATATTCCCGCCAAGGATAAACATCAGTTATATTCTATACATTACAACACTATTGACCTTTTTCCTTGTCTTTACAGCTGGCATGATCCAAGACTCGTAATACTTGTTTACCAAAAACCATCCAAGCTATGGGATTGAAGGTAACGGTGAGTTTGTCGCTAATCTTTCTTCAACACATCATCGACCGTAAAAAAATTAAGGTGAACATACATAATTTATTGCATATTTAATATCATTAACATATGTATTTCTTTTCTTCATAGGGACACCGAGAGAACAAAATACGGATGAAACGTGCTAATTCTACCGTCACTCTGCTAATCAGCTGCTAATCAGCTAATGCAAATCAGAGCGATGCAGCAGGAAGAGGAACGGGAACTTGCTCGGGAACTTGCTTTGGAAATGCTCATGAAATTGAGGTGGTTGAGGCTGCGATTACAATTTGCCTCTTGTACGCAGTTTATATAATGATTCCAACGAGAATTATTGATGTTGTTTATAGAATAAGTTATTAGTATAATGTATTCTGAGTATGTAGAATTAAACGCAATCAAATACAATTTTTTAAATTAAAAATAATTATTAAAAAATATTGTCATTATCACTGATGATTTTTTTTTTCCCAAAATATATTTTTTATTAAGGCACATGTGGCGTTAGCCTGACGGGGCCGGGAGTCCAATATTTTGACATATTTTGTCTTACAACTATGTTAGTAATATGTAACCGATTACTCGCGGTTGGCTCGAGGTTAGTATTACAAGTGTTCTCATAATTGGTATGTTGCAGTCTTCGATGCTCTATACGTGTGCCCGACACGGGCTACTTCCTATTGGGATGCAGCTGACCATTAATCAGCAACGCTCCCTAGTCTGTACCCCATATCTAGCGTGGTGCGTCTTTCTCGACTCGAGGAATCCAGGATAGAATGGTCACTAGCCGGCGCAATCATCAGTTCGTGTAGAGTTGTCATGAGCGGTACAACCTTTGGCTCTTGTTGAATGATCAGTGCACTGCACAACCTTTGGCCCGTGCATCTGTAAAGAGTGTGTGTATGTATTGCTGCGACTAAGTAAAAGTTTATCGATCGCTAGGAGGGATATGAAACGGGGACACAACGAAGGAAACATCATTAAACGTTGACATCGGCGTTTCTGAGGAACAGGTATAGATGAAGCAGAAGATCAGGATCCCGGCTACCTAAGATATCCCGGACGGGGATATCCGATTGTCTGCCTTTTGCTCTCAGTGCTCTAGAGAGCTGAGAGCGAGCAGCATGGAACCGGATACACGACCAGACAACATGCTCGATGTCGTGGTAGCCATCGCCACAATCACAAAGATTGTTTGCTGCGAGCCCAATGCGATAGAGATGCGCGTTTAGGTTGTAGTGATTGGACATAAGCCGAGATATCACGCGAATGAAATCACGACCTACATTCAATCCCTTAAACCATGCACTCGTCGAGACCTTAGGGATAATCGTGTGTAACCAACGACCGAACTCATCTTCACTCCACATGCGCTGCCAACTAACGAGTGTGTCCTGACGAGGAATGTGAAAAAATTCATTATAGGCAATTTGCCTTTCAAAAAGTGTGCCTTCTGAAGCGCCCACCTTAGCTAGCGAGTCCGCTTTGTCATTCCCCGGAATCGAGCAATGAGAGGGAACCCATGCTAAGGTAATCTTGAATAATTTTTCGACCAAAACACTCAATAGATGTCTTATTCTTGTTAGGAAATAAGATGAGCGTTTATCAACTTTCATTGAGCGGATTGCCTCTATTGAGCTGAGACTGTCTGAAAAAATAAAATAATGGTCGATGGGCAGTGTTTCAATGATCCCTAATGCGTAATATATCGCACCCAGTTCAGCGACATACACGGAACAAGGATCTTTGAGTTTGAAAGAGGCACTGGAATTTTCATTGAAGATGCCGAAGCCAGTGGACCCGTTTATGAATGAACCGTCAGTAAAGAACATTTTATCAGATCTAACTTTCCCATATTCTGCCGAAAATATCGGCGGAATATAATCGGAGCGTAGATGATCTGGGATTCCATGGATTTTTTGTCGCATGGACAGATAAAAAATGACAGAGGAATTGCAGAAGTATGAGAAGCAAACTTGGTTGGAGATGCCTGGTGAAGGGTGCACGTCGTGGGTAAGGTACTCATGGTATAAAGACATAAAACTTGACTGAGGAGTCAGCTGGAGTAGATTTTCGAAGTTATCAATCACCAATGGATTCATGATCTTGCAACGGATGAGAAATCTGTAGGATAATTCTGTGAACCGAAGAGTAAGCGGGGGTACTCCTGCCAAAACTTCGAGACTCATCGTATGTGTCGAATGCAAACACCCCATGGCTATACGCAAGCAACGATATTGGATTCTCTCCAGCTTGAGAATATGAATCCTGGCAGCTGATCGGAAGCAAAAACTGCCATATTCTAACACTGACAATATCGTTGTTTTGTACAACTGAATGAGGTCTCCTGGATGGGCACCCCACCATGTTCCGGTAATTGTTTGGAGAAAATTGATTATTTGCTGGCATTTCGGTTTCAAATACGCAATGTGTCTCCCCCAGGTACACTTAGAATCAAAATATACACCCAGGTATTTGAAAAACATAGAGTGTTGGATCGTTTTGCCGGATAGGTGAAGCTGGAATTGGGAGGGTTCGTGCTTCCTAGAAAAAACGACCATTTCAGTTTTCTCCGTAGAGAATTCGATACACAGCTTGAGGGCCCAATGATGATGACCTCTCACAAATATGAAGCAAAATTTTCACTGTTATTGCACCAATGTTGGACCAACAATTTGTAGTTTGTTTGATATATGTGCCTACCATTATTTTTTGTAACATGTACCAATGATTTGTAGGGTAGAAAATGACTAGAGAATTGGTAACATGCACCAAAAAATTCGTCATATTTACTAAATTTTCCTCTCAATGTATGCATAGGTATTATTTGGTTGATATTTTTGAAAAAATAGTTCAATATGCTTTTAAGCTTTCTGCTTTGGTATCTATTTGATTGAAAGCAAAAAAAAATCATCGAATAAAATGCTTTTCAAATGAAGCGAATAAGGATCAAACTTCGGACAATATATATAAAAAAAATAAAATTTCGGACAGATTGAATTCAAATTTCGGACACTCTGTTTGCATAACGATTTCTTGTGGTTTTAATATATATATATATATATATATATATATATATATATATATATATATATATATATATATATATATATACGTTACACCACAACCGACCGACCAAGGCGTCCCAGAAGTCAAGACGTCAGCAAAAGCCCAGCCGAGACCCATAGCAACAGACAGAGGCGTCAAAGTTACACCGCGCGTGTAAACCAACATTTGCCGACGCCGCGGAAATCAATCGAACGACGCGAACAAAGGTTCGATCAGGTTCGAACCACCGACGGAAATAATGAGATCAGCAGATGTAGTCTATTTAAGCCTTGTAATACGACTATAGAATTCAGTCTTGAGCGTAGCCGAGTTGAATACGGGCATAAAGGTTTATGAACCGAATGTAAAGTGTTATAAACGAATAAAAAGGGTAATTAGAAATTAAATAAAAGTTTTTTTAAACCGCGAGTTAAGTCACGGCATTATTGGCGCAGTCATTGGCCAAGTGGTACAACGAAGTGAGTAGTGTTTATAGAGCGGATATCTGGAAGCACCGCCACCGAGTTAAAGAGGAGAAGTTTACATCTACTGAAGAAACCAAACGAACAAGCGAGAGGACCCCCTGAGCGAAAATCAAGGACTCGCTGCCGTTAGGAAAACTAATCCCGCCACCTGGAACGAACGATCTACGAGGAAACCGATTCAACCTACCCAGACTCCAGGAGATGAAAGCAGTAATCTTCCTGTAAGTAAACACGAACAATTATCTAAACCTAACACAACAAAATACTAATTCAGAAGTGCGAGCCCCCACCAGTGGTAAGCGGACACTTGATATATCACAAAGTGAATAACTAATTCATTAACAAGTGAAGTGTAGAACAACACATTTTCTCGCGCGTATAAAGTACGTAAGATTTTTTTTTTTAAAAAAAAAAAAAAAAAAAAAAAAGAACAAACTCTTTTGAAAAAACAAATTTATTAAAATGGCCGAGCGGGAGCAAATGATTTCTCCGGAACTTCTGGCCCCGGAATTGGATGATCATGCACCAATTCCGCAACAAGAAATAACAATTCAAGGGTTACTCCAACACATAAGGAGCCTAACTCACAATCAGAACGAACTGATTGGGCAATTGAGAACACTTAATGCAAAAGCGGAGGATCCGTTTATGCAGTTTAGAACTCCGGATCCTATTAAGAATTTACCAACATTCTCCGGAAACAAACGGGAAACAAACGCATGGCTTGAAGACGCCGAAAACACCCTGCATCTTTTTGAAAGATACAGAGATGATCCGGTCTACAGCCAATTGGTCAGAGCGGTAAAGAATAAAATCGTGGGAGAGGCCAAAGAAATTTTGATTGCTGCCGGCAACCCGAACAGTTGGGCAGAAATCAAAGAAATTATTCTAAATTCATACGGCGATAGGAGAGATTTGACATCTCATATCCAATCGTTGTTTTATATAAACCAAGGAAAAAAATCCATCACTGAATACTACAACCGAATCAAAACCATAGACACTGCTATTAAATCCACAGCAGCGACAATGGATGATTATAACAACTCTACAAGAGCAATAAATAATCTAGTGAGCCTTATGACTCTCACTAGATTCATAGATGGGCTCACAGAGGAATTGTCTATGCACGTGCGAAGCTACAGACCTAAAAGTCTGGAGGAAGCGTATGCAATCACCATACAATATGCCAACGCTGCATATAGGCAGAAGTTAAACCAAAAACCATCTGACACAAATAAAAATATCAGATCCAACAATAGTAACGGTTCACATAATTCGAAACCGTCTCCCAACCCCAATAGTAATGGCAATCACTTTAACGCGAAGCCATCCACCTCAAATTCTAACAATAACTTGCATAATCAAAAACCATACGGGTCTGCGAAATTCAAAGCTAGAGCTCCACCGCCAGATGACGATGTCTCGATGAGGACAGCGAAATCGCGGGCAGAGGTTAACAGCCACGAAACAGCAGAACACAGCAAAAATCATCAAACAGAACCTGACACTTCGGAACAGCTGGACGAATCCGTCCTCGATTCGGAAGATGACGATTATTTCGTCAACGATGAACTAAATTTTCACGTGGCCGAGGCGCTACAAAAAGAAAAATAATGAACGATAATAACTTTATTCCCTACATCACCATTGCAACATCCAAAGGCGAGATGAAATTTTTGATCGACACAGGAGCGAACAAAAATTACATATCACCCGAGCATGTAAACATAGAAAACTGCAAAACAGAACCGATTTCAAAAGTAACCAACATTAAGGGAACCTTTACAATCAATAAATCCGCTTCCTTCGACCCATTTCTTATAAATAAAAAACTGAAATTTTTCATTTTCAAATTTCATAAATTTTTCGATGGACTCATCGGATACGAGTCATTGAGAAATTTAAATGCTAAAATCGACGTCAGTAAAAATACATTGAAGATCGGGAGAAAAACTTTCGCAATGAAAAAGAGATTTCCCGAGAAACATAAAATCAATTTAAATGAACAAGAATATCAGTTCATAAAATTGAAAACCAAGAAAAATGGAGATTTTCTTATAGAGGAAGAAAAGCCTCACGGAAAATTTTCTATCTTGCCAGGCCTCTACAGAAGTGCTAATAACACAGCCTTTGTAGCAGTGCAAAATTATACAAAAAAATCGATGGAAATCAATTCGAACGAGATCAAGCTTTGCAATGACTTGGATACAGAGGTTGACCCATTCGAGCTGACAGAGCTACCGAAAAAGGTTGACTCTGAAAATTACACCATAAGAGACGATCATATGAATGAGGAGGAGAAATATACCCTCAGGAAATTGATCAGGAAATACAACGACGTTTTATATGTGGAAAGTGATAAGTTATCATTCACCCATAAAATTAAACATAAAATACGCACCGTGGACAGTATTCCGATACACTCCAAATCGTATAAGTACCCCTACGTGTACGAAAGCGAGGTGCAGGAGCAAGTTAAAAAGATGCTGAAAGACGGAATCATAAAAGAGTCAATCTCGCCTTACACGTCACCTGTGTGGGTGGTTCCTAAAAAGTCCGATGCATCTGGACGAAAAAAATTCCGTTTAGTGATCGATTACCGAAAACTAAACGAGAAAACAATTAATGACAAATACCCTATACCAGAAATTACGGATATTCTGGATAAATTAGGAAAGGCGAAATATTTTTCAACAATCGATTTAGTTTCTGGCTTCCACCAAATTCAATTAGCGGAGGAAGATACAGAAAAAACTGCTTTTTCCGTAAACGGTGGCAAATATGAGTTTACTCGTATGCCATTTGGCTTGAAGAATGCCCCAGCGACTTTTCAAAGAGTCATGGATTGCATTCTGAGAGATTTAGTAGGAGTATGTTGTTTCGTCTATATGGACGATATCATCATCTTCTCCAGCTCGCTTCAAGAGCACTTGAAAAATTTGTCGCAAGTCTTCGCAAAATTGAAAGAAGCAAGACTAAAAATTCAGCTGGACAAATGCGAGTTCTTTAGGAAAGAAACGCAATTTTTAGGTCATACAGTCTCTGAAGAGGGAGTACGACCAAACAGCGACAAAATTGATGCAATAAGGCAATGGCCAATACCTAAAAGCGAAAAAGAAGTGAGACAATTCCTAGGAATGCTTGGCTACTACAGGCGATTTATTAAGGATTTCGCAAAAATTGTAAAGCCGTTAACAGCACTTCTCCGAAAGGATATTGAATTCGAAATTACACCAGAAGTAGTAACATGCTTCGAAAAGTGTAAGCAACTCCTGACGATCGACCCGGTATTAATTTACCCTGATTTTAGCAAAGAATTTTCACTAACAACGGATGCGAGTGACCACGCTATTGGTGCAGTGTTGTCACAAGGGCCAGCAGGTAACGACCGACCCATCGCATACGCCTCACGTACTTTGAATAAAACGGAAGAACGATATTCCACTACCGAAAAGGAGTTTCTCGCGATAGTATGGGCAGTGAAACATTTCAGACCATACCTCTATGGTAGAAAGTTTAAAATGTTCACCGACCACCAACCACTAACATTTTCTTTCACGAACGCTAACCACAGAATAATTAGAGGAAAGCTGGCTTTAGAGGAATTCGATTACGAACTAATCTACAAACCGGGAAAACAAAACGTTGTCGCCGACGCGCTGTCGCGCGTAAACATAGAAAAACACCTGAACGCACACTCGCAATCATCGCTTTCCCTAAATGTTGAACCTTCTGAGCGAGGAAACGAACCTTCAGACGACGAAAGTGACGGAACGACAGTACACTCAGCGGATACGAGTGATGACTACTTTATTCGGTATACTGAGAAACCTATCAACGTTTTTCGGACACAAGTCATATTCAAAATAGGAAATGTAGAACTTGCAGCCTACGAACAAATTTTTCCAAAATATCACAGACACACAATAGTAAAAAGAACATACACCGAAGAAGACATAGTTGAAACGTTGAAACGGACCCTGAATCCGAAGGGTTTGAGTTGTATAAAAGTACCTATCTCATTAGCACAACTAGTGCAGGAGACGTATAAAAAACATTTTTCCTCAAATATTATTTACAAAGTATTTATTTCAGAGACCATGTTGGAGGACATCAGAATGGAAGTCGAGCAAGACGAGATCATAAGAAGAATTCACCAATACGGACACAGAGGAATCAAAGAAAACCGGAACCAGATTCTACAAACACACTTTTTCCCGCAACTCGATCGAAAGGTCAAAATTTATGTCGATTCCTGTGATATTTGCAAAAAAGCCAAATATGACAGAAATCCACCCAAACTAATTAGAAAAAGCACATTTGGACAGAAACCTTTCGACAGAGTCCACATTGACATTTTCTTCCTAAAAGGTCAAAAGTGGCTCACCATAGTTGATTCATTTTCAAAATTTGCAAACGCGATTCCATTAAGCACAAGAACAATAGTTGATATCAAAACCGCAATAACCGAACACATTCGAAATTTTGGAAGACCTCAAACTATAGTGAGTGACCAAGAGCCATCTTTCAGGTCCATAGACTTTATGGGATTCCTAAATGATCTCAATATAGAGATACACCTCGCAAGTGGATCCAATTCAAATGGTATCGTGGAACGTTTCCACTCCACTTTAATTGAAACCTTCCGCACAAACAAAGCAAAATTTAAAGATTTAACATTAAACGAGCAAGTAAATATCGCCATCGACATTTACAATAATAGTTTCCACTCAGTAATAAAAACCCAACCGCGAAATTTGATTTTTAATAACTCTGGATCTACGAATATGGAAGAAATATCTGAAAAATCTAAAAACCTGCAATCTGCAGTTAAAATCGAACTAAATAGACGAAAAGATAAATACGAACAACAAAATATGAATAACGAAAAACCTGAAGATCTTCAACCAGGCGAAATTAAATACATAAAAAACTCTCAACGTTTAACAAAGGACAAAGATCCGTTTAAAATAACAACGATTAAACACAACAACGAACTAACATTTGAAGACGTCAATAATATTAAAATCCACAAAAATAGAATAAAGAAATAACCGATAAATCAATTATTTAACTCTCGTTGCAGATTTTCATGCATCGTCATAATAAATTGCACAAAACTTAAAGATCTATCTCACAACAATGGTATAATTGCCATAAAATTAAAACAAGTCAGGATTAGGATAGGATTCGAGAGAATTATCCAAAAGATTAATATCCACTCTATCGAACATAATATCAATTACATTGAAAAAATCGCAGGAAATATTAAAGTTATAGACCACTTAAGAAGTACTTTAGATTTCAAAATACAAAACTCAAAAGGTAAATTGATGAGCTTGTATTCCCACAGAAGTAAAAGAGCATTAGTAAACGCATTAGGAACAGCAATAAAATTAATAGCAGGAAACCCTGATAATGACGATTTAGAAATTATAAACCATAGTTTGGGAACTTTAGAGAAACAGGAAAATTTACTATCGA
Source organism: Toxorhynchites rutilus septentrionalis (assembly GCF_029784135.1). Lineage (NCBI taxonomy): Eukaryota > Metazoa > Arthropoda > Insecta > Diptera > Culicidae > Toxorhynchites > Toxorhynchites rutilus. The sequence goes on from NC_073744.1 coordinate 169,605,935, forward strand.
AATCTATATCAAGACAAATAATCATTAACGAAAAAATACAAAACAAAATTAATAACATAACAGACGTACTCAAAAAGATCAATAAACAGATTGTGGAACAGAGGAACAATTCTTTGGTAACCAGAGCAGATTTGGAATATATCAACATGATTGTAAACCTTGACTCTATAATTCAGATTCTCGGAAATATTGAAGAACAAATCGAGTTTGCTAAACTCAACATTTTAAACAGAAATTTATTTTCATTTGAAGAGAAGAAGTACATTTTCAACAGACTCAATGCTCAAAAGCTAAAGCTAGACTATTTAGATCAAATATTCCAGTACAGCTCAGGAAGCGTTATTGTAAGCCAAGGTGAAATTATAATACTGGTGAAAATACCCATCCTCGGGGACAACGAGTTCGACCTGATCAACATTCAGACGCTCAACATAAACAGTACACGAATCAGCACAGACGTAAAACTGGTGGCAAAGCATGGAGACATCATTTACAGACAAAGCGAACTTTGCGACATTTGCGAAGCTACAACCCTTCTCGAAGATGATTGCATCTATAACCTTCTGAATCACCAAACACCAAAATGTATCATAAAACCCGTCAGACAACCCATCCGTGTCGAAGAAATTAAGAAAGGAGTCATACTTGTTGACACAAACAAAAATGTAGTGATCTCTGATTCATGCAACAATTCCAGACTGATCAACACCCCGACAATCATCGAAACAAACAACTGTACAATCAAAGTGATGAACATCACCTTCAATAACCAAGTAACTTTTGGAAATAGTAAAGAATACCTTCTCCCAATATACGGAAATAAGTTGATACAATTAAACTATACAGAGGAGAATAATGAAATCAACCACCTCAAATTGGAAAACCTTAACAGTCTGCAGGACATAAAGTTAGACCTGCATCGTTCAAAAAGGACAACAACCATCGGAGGAGGAGTCCTCCTCATGCTAATCATTATCTGTTCTTTTACCATTTATATCATCGACAGAAGATTCAAAGCGAAGGAAAGAGCAACTCTGGAAATTCGAAGCCATGTTGGAACCACCACGGAACTTAAACAAACCATTGGAAAAGGAGAATTTGGACCATTACCGAGTCTCGTCCTTTTCGAAAGATCGTCCGAGGACGGACGAGAATCTAAGGGGGGAGGCGTTACACCACAACCGACCGACCAAGGCGTCCCAGAAGTCAAGACGTCAGCAAAAGCCCAGCCGAGACCCATAGCAACAGACAGAGGCGTCAAAGTTACACCGCGCGTGTAAACCAACATTTGCCGACGCCGCGGAAATCAATCGAACGACGCGAACAAAGGTTCGATCAGGTTCGAACCACCGACGGAAATAATGAGATCAGCAGATGTAGTCTATTTAAGCCTTGTAATACGACTATAGAATTCAGTCTTGAGCGTAGCCGAGTTGAATACGGGCATAAAGGTTTATGAACCGAATGTAAAGTGTTATAAACGAATAAAAAGGGTAATTAGAAATTAAATAAAAGTTTTTTTAAACCGCGAGTTAAGTCACGGCATTATTTATATATATATATATATATATATATATATATATATATATATATATATATATATATATATATATATATATATATATATATATATATATATATATATATATATATATATATATATACATATATATATATATTATATATATGTATATATATATATATATATATATATATATATATATATATATATAAATGGATTTCTGTCTGTCTGTCTGACTGTCTGTCTGATTCTTATGGGCTCGGAAACTACTGAACCGATCAACATGAAAATTGGTATGTAGGGGTTTTTGGGGCCGGGGAAGGTTTTCGTGATAGTTTGAGACCCCTCCCCCTTATCTAACTAAATCGGGCATATTGAGGTTTCAGGGTGTAATAAAATTCTATGTTAATTAGATACTCCACTTGGGTGTAAAAGAACAAATTGTAGAACGATTAGAAAGTTTTAATTTGGTTGTTAAAAACATTCAAGTTTATTATGAAGTTTCTGGATACAATTAAGAATAACATTTAAAAAACCACTGATTTTTAAGTTATTCATTTAAAATGCTAATTAAATCACCAAATTTGAAAGTTTCATAACTATATTCGGTATTGAATTTTCTCATCTTACAATTGGAAGCCACAGAATCGTCATACTTAGCTAAGGGGATGAATCAAAAATCAAATTCCTTCTTTATACACAAAAAACCAAAAATATATGTATACAGCCATTTAATGCCAAACCGATATAGTGGTTCTCAGATTTTCGTCAAAAGTGGTAATTTTGTTCTTTATCACAAAACATTAGACCCGTATTTTCTTATTTTTTTTATTAGGATGCCCATTCCCATTCAAGGGTGGTCCACAAAATCAATTTTTTTCCTCTTTTTTCCAAAAATAGTTTTTTTCAAAAATTCATAACTTTTGAATAACTATACCGATTCAGATGATCGACATATCAAATTAAAGTCAACCATCTTAAATACTATATGATATACTTGCACAAAATTCGAATTCTGCTCTCGTTATTATTGATTGTATAAATGAAACAAAAATTTCTGCATTACTTGGGAATTAATCAAGCAAACGAAACCAAAGTTGGCATGTGAAAGTTTTAGGGTGCAATAAATGTTTCTATAGTAGTTAGACACTTCTCCCCCTCTCTAAGTGGGGGCTGCCATACAAATGAAACACAAATTTCTGCATTACTCGGAAATTAGTCAAGTAAACGAAACCAAAGTTGGCAATGTGAAGGTTTTAGGGAGCAATAAATGTTTCTATGGTAGTAAAACACTCCTCCCCCTCTCTAACACGGGGGGGGGGGCTACCATTCAAATTAAATACAAATTTTTGCATTACTCAGGAATTAATAGGAGGTTTCAAAACTAATGAAGCATAAATATATGCATAGCTCAAGAACTAATCAAGCAAACAGAACCAAAGTTGGCATGAGAAGGTTTTAGGGTGCAATAAATGTTTCTATGGTGGATAAACACTCATCCCCCCGTCGCTAAAAGGAGGGGGGGGGGGGTTGGTTCCATACAAATGGAACACAAATTTCTGTATGACTCGAAAACTAATCAAGTAAATGGAGCCAAATTTGGCATGCGAAGGTTTTAGTGGGCACGGAAAGATTCTATGGTGAATTGACACATATTCCAACCAAACATGACAATTGAAAATTTTCGGAAAACTCTGGAAAAAAAAATGGAAAGTTCGAAAAATTCTATTCGCATATGTTCTACAATTACATATTGACAAGCGTTATTAGTCCATTTGATGTTTGCGCTAACGGAATTGATCTTCGTTCGAAAGTAGAAATAGATTTTAATGTGATAAAACACACTCCTATATCGTCTTTTATCTATTTATTTTATCTATATATCTATCTATATATTTATTTATCTATAAGAGCAAAACTCATTTATTCCATTTATTCCATGTAACGGAGAAACATATTATTTGTAAGTGTTTGAAAAATCTTGAACGAGAATTGTGTCTGAAAATAATCTGATTTTATAATGACGAATTTTGGTAGGAATTTTATAGTAAAAGGTAATTCTACCCTTTAAAGATTGAAAGATCAGTCAATGACTATTCTTGCGATTATCGTGCGCCTAATAAGAAAACGTGGATGTGACAACGAAAAATTTATTTTGAGCGATACGGAGTTTGCCGGGTCAGCTATTAAAAGATCAAACATCCGAAAATAACAACGTCTTGGCCTGTCTATAAATGTGCTGCAACCTTCCTTCTTAAAAATTGTCTACAACCATTGATGGCTGGTTAAATTGTAATATAACTTTAACCAATTGATTTTTTAATTGGCTCGAAATAATTTTCAACAACCTCTTTCATGATATTTTCTATTTTTCCCCAAAATGCTTGTCGTTTATTCAGGATATTTGTAAATTAAGAATCAAGATTCATGCTCTGATGCCTTCAATTATTTTATTCATTAGAACAAGAATGAAATAATTGAAGGCATCAGAGCATGAATCTTGATTCTTAATTTTTGTTGCATAGTACAAATTTCTCTTTCTTAATTCTTCCCTTTTCAACTCAGTTTTCCTTTTCTTTTCCTCAAGTTGTTTTGGCGCTTCGTCATTTCAATCAACTTCTTCGCAGGTTCTACTTCTTTATACAACATATCCCAGAACTCGCTTGTGGCCACTGCAGGAGTAACGTGAGGCTTATTTTTACCATGAGCTGATGCATTACCAGGATATACGGCAACATAGGGAGGATTCAAGGCATCTTCTGTTAGAAGTTCATCCAGTTGCACATTGTTCACTAATTATTCAACTTCCCTCATACCTATCTGTTGGTCTGAAGCTGAAAAACATGTGTATTATTTATAAAAAAATTCAAAATATTTTGATGCGTTGTATGAATCTACGCTTTGCATCCATAATAAGCCTGAAAACTCACATTGTAGTATCACCAATTTCAACTGTCCGAAATATGAATCGTAGGGAAAAAGTTTGATTCAAATTTCGGACACTTTATTTTGTAATTTTTTGAACGAAAATTACATTACACTTGATTATATTTTATAGTCAACTGCGAAACACTTCCCAAGCAATCACAGTAAACTGTTGACGATGATGAGAACTGATGAAACACGGGAGGAATTTAAATATTGATGAACGGGTAAATTCTACGTTCTCACGCTAAGCAAACGTCAAACACAAACGATAATGAGTAGTGTTTTCAGATTTTTGCCGATTATGTTATAGTTCAAATGTAGTTCTCATATAAAATGATAGTGAAACCAAGGGATTACTCTAAAGAAGCAATTTTGATATTAATTTGGTAGTTATATCATCAGTGCATTAAGCATTTCAAGATATTAGAACAAAGTGTCCGAAATATAATGTCCGAAATATGATTCAGAACGGTATTTTTTACATTTACATTTTTTAATGGTTTTGACACAGGGCTACGTCTTTTATTTCTATACCGAGGTATAAGTTCACACTTTCGAAACGAAAACGAAAAACGATTAAAATGATTATTTATGCTGAGTACTTCCGAATAGAAATCGATTCCTACTTTGAGCGTTAATGATTCTTTTCCTGCTCATTCGAAAAATAAAATGTCTATGAGTTATGTTTCAGTCAGTCAAACTAAACTAATTCAATCCGTATCTCACACTGCACAAAAAGGCCATAAATCAACTAGATTCAATATTCAAAGTTCAATTATTATCAGAAGAATCAATCCCCAAGACAAAAAGGGTCATAAATTATTCAGACAAAGCTCCGAATAGCCAAAGGCTAATTTGCATATATCCGCGTTTCAACATCCCTTCTTCTTAAATGGCGTTAACGTTCCCTGTGGAACTTTTGCCGTCTCAACGTATGCATTAGCTAGCGTCATTTATTAATAATTAGTTGAGATTTCTTAAGCCAAATAACTCGCCTTGAATGTACTCCGAGGGGCAAGCTTTAGAATACGCGTGACCACAGTGCAAGTCGAAGGAAATTTCTTTGCCGAAAAAATCCCCCGACGTTCTGGTACCGAATCCGAACTCCGGCATGATAATGTGAGACGCCAACCACTCGGCCACGGGCGCGCCATCCCTCAATCGCCTTAAAACCTGCCTTCAATAGTGCGTAGCATTTTGCGCAACTCAATTGTCCACATCAAAAGGAAAGAACATTATATTCTCTATTATACTCTAAGCTAGATGTGCCGACAGCCACCGGTCAAATGATATATAACTCTGTAATATGCACCAAAAGTAACACTCGAAAATATACTGTCGAACTAACCGCATCTCTCGTTATCACTTTTTATCTCGCAAAGTACTCATCTTTCTGTCGCGCATTTAAACCGCTTCTCGCTGAACAGTGTCGCAAATAATTTACATTTGTCGTGTCGAAACAAGTTATATGCTTGTTACTTATCGACCCAATAAACTTGTTTCCACATCTCAAAAATAGTTTTGAACACAGCCTATTGAAAACATCCAAATCTGTATAGAAGCGGGTGCCCGCTCGGAATTCCATTTTAGGGACGAGTGACCTTTGGGTAACAGTCTCTTTAAAAAAATGAACTGGACTGGGAGTGCATACAACTGCTCTGCTCTGCAAGAAACATCGGGCTGCTGTTCTAAAAATAACCCAACAATGATCAATATCAACTGTCTCCGCTGTCCGGTCTGCTGAACAATGGAAGAACAGAAAGAATACCCTTGCGCCTAAATGGCTACTACAGTGTAATTTACCATAATTTTTTTTAATTTTTTTTTATTTAAATCGTTTATTTTTACAGGCTCAGTTACATAGGTTTAAAGGAGCCGAACTCCTTACTGTATTGTTACTAGTATATATACATTTTTCCTTAATTCTAATGTTAATAATATAGGAAACCGATTACTCGCGGTCAACTCGAGTTTATAAGGGTGACATATTTTCTTCAGGAAAAGGAGGGGATATGAGGATATGTTGACAATGATCACACTCACACTCTCAATCACACTCGCAATCACACTCATCACACTCAATTCTTAAACTTATCTTATATCTAATATGTATTTACATTTCATCTTATTCTTAAGAAGGGATCCGATCTCTCACAAAGGAAAAGGAAAAGGAAAAACTAAGGGTAAAAGGACAATCACACACGAAGATCGATAGCTTTAAGGAATACATATATTTGGGACATGTAATCAAGGTCTAACCGAGCCAACACGTCTCTCACCGGCATCATGGGCTGCCTTCCTCGGGCCCGAAGGGTGACTACTAAATTCGATCTGGCGACAAGATACAGCTCGCACGACCAAACAACGTGCTCGATGTCGTGGTAACCTTGGCCACAAACACAAAGATTGTTGTCGGCAAGATTAATACGAAAGAGTAGCGCATCTAACGAACAGTGATTGGACATGAGTCGGGAGAAGGTGCGAATAAAGTCCCGACTCAAGTCCAGACTTTTGAACCATGGTTTGAGGCTAACCTTAGGGATAATCGAGTGGAGCCACCAGCCCAATTCATCTTCGTTCCATTTGCGTTGCCAGTTAGCGATGGTATTTTTACGGACTAAAGAATAAAATTCATTGAAGGCGATTTGACGCTGATAAATGTCGCCCTCAATCGCACCTACCTTTGCTAATGAGTCAGCCCTCTCATTACCCAGAATTGAGCAATGTGAAGGGACCCAGACAAAGGTAATGACATAACAGCGTCTGGATAAAGCACTCAAAATTTCTCGTATTCTCTCAAGGAAGTACGGCGAGTGCTTTTCCGGCCTCACTGAACGGATAGCTTCGACAGAGCTAAGACTATCCGTTACAATGTAATAGTGTTCAACAGGTCGTGAGGCGACGCTGTCCAGCGCCCAGTGTATCGCTGCCAATTCAGCAATATACACTGAGCAAGGATTCTGAAGACTGTGTGAGGTGCTAAAAAAATCGTTGAACACTCCAAATCCTGTGGACTCATTCATAGAGGACCCATCAGTAAAGTACATATTATCACAATTGATATCCCCATACTTTGCATCGAAGATCGTTGGAACGATCCTCGATCGAAGATAATCTGATGTTCCATGGATATCCTGCTTCATGGACAGATCAAAATGCACAGAGGAATTGATGTAGTCAGGAAAACAAACACGGTTGGGAATATACGAAGAAGGATTAACCTGCATGGAGACGAATTCATGATATGAGCTCATGAATCCAGAATGAAAATTTAGCTCGATCAGCTGCTCAAAATTTCCGATCACCAATGGGTTCATAACCTTACACCGGATGAGGATCCGAAGAGATAATCAATTGAAGCGATCTTTTAGTGGGAGTAGGCCAGCCAAAACCTCGAGACTCATGGTATGCGTTGAGGGCATACATCCCAACGCGATACGGAGACAAAGATACTGAATTCGCTCGAGTTTAATGAGGTGTGTTTTGGCAGCTGATTGAAAACAGAAACTGCCATACTCCATCACTGAGAGAATAGTTGTTCGATACAACATAATAAGATCTTCGGGATGGGCTCCCCACCAGGTGCCGGTAATTGTACGGAGAAAGTTTATTCTTTGTTGACATTTTTTACTCAGATACCTAATATGGGCCCCCAAGTACATTTGGAGTCGAACCAGACCCCTAGATACTTGAATGACATAGCATGAGTGATCGGTTTACCCAAAAGTTGAATTTACCATAATGTAATGGATCAGAAAACTTAACGCCTAAATGGCTACTACTAACTACTGTGTAATTTACAATTTATAGAAACATAAAAACATATGTACATGTACACGATTAAAACCCGGCTCTGTTACAGCTAAAATGCTAATGAGCCTAATAAATAAATAAATGGGATGGAAAAAAAAGGTTTTCTCCAGGCATACCTTTCGTTAAAAAACCAGTTGAAAATGCTAGAAACATCCGGCGTTTCCATGAAAACTAAATTTTTGGAAAGAACTTCGCCTTTGAAGACAGCGAGTGTGAATTTTAATGATGTATTGTTATTTTTATTTCAAATCTACGATGAATAATGCGAATGGGTTGTACAGATTTCTTTCAAAAACTATAGTCATGAATAGAATAACTGTGATGAATGGGAAATTATATGAAATATTATGTAGTTCTAGTTGAACAGAATTTCGCTCATTAGCTCTATTTCGCTGTTATGGATACAGTCGGGTGAAAAATAAAATAAAAGGCGTAGTTTTTCGAACTGTTTTTAAAGATCAAAATATGCAATGCACTACACATGACGATCGAGAAAGAACTCGATTCGACAATATTCTATCGATTTAAAAAATACGAAAATTTGCTCGATGTGATAATTATCACATCGAGCAAATTTTCGTATTTTTTAAATCGAATTAATGCATCCATTCAATCCATTAATCCATAAATCGAATTAACCGCTCGAATCAATTTACATAAATATATCTATTTCCAATAGATAGTTCTTATTAGTGATGAATCGGATAGTAGTTTGGTTTTGAGGCCGAATAGCCGGATATTCGGCTCTTTATACGAAACTGGGAGAAATGTGTGCATGAAGCAAAAGAAGGTTTACATTTTAGGGGGTAATAAACATAAAACATAATTACATGAAAATAATGAACTATGTTTAAAATTTCCTTATAAAATGAATATTTTCTAATAGAGTATCAAGTTTCCTGCATGGAATATTGAACGGATTTTTATACTGTTGAGGATTTTCTATCATAATTGTGAAATGTTTGGGACAGGGTTGCCTCATTTAATTCTGCAAAATTGCTTAAATCGGCACTAAAGGATCGATCTTCAAAAAATCGGAAGCATTTTTCCAATTTATCTACTCATGTTATATGGGTATCGTCTTTTGTTTAAACATGGAATGAAAATTTCATGGTTCTATTTAATAATCAAGAGCACAAAAAATTAGATCTACGAAAATAGTGTTCTCCAGAGCATTCATCTTGTACCATCATGGAATCATTTAATTAAAAAAATTATTTGAAAAAGTATCATTAGTAACTCATCAACAACCTTTAGTAGCTGTCGCAAGTTCCGATCTTGTCAGAACTTGTACGGAATTAAATTGGAAAATGATCAAACTCGAATGAAGTGTTTATCATGTCGCAATTTGTTTCATGCCAATGCCTTGAAAATTTACCTCGACCGCAACTTTTTCGCAATTGACATATACTCGGCTACAAGCGATCATATACTTGTTGCACCAGCACCATTATTCCACATCTCATAACTACATCAATATTTCTTTGGCACCGCATGGAAACAACAACAATGACAATACTATCAAATGGTTTCAAATGCCACGCTACATTTTATTTAGTATTGCCTCAGTGAAATCGCACCTCTAGGCATCGTTCGTGCAACGTAAACCAAGCGTTCGCCATAGCATGCATACAGAGCCATACATTGGAGGCTTGAAGCTACTAGAAATGTAAACACTTCTCATAATTTAGCGCTATTCTCAAAAAAAAAAAATGTTTCTGTGATTATTACAGGCCTCGAAAAAAGTTGCATTACTTTCTCATGCTCGAGATCAACGCAGCTGTTATCCATAGTGGAGAAAGTTTTGCTACTGCCATTCTACTAGATCGAAACTAGATCACATACAAAATTCCAGAACGCCATTTACTTCCTTGATGACTAAATAAACGAAATAAACTCTTTCTGTTAATCTCAACAATCAGTAATCTTTGTTCCAGCGTAGCGAAGAGTCACTATTTTTACATACGGGTTATGAAGCACGCACATACGCACATAAATATCCATATATCGATGGCTTGAAGCAACTAAATATACACACATTTATCTCCGTTTTGTGCACTTCTCAACAAAAGTCCTTTCTGTTAACATTGCCGGTTTAGATTAGCTTAGCCAAATCACAGGCAAAATTTCAGAACATTTATTTTCTTGGTGAGCTGACGAGCTTGATGATTCCCCCACAATTGGGTAGCTCAGAACTTTAACATCGTTGTGTCAGTATACACGGGTAGAAAAGCTCACAAATCATCGGAAGAAATGTAAGGAAAATGAAAACGCTTATACTTTTCATGAATGTAAACCATTCACACACCAGGGGATTGTAATGTATAGCATATGAAACAAGTCTTAGAGAATTTCCCATTCGTTTGGTATGTAAATCGCCAAAATCCGTTCGTGGCAAAAATAGTTGTTAACGTTAACTTTATTTCATAAAAACGTAACCTGTTTTCTGATTTGGCACCCTTAATGGAAGACGTAGTTCTACGTCAATTACAGATGCATGTGGATTTTTTCAGTGTATTTTCCTTCACATAAAACATTTGAACCACCTTTGTGTGAGCTAATTTATGACGTTTAACTAACAAAATATCGAGTCAATTTCTGTTCTCCATATGGTCCTCCCGAGCCCGTACTTATTCTGCGCGGTCGTCCCTATCTGCAAATAATTATCAATTTTACACAGCACGGTCGTCCCGATCCGCTTCCAACAAAATCCTGCTGTGGTATATAAGACACACATGAAAAAATCTACATCTACTAGCTGTACCCTGCCACGTTTTGCTGTGGCATATTATGGTTGCATGGTTGAGAATTTTTCTATTTTTCATGTTGCAACAACAAGATGTGTTTGGTTGTTTCGTATATTGTATCATACACTCGACAAAAAAATTACAGGAACAGAGTGCGAAGTCGGAAATGTTAAGTGATTCTTGACATGCTGCAACTTCATGAAAAATCAACCCATATCAATGGGATGCCCATCATCTTGAAGCTACAACTTTCAGATATCATAATATTTTACGTACATATTTTTATGTTGGTGTGCGTAGCTGGACTAACACAATTTTCTGCTAACCAACTCAACAGTAAATCCAATTAACCAATTAAAAATTTCGTGAAAAATCCACTTTTCAGACGAATAAAACGACCAAGTGCCAAAAAGTCAAATTTTTCGTGATAACAGTAAATCTCGACTCATGATATTCTAAGACATTTGGCAATAAAAACAGGAGGTGGGTTCTATCTGTGGTATAACCGCAAGGTTAACGTAGGACTATCGTTGATTTAGTGATCATTTGTTTGAGGTTGAATATGCTGAATCCATTCCGAATAAATGAATAAATGAATATTTGGGGAACTTCGAAAACGAGAGCATTACGTTGGAGGCACAAGGTTCTATGCATCCAATATTGGATACGAAAATATGCTACTGATAGGGAAGAATAATCTTCAAAAGCTTTCCTGTTAATTGCACTTGATTGAAAAATCACAAAACGAATCGCAATATTATATGAGTAGAAAACATTAAAATAAACTCTTTCGGTGGAATGTATTTTTCAATTCCGAAGGGAACTGGCAGATTATTTTTCTGCAACGAAGTCATCTTTCCGGATTATTCTCGATTGCTCGATAACTACCAAACGAAAAGAGTTCCGCGCGTGTATGGCGGTTGCTCCGATGCCTCAAGCGGAACCGTTTTTCGATGCTGGTACTTTCTTGGTCGCTTTTTCAGTGGCATCACTCTCCTCCTGATGGATTCCCTTCTGGCCTATGGGGCACAAACAGTCTCTTGGTGACACCGTTCATCAGCGTTTTCATGATGAACTTCACCACCAGCTTCACCACAAATCAACATTTCGCAGGAAGTTCCGTATGAAAAATATATAACGATTTTCATTGGCACCAAAAACCATACGTTTTGCCTAGTAGTTGCCGAAAAAACGACTAAGTCGCAGAGTGTCAATTTTTGACAAAAAATGTTTTTTTTTAGATGACAGTAGATCTCGACGTGTTATCCAATTTGAAGACATTTGGCATCAAAAAATTTTATCCCGATTTCCTTGGGTGATTTTTTGGTTTTCAAAAAACTCAAACTTTGACCGCTGTGCGACACTAGCAAATGAAGTCCGATTGAGCTGATATTTTGCATAGGGCAATTTTTCGTGGGAATCAACACTTTTAATCAAGTTCCCTTTGAAAATTCGAGATGGCCATTTTCATTGGCACTCTACTGGACATGCACTGCATTTATTCAGATACAACGTATCCTTCATGGAAGATTGCTTTCCAATCCAAGTAGGAAAACCTTACTGTTGCATGTTCTGGGATTCGATCCAACCTCATCCAATGAAAACCTAACATAGAACATGCAGGAAAAAAGATGAAAGAGTTCGAATGCTTGTAACTCGAGTTTTTCTAAACATAATCTCGTTCCCGTTATAGAAATAACTTCACACGATACTATAAGTAATATGTTCACATAATTAAACGATCCCTAGAGAGGGCTGAGACCATTCACTTCTTATTCGACTGCCAGAAGAAACAGAAACCACACACATAGAGCTTCTTTCAATTTGAAAATTGCCATCGGTATTCTCTGGAGGCGTGAGGAGAAATCAAAACCAACAATAATCAACAATCGCTGTGTGGCCTGGGTTTGACACTCGAAATTGGATTGTCTGGAGACATAAGTTGGGAAAGAAAACTAGGGAAATCATGTGACACCGAAAAGGAGCGAGGATGGAGTCCTTTCTCCCCGCTAGTACTTCCACACATGACACAGACACTGTAATGAAATCGTTCCAGATGAGATTCGGAAAATTTGAATAACAAATGACAGGGGAGTAATTTACACATTCATCCGCTCCCCCGAAGTTGGGGTTGACTTTGCCCGATGACTGTCGAGTTGTTGGTGTTGTTGCTGCGAATGAGCGAATGAGGACTCGCACGAGGGGTGGCCTTATTTATAGTTAGAACGAAAGCACTCCGTCAATTGCATTCTTGCTATTATCCTGCCAATCCGCATGACCCTAGCAAACAGACTCGACGGCTCCGTTCCCTTTATGGCGACAAACAAATCACAAACACGGCACCACACGTCATGTAAAACACTTAACCGTTCTCCGGCGGCTTACCACGCGAACCGTTGCCAATGTAGAACTAAATCAATTAGACAACTCAATAGCTGTCTGAGAGGAACCGGGCAGTTTGGATGAGCGGGGCTCTGTGCGATGGGAGGCGTGAAACGATCCCGCGGGACATGACTCTTGCCATCCATCGTGCCCAGACCGAGGGAGTTTGGGATTTCTCCACGTGAAACCATCGTTGCACGTGTGAAGAGTGGAAAATGCGTATGACACCCCTGATGTATAACCCAGGTTCAACGTTGAAAGATAGTTCCATGGCAGCACTGGTTCCAACGCCGCCGCAAGCATCAAACTGGAACGAGCAAAGTTCTCCCAAGGGGAGACATTTATTTGCATGTCAAAAAGCGTTTCGTATCGTCGTTGGGGATATACCATTGCCAAGACCTGCCGAATGGTAATCAGATCAGTTTCATGAAATTTACGTTTCAGCTCCGACCGGATCCATTCCCTGCTATAATGTACACACAAGCACACGCACCCAGCATCCGCACGCATCCTGACAGACCTGGCCGGATAATCGATTGCAAACGTGTCGTTTTGTGGATTATGCATACGAGATTGAACCGAGAGCATGAAACGGATCCTTATCCCCCGGAGGGGTACCATCATCACTTAGCGAAAGGAGGGGGCGAGAGAATTGCGTGTCCACACCTGCCCGGACCTGGAGACTCGGGTCGGTCCGTTGAAGGGTTGTGGAAATGATCGCAAATTGAATTTTCCGCAAAACCGACCAGAGGATCCTACTACTACGGTACGTGTTTCAAACATTAGCAGTCGAGGTTAGGGCAGTTAAGTGCTCGTTTCATAAATTTGAATGTTAAATTGGCTCGCATTGAGCTAAAGTTTTCCCGGGTGGAAGTAGAGGAAGTAGAGAGTAGTCAAGCGGTGGATGGTGGCAAGGAGATCTCGACTTGGAAACTTTAAATCGCTCGCTTTCTTACTCTTGGACGATTTAACTCGGCAGACACCGGATTATTTACATTTGACGAGCAAATAGAAAAAAAAATTAACGAGGACGTGCTCACTCGGAAACATATTTAATATTTCCGCTCGTTTGCGCCGAAGAAGTTGGGGCAAAGTACCGTTCGAATTAACGTGAATAGAATGTTGCAATATCATATTAGAAAGCAAATACAAATCAAACACAAATTTCTACATTACTCGAGAACTAATCAAGCAAATGAAACGAAATTTGGCATGCGGAGGTTTTAGAGTGCAATAATTGATTCTATGGTGGTTAGACACTCCACCCCCCTCCCTAAGGGACGGCTGCCATACAGATGAAACACAAATTTCTGCATTACTCGAGAATTAATCAAGCAAACGAAACCAAATTAGACACTTCCTCCCCTCCCTTCTCTTGGGGTGGCCTGTCATACAAATAAAAAACAAATTTCTGCATAACTCGAAAAATAATCAAGAAAATGCCCAATTTGGCATGCGAAGGTTTCAGGGAGCACGAAACGTTTCTATGCTGAAAAAACACTCCTCCCCCCCTCTCTAATGAGAGAAGAGGGGAGGGGTCTGTCTTTGTTCTATCATGTTTTCTGTTTCAAACATTTATTCCATGTAACGGAGAAACATGTTATTTGCAAGTGGTTGAAAAATCTTGAACGAGAATTGTGTCTGAAAACAATCTGATATTATAATGATGAGTTTTGGTAGAAGTGCTAAGAATTTTATAGTAAAAGGTAAATTCAACGGGGTCGATTAGAAGATCAATCAATGAACAGTTTGGACTCATGAACTTGCGCTTAGTAAGAAAACGTGAATGTTTGAAGGTATTGATAACAAAAACAAATTTGGGCGGGACGAAGTTTGCCGGGTCAGCTAGTATTGTATAAATCAATGCCGCCATTTTTAATAATCCACCATTGAACAAAAGTTATAGAGAGTGATGCCCAAGACACGACCGCCTTATTTAAGTAAGACTATGGAATCATTTGATTCGATTCGGATATTACTTCAAAATGAATATGAGTAATATAATTAGTAAAAAGTTTGGGTTACCCTGAAAAGGGTTAATGGCAAACGTGACAGTTGTAGAATCAGCCCAAAACAAATAATTCATAATTCTTCCCTCGTGAGAACAATACACGAGCTGATTATATGTCGTAATTTGTTTTGTTTTTGTCAATGTGCACTGCATCGAATAATGAAAGTTCTTCTTCTTGTAAAAAAGTTGCAAAGGATTGTATCTAGGACACGACCGCATATTTTCGACGTAGAACTACGCAATTACATTATGCAATCCACTTGTTTACCACTTCGAATATTATTTCAGAATGCATCGAAAGTTTTGTAATAGATTATTTTCTTCGTTACAAATAAATTTGATGAACGTCCTTTTACATTTGATATGATGCCTAGGACTACCAAAATATGTGAACGGAAGAATTGTCAAACGATCATTGTATTTTACATATCCCTTTCCCTCCATCACTTTCCCCCTCGAAAGTTCATTCACCTCTAGTATCTGAAATGACGATTTTACCAGGCTTCTCAGTTTAAAAGTACGTTTTAGGGAAATATATTCCGGTCTGCACAGCGACAAACGAGTACAAAAGTACTCAACACCAAAAAATACCCCCGACTTGCATATATTTGCAAAGCGGATTCCCTCGGGCACATTAATTTAGAAGCCCGTGTTATGGAAACACAGTTCAGTGCGAAAAAAATATTCCAGACTTGCATGTTTTGAAAAAGGGACCAAGCGGATTCCCCCAGGTACATTGACTTTGAAGTCCGTGTTAGGGGAACACAGCTCGGTGGGAACAAAAATACCCCAGACTTGCATGTATATTTGCAGAGCGGATTTCCACAGGTACATCGATTTTGAAGTCTGTGTTGGGGAAACCGTAAATCGGGCCAATCAAAACTTGGCAGTTAGGACGTTTAGATAACTCTTGAAATTTTACAGTTATTCAATTGTTCATCTCATCAAAAATAATATTTTATTAATTGTGATAGACGTAGAAGAAATATTTCCTATCAATTGATGCAAACATATTTCCGATCTATTAACAAATGTTCGAGCTATAAGTATTCGAAATACGGGTAGGGTTAGCACACAAATAGGCAAAAAAATGTATGGGGAAAAAGGAAGTTCTTCTAGTTTTCATGAATTGAACC
This sequence comes from Toxorhynchites rutilus septentrionalis, assembly GCF_029784135.1. Classification (NCBI taxonomy): domain Eukaryota; kingdom Metazoa; phylum Arthropoda; class Insecta; order Diptera; family Culicidae; genus Toxorhynchites; species Toxorhynchites rutilus. Next base: position 169,622,474 of record NC_073744.1, read on the forward strand.
CGTTTAGAGATTAACGAATTGTAATGTATAGCAGAGAATTACCGATTCGATTAGTATGCAAATCATGAGAATTCGTTCACAGTGAAAATAGTTATTAACGTTAACATTATTTCATAAAAACGTGACTTGTTTTCTGATTTGGCACCCTTCATGAAAGACGCAGTTTTACGTCAAAAATTCAAACCATCATTCAATGTGGTCACAGACAATTTACATATTTGTTTCGCCAGCCTAGCATCTGTATCTTCCTATGAAAATGCATAAAATCCACGATGCGTATGTCTGATTCAATCATACACAAACTCTCTCAATTGTACAGTATGAAAATCGACTCGAAGCATCTTTTCATCGCGTCTCCTAGGTTTGGAGAACAAAAATTAAATTAAAAAACTAGAAGTGGGTTACATATGTTACATATCAAACCGCAAGGTAGACGTAGGGCTACCGCTGGCTCTGTAATCATTTGTTCGATATTGCATCTGAATCAATCCTCAACGAATGAATGAATTAATGTTTTTAAAGATTTCTGAAAATGTTCCTTGTTAGTGTGTGAGTGGATGTGTATGAGTGTGAAATTTTTAGTAATATGAAATTCAAAAAAAAAAATCAAAACTCGTTGGGTTTACGTAGCTTTGCAAAAGCAACTGATGAAGTTTGATACATAATTCTATTTGATTCTCTTGAGACTAATACACGAGAGTTTTTATATTTGAGAAAATGGGAATGCCTCCACATTTCGTCAATCAAAATTGTTTATGGACTGGAAAATTATAATGAATATGCTAAGAAAAGTTGATGGGTCTGAGCCTAGGGGCACGGACGGGATTTTGACATATGACTGTGATTGTGTGTAGTAATTGCATTTAAATTGAGATTTTATTGTTCAAAATCTGCTTTTTTTCTTTTTTGATATATCGAATGGATTCCCTGGAAAAACCGTTTCCTGTATGTACTTGTATCCTTTAAACGGGTTAGATGGCATAACGTGGTAGAATTCGGTACCACATTCTGTTCAAAAATGTACACAAAAATACCATTAAAGCCATTACTACCCTTTTCTTCTGTTTATTCAATTATGCAGATGAATACAAAGAGTCATCATGTATCATTTTCAAACAAAAGTCTAAATAGTTAAGACCTACATAAATATAAGCCTGAGTCAAATCAATCTATGACTACAAAAATATATTATAGATAAAGATAGCATTATCTCCTTCGCTACCATATTGTCCGGAACATTGTTTGTAATAACTTTATAGCCCGGTAAGATCGCGACTACTCAAGCTATCATAATCTGATATACGTGAGTATACCCTTTCGATATTCTAAATCAACAGCCAGTTAAATTTATTAATTGCATTTTTTCACAACCAAACAAAATGCTCGCTATTATGACATCCTGGACCTCAATAGCATAAATTGTTAGTAGCAAGACCTACACGACAAAAATGTGAATTGAGCGCGAATTGATTGGACAACATACATTGACATACATACAACATATTATTGGACAACATATTATCGGTAAATGGAGAATAACTCATTATACGCATCAATTCACATTATGAGCTCACGCCCGAATCTAGACAAACATATTGCTCGTTGCGTCGGGGAGGAAAGCGAGTGGTTAGTGCAATCGCAAGAAAACATACCCATTTAAACCGTCAAATTGTTAACTTTTTTTACTATATTTACTGTTCATGTTTTAAGCGCAAAAAAATACTGGATAAATTTCCTGTCTAATGATATATAACACAACATATGTCGCAATAACCATTTTGAGTAATATGCGTTTGAAAACTCTTAATAAATCGTTACAGTTTTCGTAGAGTGACCCCCTATATAGAAATCAAAGACATAGTCCTATGTCAAAAAAAAATGTATATTTGACACTATTGCAGATAAAGCGCGCTCATTTGTGTGGGAGAAGTTCGATGCATTGGGTGGTAAACTTCAAGCCTTACATGAGCCAGAAGTTGCTTCAGTAGTTAAGCTGGACACATATTCAGGGGAACTACATTTGCATAGAATAAGCGACCAGTTTGCTTTGGAGGAAGGAAATAAAATTTGTCCATCCTCGGCTCTACGGAATCGTTCTGAAAAAACTGTATTTCAGCGACTTCGGCGCCATGTGAGCGAATTTTCTTGAATGCAGAACTTGTTTGCGGTGAAAAATGAGATATACATTCATCAGATAATATCGAAAAAATCATGAGTATAAACAAAACTATGCAATGATCGTGGATGTGATGAAAATTTATAAGAGAAAACCTAGAACGAAGTAATATTTTTGTTATTTTATGAACAAATTATTGTTTTAAACTTTATTTCTTACGTCTTCCTTTTTACATATCCAAATAATTCGCTAGGATTTGAGCGATGAATGGAATAAGTTGATCGAAAGTTTCTAATAGCAAAATCAAATGCGTTCCCCAAGTAGTTAGCGCCGCTCGATGATCCTGGCTTGTGTGAGCCATTGATGGTAAGCACCAGAGCGAACGTGTTAAATAATCACAATGTAAAAACTGGGTATCTGCAGGTAACAGATTCAATTCATTTAGATTCAAATAATATAAATTATTTTAATGAGTTTGGATTTTGATGAAGAATGAAGAGATCCCGGAAAAAGTCACCTTATTATTAAATTATCAGCGTTATGACACCTTTCATTTGACACTACTGGAAATTCGTTAGGAAGCATCGTTTCTGGAATACAAAGGGCTTAGGTTCAGAAACACCGGTTGCGTTAGGACTAACTTCTCCTATATGATAGATTTTTAGGCTGGGAAGGGGAGATCTCAGAAGAAAGTGATAGGTATCCAGAATAATAAAAAAACATAAAAAATGATATGTAGCAGGGGTGGCCAAACTTTTGGGCCTTACGGGCGACAAATTGTTCGAATGTAAGGCTGCGGTCTACCAACGGGACTGTATCCAAAAGTCATTATAAAATGAATGTAGTACCCGACGATGAAAAAAAAAATTTGAACCGTCCTGTTCTCGCGCGCAGAATCTCAACTCTTATACTCGCGCATGGTGTCACAGATTGTGTGTTTCTATGTAATGTTTATATCGTTTATTTTTAGGCGCTATTTGTATTTATTTGAATTAAAAACAGATATAATTAAATGAAAAAACTCCAGAATACAGTTTTTCTTCAACTTAGTTCAGTTTCAATTCAATGCTATCTCCTCGTGACAAAATTATTGATTCTCGGACTGTAAAAGTCTGTAAGACCGTATGCTCGAGTATAGGAGGGTTAATTTAAGGAAAATCATGGGTCATACTAATGAATATTCAATGATAAATTATTCTATAAAATATAAATAATTATCGATTACTAAATAATTGATAAGTAATACTTCATTTTCTGTAAAGTTTCATCAACCAATATCGTTGATTTCTTTGAGGAAATTGTCATTTATGAACATACGAAGAATTTGTTTTCCATAAAAATACACCCAAGATGATTATTATAATCCTCCATTACCTAGAGGTATAAGAACTAGAGATGGAACAAATATCCGGTAACTATCCGGTATCGCATATTACTCAAAATGGTTATTGCGGCCATTATTTGCTATCCGACCGGATACCGGATATTAGAAAAAAACAATAATTTCTCATTAACACAAGATAAATGATAATATGTTTCTCAAAACTAATTTAGTATTAACTCATAGCATAATTTCATTAACACTATTACTTTTATCAAACTTTATTCATCCGACTCATTAGGCTTTGCTTCGTACACCAGGCCAGCTTCCGAGAACAGTCTTTCACTGTAGACACTGCTGCAACGAGCTGAAAGATAAACTCTAGCAAACTTTGCCAATTGAAGGTACTGCTTAGAGTTTGACGACCACCAAACGTGATTGCGATCGATTCGAAATGATTTCGCATAACAGTCGATTTCGCTAGTAGTAGAATTTTGTCGTGAACGCGACGCTAACTTTCATTTTCATTTGCCACTTTGTTGAAACAGTCCCAAAAAGTGTCATGAGCTTCGCGTGTAAGATTTAATTCAGTTTCGTCTATTTTGCTTCGTTGAGTTTGATTTGTGGTTAAGTAAGTGTACCTTTTCTCAGATTCTCATCCTTGAAGACAGTTCCATTTTTTTAATCTTAAATGTAAAAATAATTGATTGATGTTCTCTGCTTATTTGAATTCGAAGTACTTACTCTGACTCGACTAGTGTTAAAGTTATATCAATATATTAACAAACATTTCATCATTTTGATGGAAAATACTTAACAGAAAACAAATCTGTTCAATATTCCTTGCTGAAAATTTGATACTCTATTGGGAAATATTCATTCTATATGAAAACTTTCATCACAATGTATTATTTTTAATTAAAATGCGTTTATTACTCCCTCAAATGTAAACCTTTATTTGCTTCATGCACACATGCAGTTTCTCCCAGTTTCGCATTCGCAAATATCCGGGCATGCGGGCTCGAAGCTTGCCGGATATCTGGTATCCAGTGTCCGGCAATACTACTACTACCGTTTCATCAATAATAAGAAATGTCTATTAAAAATATTGGTCCCGATTGTGTGAATTGAATCGAACGGTCAATTCGATCCGTATAACGAATGAAATCACATCGATCGAATTTTCGTATTTTGTAAATCGATAGAATCTTTTCGAATGGAGTTCTTTCTCAACGTCCTGTGTTGCGAATTGCATATTTTGATGCGTTGTCGAAATATTTTTCTCAAAGCAAAATATTATGAATGCAACAAGCAAACCAAACCAAGCTCGAAAAATTATGCCGTCAGCTTTCAATCGACTGTATCTATTATAGCAAAATTGAGCTAAGGAGCAAAATTCTGTTCAACTAGAAGTACATAATAGGGCCCAAAATTTAATTCTAAAAATTTCTAATGGACTATCTGAAAGAAAATATTAAAACGGAAACTTTAATGAAGAAATATTTTATTGAGGTTAGCTTAAACACCACGGTTAAAGGTGGAGAGATATGTAAAACTTTGTGTTGGAGATGAGACTATTCCAGACCAGCTGGTGGGCACTTAGGAACCGGAACCGCGGGTGACCGGTAAACCGCGGACTACCATTTGGCCATCCGTGGTATGTAGCATGCTACAATACGATGAAATTCACAGAGCGCATTGTCATGTCACATTATGCAAGCCGATTTTGGCAAAGTTCTTGCGTGTTTTTTGAAAAACTGAATAAAGGGTGTGTCACATTAAATTGCATCACGGAAAAAACGCTGTAGAAATTCGCCCAGTAGACCGATCCTTTTGAAAATTTTAGACAGTAAAATAAAAACTATTAAACAACTTTTGGCATTTTCTTTTTATTCATACTTCGAGCCCAAGCCCGTATGCTCGTACCTTCCTCTTTACCCCGTCCATAAGGTTCTGTACAACGTCAGGTTGTAGTTTTTTTTTGAACAGAAATCCATTTTCTCTTGAAGTCCGCCTCCGATTTAACAACTTTTGGGTTCTTCCGGAGGGCCTGCTTCATAATCGCCCAATATTTCTCTATTGGGCGAAGCTCCGGCGCGTTGGGCGGGTTCATTTCCTTTGGCACGAAGGTGACCCCGTTGGTTTCGTACCACTCCAACACGTCCTTTGAATAGTGGCACGAAGCTAGATCCGGCCAGAAGATGGTCGGGCCCTCGTGCTGCTTCAATAGTGGTAGTAAGCGCTTCTGTTGGCACTCCTTAAGGTAAACCTGCCCGTTTACCGTGCCGGTCATCACGAAGGGGGCGCTCCGCTTTCCGCAAGAGCAGATCGCTTGCCACACCATGTACTTTTTGGCAAACTTGGATAGTTTCTGCTTGCGAATCTCCTCCGGAACGCTGAATTTGTCCTCTTCGGAGAAGAACAACAGGCCCGGCAGCTGACGAAAGTCCGCTTTGACGTAGGTTTCGTCGTCCATTACCAGGCAATGCGGCTTCGTCAGCATTTCGGTGTACAGCTTCCGGGCTCGCGTCTTCCCCACCATGTTTTGCCTTTCGTCGCGGTTAGGAGCCTTCTGAACCTTGTATGTACGCAGGCCCTCCCGCTGCTTGGTCCGTTGGACGAATGAACTTGACAAATTCAGCTTATTGGCGACATCTCGGACCGAACTTCTCGGATCACGTCTAAACTGCTTAACTACGCGCTTGTGATCTTTTTCACTGACGGAGCATCCATTTTTGCCGTTCTTCACCTTCCGGTCGATGGTTAGGTTCTCGAAGTATCGTTTTAGTACTCTGCTGACCGTGGATTGGACGATTCCCAGCATCTTACCGATGTCCCGATATGACAACTCCGGAATTTTCGAAATGAGCGCGCAGGATTAATGCACGACGCTCTTTTTCGTTCGACGACATTTTTCCAAATTTACGAAAAATTAACAGTGAAGCATGGACAACGTGATCTATACACTCTTATCTGATTATAAGCGAAAGCTGAAGATATAATTCTTAAAAATTAAATTTCTACAGCGTTTTTTCCGTGATGCATTTTGATGTGACACACCCTTTATACAGGATTCCACGTTCATCATTTGTTGACAAATCATAGAACAAAGTTGATTTTAATTTTCGAAACGGAACTGACATTTATGTTCAAAAGTCGGAAACCGCTAGAAGACAGGTGTTGTCACGTCACAAAACTATTGGGCTGGCAACAAACGAACTCAACTGTAAATTATTCTTATAGTAAAGTAAATTTTCCCAATTTTACTTTGACATCGTTTACTATTTGAAAATCGTTTGGTTTATACATGAAAAAGAGAAAAAAACTATTTTTGGTGAGTCAAAACGTTGTCACGTCACGCTCGGATGGGTCATTTGCTTCGGCAAAATCGGTCAGTCAGTCTTCTCTGATCGAAAAGGGGTTTCCGGTCGAGTTGCTAATTTCTTGGCCGCTTTGGCAACAAGCACATTTGTAAGCAAAGGTGCAAACACCTCCAACCGACACTGTGTTTTGAGGTAAAAGACGGCCCAAGTCGAAATAGTGTCTTACCTTTCATAAATGCATATAGCACATATGAGGTAGTGAAGCACCAAAGGCGAACAGAAGCAAAAAAAGGAGCAAAGCGGATGAACAGGAGGTTGAAATTGGCAAAAGACCCGGACATGAGTGCTGCAGCTAAGAAAAGCGGAAAAAGTTTCGGAAAGTTAAATTTAGAAAGCATGTGATTCTCTCGCTGAAATAGTCATTTTTTGCTCCTATTTATATATTTTCCATACAAATTTGTTTCAAGAAAGTAGAAGCACTGCTTAATCAGAAGTTCAGCAGTTTGAAAAATTGAAGAGTTCATTCGAACACTAGTTTCGAATGAACCCGGGAAGAGTATAACATTTCCTATCGTCTGAAACAAACGTTTCATTGAATCACCGCCTCCGCAGGCACTGTTGCTAGATCCACACAGGAGAAGACAACGTAACTAGTATCACATTACGCCTCCAGCAATCGAACCATTAGATAAATTGCTCTCATTTTTATTCCTCCTAAATTGTGCTATTATTTATAGCAGCAAGTAATGCCACCGATATCTTGGCACATCTCGCTGCCACCGCCGCAAAGGGTCAGAAACTCAATCCACTGCCGGGGTGGAGTGCGGCCATCCGATCCATCAATATTGATGATAATTTCTTGATTGATTTATTTCCATTTCGAAGAAGCTCATCGCTTCGCTGCTGAGACATTGGATTCTATCGTGCGAATCACTGCGGCTAAGCTAAGCTTTGTGGGGGAAACGGCAAACCGGCAGCTGAACAACACTGATTCAATTAGGGGAAACGCTTGAGAAATAGGACACGCTGAAAGATATCCGGTGTCGGGCGGTTCGACATTTCCCCCCGAGACCTCGGAACGTCGTCGTCGTGGAACGCAAAGATGAATCATCGCCGTGAACTTCATCGCCGTCGGTTAGTGGGACGCCGCAGGAGCTTGGTTCGACTTTGAGTGAGAGCCAACGCCTTGGAGGATGGGTTCAACCGCACGGAATGATGACTGTCATAAATAAGGCTCACCCAGGGCAGGAAACTTTATCAGTCACCAGCTTAAAAGTGCGATACTAATGATGGAAGGGTAACATTGTGATTAGTTAATAGGTTTCCGGAATCCGTTAAATTCGCACGTCGTGTTCGTTTGCTTGTTCGAGAACAAAACTAGGCTGTTTTCGAAAAGTTTTACCGTAAGGAAAATAATGTGAATAAGATTGGAAATATAGTTTGAAACTGTTGTAGCCACCATTTAATTAAAAGTTCACGATCCTTTATTTATTATCATTCAGCCCAAACGTCAACATCATCTGCCGAGGTGTTGCAAAAGTTGACAATTTTCTGCCACCCAAAAACTATCAACATTCAAATCGCGAGCCAGGGCTGCCAGCGGCGTGAAAATTGGAAGACACGTAATTCCCCAAAAATAAAACAATAAAAACCAACTTTCTCAAAACACTCCCGCCCATCCCGCAGCAGAAGAGCTCGGAAATCCCGAAGACAGAAACCATCCCTTTGCCGGCAAAAGCTGAGGTTAGCTCCGAAGTAGGGATCAAAAGCCCCAGCCGTTGAGATGACTTTTGGTCTTTCTTCGCCCCCCGGATTCATTCGATCCCCCCCGCTTCGCCATCCACCGCTCCGTGAGTTGTTTGTCTCCGCTTTGAACTTATGCAAATATTTTTCGCCGTCTTCATGTTGAGGGAAATCTTTCGTTTCCCTTGTTTTTTTTTTTTTGGTTTTTCTATCTGGCTCCGTGAAAGCCATTGCTGGAAAGTTGCGCTGGGTTAGTTTATGGGGGAGCGACGTTCAGCGTTTAAATAAATTTGATTTTATAACAGTTTTGTGGAGGGGAGCGAGGGTTGTCTAGGAAAATTGTCTCGGAATAAATTGCGGCTATTGTTCTGTTGATGTTTCTGAGCGCTGCAAAATTGTAACATGATTGAATAACTCGATTTACTTTTCTGGATATTTTTTTAAAAAATAATTTGACCAGTAGTCTGTAGAGATTGAGAATCTCATCTTGACCGGATCGCGATGTGAGACAGTGTGGCTTATTTGGGATAGAATTAACCTACTGAATCAACGGAGGTTTAGTTCGATCAATCTCGTCTGCTTAGAAATTGACGTTCAACTCTCTCTCGGTCATATAATTGAAACACAAATTTCTGCATTACTCGAGAATTAATCAAGCAAATGAAACCAAATTAGGCATATGGAGGTTTTAGGGTGCAATAAATGATTCTATGGTGGTTAGATGCACCTCCCTCCCTCTAAGGGGGGGTGGTTGCTGCCATACAAATGAAACCCACATTTCTGCATTACTCGAGAATTAATCAAGCAAACGAAACCAAATTAGGTATATGGGGGTGTTAGGGCGCAATAAATGTTCTCACGGTGGTTAGATACTCCTCCCCCCTCTCTTAGGGTGGGCTGTCATACAAATGAAAAACAAATTTCTGCATTACTCGAAAACGAATCAAGCAAATGGAGCCAAATTTGGCATGTTAAGATTTTGGGGGGCACGAAACGATTCTATGGTTAATAGACACTCCTTCCCCCCTCTCTAAAGAGGAGAAGAGGGAGGGGTCTGTGTCTGAAAATAATCTGATATTATAATGATGAGTTTTGGTAGAAGTACTAGGAATTTTTTAGTACAAGATAAATTCAACGGGGTCAATTAGAAGATCAATCAATGAACAGTTCTGCGATTGGACTCATGAACGTGCGCTTAGTAAGAAAACGTGAATGTTTGAAGGTATTGATAACAAAAAACAAATTTTGGGCGGGACGAAGTTTGCCGGGTCAACTAGTGATGGATAAATTATATCGGTGCCAATGGAATTTCGTGCTATAAAAATGAAAGTCTCCTGAATAATTTTCTTTCTATTTTCTCTTTCACTCTGATTGAAATGTCTAGTAACTTGCTTTGAGGAGATTTTCATTGAGGCTACATCTCTGTAAATAGGATATCGCGGACGAGAGAAAAAAATCGCTTACTTGAAATTACTTGAAAAGTCGGTCGGGCGAACTTTTCATCAATTTGTTGACGGTAATATATGCAAAAAACGTAGAGAAAAGTCATGCTGTAAAAAACCTGTCCTTACCATGCATATACTGTTTCTCCTCCCGTAGATCACGTCAGTATCCGTTAAATCTGTCAGCAAATACGAGATTTTCTCAGTCACTAAAAATGTTTAAACGCATCATGAATACTCATGGAGTTGTATAATTTTTGAACAAATTTATAATCACAATAAAAACTTAAGAAATTGAAATTTATTTCAGCCTGCACTATCCCATCTCCGATTATTGTTAGTTTTAGTCAAACTCAATCTTCTTTCGATGTGAGAATGTGAAAGATATAGCTTATTAATCCATTCGATGTTGGAACTTTTGACTAACATTTCACAAATTTTCTTCCGAGAAACGTTTACCTTCGTAAAGTCCCTAAAATCAAGGATACTCGGAACTAAGTTTTGTATCTTTCGTGTAACTTTTGCTTTCGTGTTTTGCAGGACCTATCTGCTTTGATCGATGCATAGACTTTCTATTTCGATAGCCACAGTCTTACAGACAGATTTTGTCCCTGTTTCGCCACATACACTCTGTCCAACTTCTATAAGACCAGGTGACGATCTTGCTGCTTTGTGCCATTGTAAACAAACAATGCTTCATCTTATATGCTAGTTTATTGATATTGCTGACTACCATACACTGCATGATTTTCATATGTGTGTGTGCAAGCGCTGAGCGTATACTAATGTTTTTGTATTTTTCAAGTGTCATGTTTCTATAAGACCAGTTACATTTTTTCGTTGTTTTAGTTGTTTTGATCAATAAATCTGGAAACTGTCGAAGGGAAAAGTGTTCACGGAGAGAAAAAGAAAGACAAAGCGATGCATTTCACCAAGAAGACGTTGGTATCAGAGAAATTTCTCGTCGGATTGGACGATCCAATCAAGTAGTGCTCAATTATTTGACGAATTCGTGAAGAAGAGAGCATCACGTAAATCAAAGCTCTCTGACCGGGATAAGCGGGAATTAGCTAAAACAGCTTCGAATACCTCAAAATCGCTTATGCAAATAAAACAATATTTCAATTTACATGTTACTCGGGTGACAATTCGTCATCCGGGTAACATTCCAACACGAATTTTACAGGTTATTAGCCAAAATGGAAAGGTTGCCAATTATTGACATGTAAATCAGCCGATCGTTTTGGATTTTTCATTGGTAATACTTATGAAATTTGAAATGGTCTTATAGAAACTGGACAACTGAAATTATCATATTTAGGCACAATAAATAAACAAACAACTCTTTTGAACGAAATAGACGTTAAATATACTTTATTCTAAGCATTCAACAATGTATGAATGTATCTTGAGCTTGAGCTTGAGCTTGGGTAGACTGTACAATTCGTAGTTGCTCTCCGTGATTGACCTGAACCAACCAAATTGCACAAAGAACACACAGAATGACGCTTGGGACTAGCAAATCATTCTCGTTGTGCAATTTTCGGTTATTCGAGCTTTAAATGGTCAATAACGACGCCGGCCACGTCCTTACAGTCACCAGGGGAAGGGAAGGAATGTTAGTATGATAATCGCCGCCCGAAGGCCAGAAGGGTCGCCTCTATAGCGTGGTTCCCTAGCGATTATCATGGGAGGGATAGTTGTTAGTGGACAGAGGTAAGAATCAGGATTCACTGTGGTAAGTGATGTGATTATGTAAACGCTAACTATCGACCACTCCGCGAAACAAAAATCTGAAAATCTCATTTGGGAACAAAAAATCTCAACACGCGGCAAAGATTATCTTTGGGTATCCTGAGAAGGAAAACCTGTAAAATTAAAAAGCGTCGACGAAGAGTTAACAGTGAGAAACCTGACAAGGTAATAGCTGGAACTCATCTAAAGGTAATCGTCCCGACGAAATGTTTCGTTATTTTTTTTTGGTAAACTTTAGAAGGTCACCGAGAAAACTTTCCTAGAAACAATTGTACTCTGTATCGATCTTCATTCGTGGTGACGGAGAGCTATCTTTGGAAAACCTAAGAAGGTCACCGAAAAAAAACTTCTCCGGAAACACACGTCCCGGTGACATTTTCCGTTATTCATCACGCGTACGCTTTTGCGCCGGTTCGATTGGTCCCAGAGGAGCTCTCCCGGCAACTCTCCCTCAGGTCTCCGAAAGACCACTCTGCGGCATTGCGATTAGATATCTAATTGCGACGGCGAAGAGCCATTCTCGGGACACCCGAGAAGGCAATCGAGAGAACCCCTCCAAAACCGATCATACTGACGATATATTCCGTTAAATTGAACCATATGATTTGTGATTTAAAATTTTAATTTAATTTTTTATTATTACTACTTATCTTTCATTGCATGGTACACCCTGTGCTGTTCTTCTCTTTCTCATATTCTCTCCGAGAAAGCTTCCACTCTTTTCTCCAGAGAAAGACATCACCTCTAACATCTGGTATCATGCACTCAACACAAAAAAACTTTATACATATATAATCTATCTAAAATATGAAACTAAATATGGATTCAAAATATAAAATATAAACACTGTCATAAGAAACCACAGTCCATCTGTTAGGGCATGGTGATACAATCACTGCAAAAATTCGATTTCTAATTTCCAAATATTTTGCTAAAAACCACTCGAAACGTAAGCATTTCACACACGCACTTTACTATCGTAAAAATAAAAAAAGAAACTGAAATACAAAGCTAATCCAAAATTTTCGCACAGGGCGATTTTATTCACTTCACACATCAATTTCCAATTGGAAATTTGTAACCAATTGGATTATTAGCGACGAAAAGGGACAAGTAGCAACAAGAAATCGAGAGAGCAGCGAACGCGACCACATTAAACATGAGAAAATGAAAACATTCACCGGGCAAATCATTTTTTCATTTCTACTTTTTCGTAAAATAATCCTGGTATTATTAGCTAACACTACTGGATTCAAATATGCCGAGGCAGAAGGACACTTTCCACGAGATTAATATAATTTTTCAAACGAAACGCCGCACAAATACCGATACTCCAGCACCAAGCGCAACGGGCACATCTCGTTCGCATCACCGCTCAATCCGGACTCCTCAACAATGTATGAATGTATCTTGTTGAAATTCTAACTGTTTCACGAAATAGAACGAAATAGAATCAGGGTGGTCTTATAGAAGTTGGACAGAGTGTAGTTTGGTAAACGAGGTTCCCTTCTACAATACTGATCGTCAAACATATCCGGAAATGCTCTTACCGTTGAGTTATTAACGAAAGAGATTGTTGATAAAGAGAATCGATCAATGCAGATAAGTCCTTTTCAAAATTCACGCGAGATATGTTCTCATTGAGAATATAAATATATTAATTCGCGTTGACGATAATGATCTTCATTCTACGAGTTTGAGAAACGTCAAAGATAATAATGGATTTTCAGGCGGAATGAACACACTTTTAAAATAAAAAGTTATGAATGAAATTTTACTTCTCGGTATCAAATAAGTGTTTTATTTAAATTAAAAACATTTTTTTGCAGACGATGAAAAAATCTCACACGAAAAATGTGTCTAAAGTAGTCAAGTACTCAAGTAGTTAAAAAAACGCCTAGTTGAATTCATTATTCAAGTTTTAGCAACTTCAAACTGCTTCCGGGTCGGTTAATCTGTTCGAGAGTAGTTTGGCTCGTGAAAACTAATGTCGTATCCAGATATCGACACCGTACAGTCGTCATCGCGGATTGCTGTCGACGGATACTCGCTTCTCTCTTTTGCGAGTCCCTCTCTCAACTCTCTCACACTTCCTGTTTAATGCAGGGTTGTCAATAATATATTTTTTAAAATTAGAAGAGTGCTTATACAAAAAAGAACTTTGATTTATCTAAAATGTGTTTATCTAAAATCTAGTTCATAAAATGGTCCATTGTTTTGTGGAAATTGTAGAAATTGAAACGATTGGGAGCTGAAACAAACAACGCAAAACTGTCGAACTGACGTCTTCGTACACTGACAGTGAGCTGATATGATGAGATGTAATGGAATTCTAAAATAATTTTTGATTAGGTCGTACCTGCTATGTTCTAACATTGTAGATACAACCTAATAAAAAATATTTCAGAACTGAGCGTTCTACATTCAAAAATAGTTCTTAGCACATGTTTCGAAATCCTGATTTGTCACATTAAAGGAGCTTAGAAATAACAGAAAATGTGCTACTCTTCCACACTACAGGGTCTATCAGATTAAACGCTCACGCAAAAAAAAATCGAATAGGTCCTTATAATTTTTTTTTCGCTCCGTCGATGGTAACACTGCGTTCCACACTTCGGGACGGTAATATTCGGCTACTCGTTCAGACTGATCGAATGGTTTTTAGTATCAAGATGTACAATTTACAAGAACGTGTATTTTAAGTGAAATCGTATTACTCGAGCAACAGAAGCAACTTTGTCCTCTTATGGTAACAATTTCAACATTTTCTCGTCGTCGATTACTTCCTCTGGGGGCACGTGAAGGACCATTGCTATGTTGATTTGCCACAAAATTTGGAGGAACTTAAAGAAGAAATAACTCGGATTTTCAACTGCATCGAAGTCGTGATGTTAGGGTTGTGCTTGAAGAATTTTGTTCACCGTTTAAAACGCGTTATCGAAAAAATGGGTGGTCACATCCAAAATGTCCTAAAATAAGCTTTATTTTCGTTCTTTAAAAATGAAAATCGATCCGCTTTTGTAGAAGTTATTGAAATTTGTTGCGTGAGTGTTTAATCTGAAAGACCCTGTAGTACAGAATTTGTATGATATATATGCCACAGCAACATAAGGGCAATATGAGAGAGTGAAACAAGAGACACATTATAAATAAGCACGCATACTTTGCCCCATACACGGCCCAGACCGAAAAGGATATAGATTCACGTTTTGCTCTTCTCTTTACTCTTTCCAACTCCATCTATAATGTGATGTAATATTATCACGCACTTATGCAACAGCACCAGTGACTATGTGGATAGCGTAGACGTTTGAAAAAGCCTCGCATTCCAGCCTGCATTGGTCCAATCCCTGTTTGGCATCGTTTGGACTTTTTTTTCGGTCAAATTCCAAGTTGACGTTCAGTCTGAGAAAAAGATAGGTCTTCTCTCACACATACAAACATTTAAAAACTTTTGAAACATGTGCTTTTATTTGTTCATTTTACCCATCAGCACACGAAAAAGCATCATGACCATCACGCACTGCGCGATTACAGGAGAAAAATATCACTGAGTTGGATGTATAAGAAAAATAAAAATGATTCCAGGACAATACACCATGGAAGGAGGGGAATATTTATACATTGTAGATTTATTTCACATTAAAGGAGTAAAATTGAAGCAAACTTTAAAAATTTTTTAATAAAAGTGGGTAATATTGAAAAACTGGAAATATTTGGATTCCATTGTTTGGTTGGATCGAGAAAAAATTTAAAAAATCTAGTTGGCAGCCCTGGTTCAATGTGTATGCCATTTTCAATATTGCGTTCTGTCAAATATATACCGGGAAATTGTAGGTTTGAATCTTCCCGCCGAACATTTTTCATTTTTTTTATTGCTATAACACCTATAACAGATATAACAACTATAGCGGCGAACTCTTTCCAGTTGACACACGGACACATGTGATTACATTTGTTCCATTTAACACTGCATGAAAACAGCAAAAAAAACAGACGCTTTGTATCATTTCATCGATTCCATCTTGAATATTTGAAGTAGAAAACAAAACCGCACTGCGATTTGATGTTGACTGCTCGCTGTCAGGAATAATCGTTGGTAATCGTTCGATTATTCGATGAATCAAATACTTACTTCGAAAATCGAACGAACGATTACTAAGCAACGGAAAATCGAAACGTGCAATCAATCTATACAGAAAGAAAAAAAAACAATATGGCCACCGTTTTTTTTGACGAATTGTTTTGATTACGTCAAATTTATTATTTCGTGGTGTCTCATCCCGTCTCTGTTAAACTCACTGTCACACGTTATTTTGTTTCAGCAACGTCGATGCGTGCATGCGTGGAACCTTTATGTTCCAAATCACATTCGATACGTAATATACGTTGTTATCATCTCCCGAACAAAAGCCGTTTTCGGAGTCCATTTGGGCCTCTGTTCAAAACTCATTTATCGTGGTTTCCGTTGTTCAGTTTCCTTGGGATCTTGGGATTCTGGGTATGATTATTTACAATGTATGGTTATTTTTCCGAAATTTGATTTTTTTCCGGAACAAAATTACGAAAATACTTTACTAACTTATCTTCGATATCGTCGAATGTTTGCATATTACATCTTTGTTCGCAGGAACATGGACAGTACTAAGTTTATCTTAACGTAGGACTGCGGATTTTACATAGGGTACCCATTCTGAAAGCAAGTCACGTTTTTATGTAATAGTTTTAACATTAATAACTATTTATACAGCGAACAAATTTTGATGATTTGAATACCAATCAAATCGGAAACTATCTAAGATTTATTTGATATCCTATGCACTACGATTCATTCATTATTCCGTAGTTAGTTTAAATTGATGGATATTAGAAGCGTTCCTATTTTCCCATACATTTGTTCTGTGAGTATTTGTGCTTACCCACCCAAAGCAGTGTTCGTTCTACTGACACAGAGAAGAAAATGAAACTTCGATCGCTTAAAACTTATTTGGTATTGTACGAAAATTAGAATTTTTCCCAAAACAACAGACAACAGAAGTACAGCTATTCGGGGTCATATGTTATCATCATCAACCTAGATTGACTCCTCCTCTGTTTATAGTTCACGCTCCATCACAGAACGTGTCTACCACTGACCTTCAACGTCTTTCGACTCTGGTCTCCAGCGAATGCTTGTTTCTTCCATTGAGGGAATATGAAGTATTACGGAACTGATATATATGGAACATAAACATGAAGTCTACCAAAAAGAATTATACTCACAAAAAAAACAGATTTATGAAACGTGAAAAACACTGACAGATTTTCCCTACCGCTTGTATCAGGTGGCATAAGTCCAACACCTTACACTTTCACTAACAAACACACTTCTACGTGAATTCGTCTCTGAATTCACTGAAGCGAGTTGTTACCTAAACTAATCAAATCTCCAGAACAAATCAGGTTTATTCAGCCTCAGAAAACCTCAATCCTTACGTTGAGAACAATATTCTTTGCTAAACTCACCGCACAAACTGTTTTGTGAAGAAATGGCCTACTCTGAATATCAACATCAGAAACATATCCACTTCTGCCACCAAACGCAAAACTACCTTAAACGAACGAAATTCTACATCAAATCTCTATTTGATAAAATGAATTTCGATGTATTGAAATATTTCCGTATAACTGCTATACGAAATATTTCACCGACTTATGCACGCCCTAACAATTTGCAGTGGGTTGAAATGTCAAAACAAAAATAAACAAACAGATGACGAATTCATACGGATACGACGGAAGGAAAAGCACAGAAGGCGTACCAAACTAGCATTGGATGCTAAATTTCGACTGGAAAAAATAGAAGGAAGAATCCTAGAAGAACGGATTCTACGGGGAGAGTATTTATTTACATAATTTGTTCTCTGAATTGATTCTTTATGTATTTTGCAGGATGTATACGGACAATGTAAATATGGAATAAAAAGAGAACATGCAATAACGAAATGTGCGCCTGGTATGCACAACCTTTGAACCTATTGGGATTCGCTGGTTAAGCGAAGGCATTCGCCATTAAAGAAGACTGACATTGCCAGGACATTGAAGCTGTATCCTTTTCAAAATATTAACACTAATTGTAAGTACTAACATAGGTTATGATAGGAAAACTAATTCTAACATTCGAATCATCTGATAGGTAGGGTTTTTAATTTTTGTATTGGGATTGTCTGTCCTTTCAGATTAATCCAAAAATTTTCGATGGTCATTAGACCTTTATTTTTCTTTTAACCAAACAGTCTCGCATAACGTCACCAGTAAATATTGTTTTTGTGGGACGGCTCAACTCAGTGTACTGAGGAGTCAAATGGATATGTTGGCTGTTTTTACGCAAGCTTTATGCTGCATTGTCCGCTAAAAAGCTTTACATAGCTCAATCGTTTCACTCAACTCGCTATACGAGGAGGAATTTATGCAATAGCATTGGTTTCTCGCATTTTATTAATGCTTTGTTCCCTTCAAAGAGGTACCATAGCTTGAACATTTCAATGACTGGTTTCATGTGTTTACCATGAAACGATTTGGTTGATTTCCCTATTGGTGTTTTCACTAGATTTGTTTTATTGTTTACCTTTAGTAAGGTGACATAGCTTTAAAAAGCTAGTTTCATGTATTTTCCATGAAACAATATGTTTCATTTCCCTGTTGGTATTTTATTTAATTTTTGATATTGTTTACTTTTAGTAAGGTGACATAGCTTTAGAATCTGGTCCTTTTATAGCGGCTGATCTAATTTGGTTCACTCTAGAATCAATGAGGTCAAATTCTTGCTCAATTGAGAAAGGTGAACGGTACTCGCGGTTCTCTTTAGAATCTTTGTGGAATAATCTTCTTAGTAAACGTTGTTTTGCATCTAATGTTTTATTTATTTCTTCACTATAATTTCTCAACCTAAGCTCGTAATCCACTTCATCATCCAGCAGATGCGAAGCATACGGCATTTTCATAGTCATTTTGAAATGTTCTATATTATTTTCAAATTTATTTTTATTATAATGATACAGAAAATATTAATCTCTGGACACCAACAATACAAAAATAATTCACCACTACTATAATTATTGTAAAATTGTATATTGTATAAAAAATATATAAATATAATAAATATGAATAATTCTAATAAATAACATGCATTTGGTAATGCACTTATTTCCAATTTAGAAAACGAAATCTCAATGAACCAACACTCTATGAATATTCTAGAAAAATAAATTATTAATTATTTGTATTTTAATAAGTATAACATGCAAAAATCTACTTAATTTTAATAAATAATTCCGAAAACAATAACTCAATAAACACAATGATCTGCCAGAATTATTCACTGTTTCCCCAAATCTGTTACTCAAATATCAGCTTTATCCGAACAAAAATATTTCGCAAGACGAAACAGAACTATATATAGTATATTTAAGTATTTAACGTATAACATACAACAAATTCACAATGAAAATTGCCATAAAATTGAAACTAATAAATTCACACAGACTAATAATGCCAACATCAAATGAAACGCGTAGGTTCGAACATGAGTTGGGCGCCAAAATGTAGCGTGCAGAACTCCCAGCTACGGTTTCGCCACTGTTCCGGGGATTCTTTAAAGGCGAGTGGCTTAAGCGCCACCTCTAAGAGGACCACTCGCGCGAGATTTGCCCGGCAAAGGACCAGTCTTATAACTAGCCTCTGAAAATGGTTGAAGAATCGCTCGAACAGTGACTCTTTCCCCAAGTGTTTCCCAATAACGTTCCTATGACTTTTTGGCCGCCACCAAAGAGATCTGGAGGAAATCCGCAGATCTACCCGGGAAAAAGAAAACAATCAACTACCTTGCTGTCCACTTATCACCTCTCGCTTCAGGCGCAAAAGTGAAACTCCAACGTAAATCCAAACATGTAAATTCAACAATTATAGTATACCCGATACGAGACGCAAAACGGTTTCTCCAAAAGAAAATTAACCCAAATACATATATCTCATATAAACATTTATTCCTAACTATTTAACACAATACTTTCCCAATCCTAATGTCTACCCTAATGTGTCCCTCGTGCGTCTCCATGAATTTAACAGTATTGTTTATTCTTCCTAAACGTCTTCTTTTTCTCGGTGGTCACTGCATCATCATTTACCGTTCAATAAGAAATACCCACCCACATGCGCATGTTATAACGGGTTAGGGTACTCACGGTTTGAATTCAAACTGGCTCTGCCCGGAGTGCTGTTATAGCGTAGCACTCCCTTCCGACGGAAATGGCTTTGTCGGGAACTTTGACTCCAGATCGTGGGGTCAGCAGTGCGTCACGTTGTCCTCTGCGGTGTGCCGAGCCTCGAAGGATGTGTTGGTTCTCAGGAAATCAACCCTAAATAAACCGCCGTCGAACGGCTTTTGGAGCTTTATTTCAAAGCACAGACACTTAACGAAACCTTGGTAAATTTGAATTTATTCGTTAATTTTCCTTCAAAAACACACCGCGACGCGATTTCAAAATCGCACTCCTGCCTCTTCCACAGATTGGGTCAAAGTGAACGAGCAAAAGTATGACGGTTGCTTCAAACAATTAACCCTTTCCTCCAGGAGAACAATATTTGCCGAAGCCAATAAGGTTCTTTTTGAACCGCGAATTTCCCCAGACCCCCAGTCCTACAGCTAAACAAGTCATAATTGTCCGCTCTTTGTTTCAAGGTTGAGTCAGCTAATTCTCGCGATTCTTCCACGAAACCTGGCTTCTTTATTTTCCTCGCGCATGAGTGACCACTTAAGCTAGCGTCGCTTAAGCCACTCGCTCTTGTATTGGTGTGGCGGAACATGAGCTTTGCCTCGCTCTTAGATGTTGTGTTGCGTACAACAGCACAACGATTTCATGCAAGTTATGAACATCGTCGTGTGCAATGATCGACGGGAAAAAGTCTGTTTCATTTGTACTGAGTACTTATGTTTCAGCAGAAGTTTGGCAAGTGTGATTTAAATATTTTAATTATATTAACATAATAATTCCTCCAACAAATAAATAAATAAATAAATAAATAAATAAATAAATAATAAATAAATAAATAAATAAATGAAATAAATAAATCTACCAAAAGTGGGTGAATAAATATATAAATAAATTAACTAGAAAGTAAGTGTATGTACAACATTGAAAATAATTACATTACACTTAACAGAATATTTACAAGAAATGTTAAACACTACAATACACAAATGTACACCTGTTACAGTATGAAATAATAGTTTTGTGATTTCTATCACACAGTCTCGTATCAGCCAACGCACAGTCAACGGTTTTGTTAGAAGCATTTTCTTATACATTTTTTCTACGTATTGTAACTTAATACCTCTGTGGATTGATTGCGTGTAAATCGCTCGCTCGAAATGAATGCAAGTACTACAACGACGAGTACATAAAATATGTC
The DNA here is from genome assembly GCF_029784135.1 of Toxorhynchites rutilus septentrionalis. Taxonomy (NCBI): domain Eukaryota; kingdom Metazoa; phylum Arthropoda; class Insecta; order Diptera; family Culicidae; genus Toxorhynchites; species Toxorhynchites rutilus. The sequence goes on from NC_073744.1 coordinate 169,643,624, forward strand.
ATATGCGAATTCTTCTTTTTTTTTTGTGTTAGTCTATATCGATCACCCATATGTAACATTGCTCAGTGCGTCAGTGTGAACATACTTTTTGTCATTTAAATGTTTATGTCGGCTTAGACAGCGATCCGTCAAGGTTGCCATCGTGAAGCCTACTGCGCAAATCAGTCGCCCGTAATTCTCTCGCTCGAAATGCAAATACAGTGCCAAAGACTGAAAATATTGAAACGCAAGCAGCTTCTTTGCCAACAACTTGTTTGAATAAAAAATTGGATGTTTTTACACCAAACATCCGTACAGTGCTTGAAAGTGAAGGTAATATACTCTTTTAGAAGGGGAAATAATTCAACAAAGTTGCAGCTTTAAAAAAAACAGACATTACTAGTTCCACCCATTTTCGACAGTTTTCCCTCCACAATCGACCAGTATACCTTAATCTAGCTTAGCTTTGGAGTATTTATATAATTAGCTCGTATTTGTGGAACGAACGCTTCAGATCGGTTTTATTTTCAGCGTTTGCACCGATTTTTTATTCATATCATTGCACAATGGTCCAGGAGATGCATTTAAGTGGAAATTAGCATTAAGAGCTCGACAGTTATTCTCTAGACAAAAACTGTCTTAAACAAAGTTGTTACTCAGGATAGAGCGCTCATTTTTATGTTGTCAGAAATAGGGTGACCAAAATTGTCGATGAAATAAAAAATCAAACTTTCTTATCTTTACATATAGAGGTAAACATAGTTCGACAATGTTGTAGCTCCGATTATTTGAGACATTTTGGTAGAACAAAGTTTTATTTCTATCTCTTGAAATAACCGATATAGCGTCTTTTTTATAAGTTACGTTAGGGTCACCCTGATAAAAACTGTTTTTTTGCTCTAACTTTTATATTTCAAATTTTACATGCAAACTGTCTTCGAAAGACTTTTAGAGCTTACTAATGCAAACATTTTTCGATGCTGGACTTGTCAATATCGCAACTTTACTCAAAGTTATTGATATTTCTTCCCAAAAAACATGCTCTTTTCATTTGTTTGTCATTCTTTATGGGGCAAACGTAAACAAAGTATATTGGCGGCATTTGAATGAGCATATTTCACTCCACATGATGTGTGATTTTCAAAACTATGTTATTTTTTATGTTTGAGTAAATTAAAATTGAAATCATGAGTTTTTGGGTAAAACCCATCAATAACTTTGAGTAGGATTAAGATATTGACAAGTTCTGCACCGCAAAATGTTGGTGTCGATAAGCTGAAAAAGTCGTACGAAGACAGTTTTGATGTTGAATTCGAAATATAAAAGTTAAAGCAGAAAAAACACGTTTTTTCATGGTCACCCTAATGCAACTTAGAAAAAAGCGTTAAATCGATTATTTTAGAAGATAGAAAAAAGCTTTGTTCTACAAAGTTGTTTAAAATAACTGGGGCTACAACATTGCTGAACTATGTTTATCTCTATCTATAAAGATCAGAAAGTTACATTTTTTATTTCATCGACAATTTTGGTCACCCTATTTTTGATAACATAAAAATGAGCGCTTTATCATATGTAACAACTTTGTCTAAGACAGTATTTGTGTAAACAATAAATATCTCCCACAAAGTTGTTTTTAGCGCCTTCTATCTGAGTTGCATTAGGGTAACTATGAAAAAACGGGTTTTTTTACTCTAACTTTTATATTTAAAATTCTACATCAAAATGGTCTTTGTACGACTTTTAGAGCTTATCAATACCAACATTTTGCGATGCAGAACATGTCAATATCTCAATTCTGCTCAAAGTTATTGATGGGATTTCATCCAAAAATTCATGATTTCAATTTCAATTTACTCAAACACAAAAAATAACATAGTTTTGAAAATCACATATGAGGGGCTTAGAATGAAAGGGGTGTAAGTGATTTAATCGATTTCTCTACATCGACTTTCTCTTTTGGTTATAACTTCGCTGCAAATACACTCCCAGCTGTATTCGAGAATGCGGAAGATAGGTCAGAACCTCGTCTATCGGATTCTATAGCAAACTCAAATTGGAGCGTTTTTGCGGTAGAGTTATTAACTGAAGAAAAAGTTGATGAAGAGAAATCGATCAAGTCACTTACACCCCTTGCATTCTAAGCCCCTCATATTATATAGAGTACATTTTTTATGTTTGCCCCAGAAAGAATGACAAACAAATGAAAAGAGCGTGTTTTTTTAGGAAGAAATATCAATAACTTTGAGTAAAGTTGAGATTTTGACAAGTTCTGCATCGAAAAATGTTTGTATTAGTAAGCTCGAAAAATTTTTCGAAGACAGTTTGCAAGTAAAATTTGAAATATAAAAGTTAGAGCAAAAAAACAGTTTTTTTCATGGTGACCCTAACGTAACTTGGAAAAAAGACGCTATATCGGTTATTTCAAGAGATAGAGAAAAACTTTGTTCTAAAAAGGTGTCTCAAATAATTGAAGCTGCAACATTGTCGAACTATGTTTACCTCTATCTATAAAGATAAGAAAGTTATATTTTTTATTTCATCGATAATTTTGGTCACCCTATTTTTGATAACATAAAAACGAGCGCATTATCATGAGTAACAACTTTGTCTAAGACAGTTTTTGTCTAGAGAATAACTGCCAAGCTCTAAATGCTAATTTCCACTTAAATGCATCTCCTGGACCATTGTGCATTGTTCAAAAATATTATTAGGTGCTTCCAACCGATTCCTAAGGGTTTCATAAACAGATGGTAAAGGTTTGTGTAGGTTTTCGCATACCGAATGTTTTGATCAACAGGGTAAAGCTACAATACATTCGGATTTTAATCACATTGTACACAAACAAAGCAAGACTACAACCTATGTTAGCCACGTGATGGGAGAATTTTTCTGTTTACATAGGTGAATAGTACTTGAAAGTGATTCTAGGCATCTGTTTTGCAGTTTTTGTATTTTTTTAGCATAGCATGACCCAAAAAAATTATCTGAAACTGCAGATGATAAAAGAAGAGAGTTCATATCGTATAGAACACATTTCGATCCCTCGAACAGAGCGTGGAATTCAACACCAAGCCTAAATGTTTGAAACTAGAATCATTCCCTAAATCATTGAATAGACTACCTAGAATCATTTAGAATCCGGAATTACAAAACCAGTTGTATATAGGGATTTAGCGGTTGCGATTGTTCATTTTACCTACACCAGGTAACAAGTGTAATGTCACACTAAAAAAAAAGTTTTAATTTTACAACTTTTTTATTATGATAAAAAATGCTCTATTTTAATTTTTTATAGTAAAAACCATTCACGAGTAACGAATATGATTTTATTCTAGTGTGAATGGCTTTTTTTCAGCTTGAAACACACTGCCCTCATTATATTGATGACAATAACAAACGAGTTCATTTTGTTCATATCGCTGATGCATGAACAAATTTGCTATAATGCGACGTTGAGTGGGGATCAGAACTTCGCTGTTATTTATACTTTGAATGTCAAAAGCATCAAATTGATATTCATCACATTCGAAACGATATTCGTTCTGGCATTGATTTTGAATCAAAATTCAAAAATAAAAAAAAAAGTCAAGCTGGACCATTTAGAGAACAAAAACGCCAGAGTTCGTTGAAACGAACTTTGCAAGAAATCGCGCATGATTTTGTTCGGCGAGACGGTAACAACGGCATGAATAAAAACCAACCGCACACAGCTGCCTCAGGTTAAAAGTAAACAACAGCTGATATTCATTTGGCTAAAATGATACTCAATTATGGCATCTTGAATATTCAAGACGAAAATGACACTGGGTGGAAAAATAAACTTCAAAACATATTGAAGAACAAAAGTTCATTTGCTCATATTCACTGGTTGTCTGGATCTGTCATTTTGATTTTCGTTTGGAATATATAGGTTTTAGATGCAACCGAGCCCGAAAATCTATGCATTTGAACTTAGTGAAGATGATTTTTTCCAACACTGGTAAAAACCGTTTAATATCTTGAATGACAATAAGTTGATCTACAATATTCTTGAAAAAATGGAAATTGTAGCATGTTATCGATATTTCCGTGATCCCTTACGGGTGAATGTTCAGCTCAACACCGTGGATCGTTGAGTTCATTCGGAAATAAATTAGTTAAGCCTCGAAGCGCTCACTTTTCTGCTGAACCAAAAAAACCCCTTCCGGGAGGAAAGTCATTTCTCGGGTCCAGTACAGAGTATACATCACATCGTTTCAAAGACTGCTGCTACCGGTATCGTCTCCCCGCTAGACCCGGAAGCAAAACGCTTATCCTTGTGGTCATCCCGTCCCGACCAGCAGGGGAAAACTTTAGAGAAAAACCTTATTTACTCACTACAATTTCAATTGCTTTTTGTAATCAACCAGCGCCAGCCGGAATTTAGTCCAACTCGAGAGTCCATCGAGAGCCAAGATCGACAAAAAAGCACTAACAGTGCAAGAAAGAGAGAAATGGGAGGAAGAAGTCAGGTAAAACTACACAACACCGGTTAAGGTGAAACAGGTGGGGTTAGCCACCCACTCCCTCTAAAACGGAGCGAAGATAGGAGTGGGCGAAAAGTTTTCCTTCTGGTCTTCATTGCAACGGGGCGAGATGAAAGTTGGTGATTAAGTTAAGCTTTGCTTTTGTTTCTTGCCGTTTTACCGCTTTTTTGTGCGGAATTGACTTGCAAACGGGTTTTTTTCTTTCGCATTCGTTGGCACCAAAAGGGATTTGAGTGGGGCGAGATTTTGTGCTGTGCTCTCGAAGGTGTTATTCGTGAGAGGGAATTAATTTGTTTTCAAGTAGTGCCCAAATCCGTTTGCTATCAGTTTGATATTAAACAACAGACTGAAAGTGGGTGGGGGAAGCAAAAATTTGCCGCATTAGACGTTGGTCGAATATCAAACCGAGTTAACACAAAATGGCCTAATTTACCCGAGCAGCGAGCATCCCTCCAGCATATGTTCTCGCAGTCGAGAAGAAAGTTGATCGAAAAAGTTTGCGCTGAGTTATGTTGCCGTGTGAAGCCAACTTTTATCCCTGATCCGAGAGAATCTTGTCGTCTTGCCGTAAAGCCACATCGACCACACGCATCGCAGCGTTATTTTTATGAATTCTTACCCTGTTTGCGTATCCTGACTTATTTTATTCCCCGACCCGATTTACCTGAGCTGGGCGGGAAAGAGAGGATGGAGGCAAAGTGCGCTTTTAATGAGTTGTTTGATGATGTTGTGGGAAAACTTCACCCAGTGCTACCCACCCACACACACACACAAAGTTGTGCAGCTTTTATTGGTGTTCTTTAATTTCTTTTCGGAGAATACTTTTGTGCCAGTCAATTCTCCACGGGGGTGGAGCTCACTCGAAGGCATTCGCTGTGGAGAATACCGCCGCAAAGGTAAATAAACACGCAATTTGCATTAACAAACTTCGCACGCTATCGTAATGGTGGCGTTCGAGGAACATCGCAAACGCGGAGGGAAAACAAAATAGCGGAATTAGATTTGCTCTGTGATTTTTTTTTTTGGTTTCTGGGGGGCGTTTAGCACCTGATAAACACTGTTCGTGGCGTGAATTATTAATGATTATTGTAAAACAATCATTAAGCTATTCAAGCGAATGAAGCTTCAGTTTTTTTTTAAGATGCAGCTTCTACGTTTCTATTTCCTCTCCCGCTGCTTCGCAAATCAATTGCAAATCTTTGAACAATCCCCTCGATGACAATACTTGCAGATGGCTTGCAAAGTAATCATCATAAATTATGTCTTTATGCTACTCATTGTTGTTTAGGGCTCCCCTTTTCCAGGGTCTGTGCACTTGCGGTTGATGTAACTGAAATATTTACGATCCTTTTCCGCGCCACTCCCACGCAGAGCCTCCGTTTCGCTAAATGGCAACCACCAGCTGGCTGGGTATTTATGCAATGTTTGCAAATGCACACAAATGGTGAGAAGCGAACGATGATGCTGTCGACATGACAATAATAAAGTGTCCTTTTGTTGGGAGCCTAGCCGAGGACGAGAAGATTGCAGGGGGTGGCTGCGCTGGAGGACAACGATAGAAACAGCAGCTTTCAATTGGACAATAGCTGTGTGCAGTTGTTGCTTCATTTGGTTGATGTATGCATAAAATCACTTCATCCAGCGTTGTCTTGAAAGCAATGCTTCATTCTTGGTCTGTGTTCGATGGTTGCGAGAGGGGGTTTTGTTATTCGAGTCAATTTACATCCATTCTAGGAGCACTGAGAGATGGGTGCCAACAAAAACATACATCCTATTCAGTTGATTTAGCCTCTCAGATAATGCAGCTGCGCGATATTATTTATGTGACATACATACCATATCTCCATGTGCATCGTATATATGTGCACAGACCCAAACGATTCACATGATTCCGAAAATGAGTCAATCATTGGTCGCCTCTTCTGGAAATCAGCCAAATGGTAGCGCAAATAAAAAAAGAGTCACTGGCAAAAAAAAATTGGACTGAAATTCGTTCAAAAGCTGACATCAGACATCGTGGCGTCAATCCACTTGACGCCAGTCAGACACGCATAGAACCAAACGATCCCCGCGGGGATAGCGTATAACTGCTGCGTCAACAGTTACAGCTTTCGGTGGGTATGCTTTTGGCCAAGTCTGGTATGGAGGAAGAAAAAAAATCTCAAAATTAAGCTCAATAACAATGGAGAAATACGTTGAATGATTCCCAAATTGCTAAATTTTTGATGAATATTTTTATAGCATTGGGGAAAATCAAGCGGAAATTACTCGGAAAGATAACCTCCATTACTGAAATACTGTATCTCGTCTAGAATAAGCCAATCAAGTAAAAACTGAGTGATAAAGTAGTGGTTTCTCCTATAAATTTCTTCGTACTTCTATTAGGATTCGTCATTATAATACAAAATTATTTTCAGACACAATTCTCGTTTAAAATCCTCCAATCACTTGCAAATAACATGTTTCTCCATTACATGGAATACATGTTTGATATACAATAAAAATTATAATAGAATAAAGATTGCTCAAATCGGACGATTCCTTTCTCGAATTTTGCGCTTACCAACACATTTGGTGATCCCTTAAATTTATGTAGATAGAAGATATACCAGGACGTTTTTTCACCTGAAAATTCATTTCCACTTTCGGACAAAGATAAATTTCGTTAGCGCAAACATCAAATGGATTAATAACGCGTATCGCAATGTAAAGGGTGTGTCACATCAAATTGCATCACGGAAAAAACGCTGTAGAAATTTAAATTTTAGGAATTATATCTTCAGCTTTCGCTTATAATCAGATAAGAGTGTATAGATCACGTTGGCCAAGCTTCACTGTCAATTTTTCGTAAATTTGGAAAAATGTCGTAAGCCGAAAAAGAGCGTCGTGAATTAATCCTGCGCACTCATTTCGAGAATCCGGAGTTGTCACATCGGGACATCGGTAAGATGCTGGGAATCGTCCAATCCATGGTCAGCAGAGTACTAAAACGATACTTCGAGAGCCTAACCATCGACCGGAAGGTGAAGAACGGCAAAAATGGATGCTCCGTCAGTGAAAAAGATCACAAGCGCGTAGTTAAGCAGTTTAGACGTGATCCGAGAAGTTCGGTCCGGGATGTCGCCAATAAGCTGAATTTGTCAAGTTAATTCGTCCAACGAACCAAGCAGCGGGAGGGCCTGCGTACATACAAGGTTCAGAAGGCTCCTAACCGCGACAAAAGGCAAAACATGGTGGGGAAGACGCGAGCCCGGAAGCTGTACACCGAAATGCTGACGAAGCCGAATTGCCTGGTAATGGACGACGAAACCTACGTCAAAGCGGACTTTCGTCAGCTGCCGGGCTTGTTGTTCTTCTCCGCAGAGGACAAATTCAGCGTTCCGGAGGAGATTCGCAAGCAGAAACTATCCAAGTTTGCCAAAAAGTACATGGTGTGGCAAGCGATCTGCTCTTGCGGAAAGCGGAGCGCCCCCTTCGTGATGACCGGCACTGTAAACGGGCAGGTTTACCTTAAGGAGTGCCTACAGAAGCGCTTACTACCACTATTGAAGCAGCACGAGGGCCCGACCATCTTCTGGCCGGATCTCGCTTCGTGCCACTATTCAAAAGACGTGTTGGAGTGGTACGAAGCCAACGGGGTCACCTTCGTGCCAAAGGAAATGAACCCGCCCAACGCGCCGGAGCTTCGCCCAATAGAGAAATATTGGGCGATTATGAAGCAGGCCCTCCGGAAGAACCCAAAAGTTGTCAAATCGGAGGCGGACTTCAAGAGAAAATGGATTTCTGTTCAAAAAAAACTACAACCTGACGTTGTACAGAACCTTATGGACGGGGTAAAGAGGAAGGTGCGAGCATACGGGCTTGGGCTCGAAGTATGAATAAAAAGGAAATGCCAAAAGTTGTTTAATAGTTTTTATTTTACTGTCTAAAATTTTCAAAAGGATCGGTCTACTGGGCGAATTTCTACAGCGTTTTTTCCGTGATGCAATTTGATGTAATTCATCATCACATATAAAAATTTTTTTTTTCATCGTTTTCAGTATTTTTTATTAATAACATAATGTATTTTCTTCAAAAAAAATGTCAGTGAATGTTTGAGTAAGGGCCGTGGTCTGCTGTTCAACGCAACTTTGTCGCGATGCTCTCACAAGAACGTTGTACGGCACTTACGTCCATTTTCCGGAAACAATTTCGGATTCTTGTAGTCAGTTGCTTCGTGTCCTTGGCCCTCCAATTGTTTTTATACACTAGGGCACTGAGTGAGCCAAAGAAATCCTCTATTGGGCGGCACTGGGGCAAGTTTGTTGGGTTACGATCTTTCGGCACGAACGGTATCTTTTTCTCCTCAAGATACGCCAGCGTCTTCTTGGCGTAACGGGAAGACGCCTTGTCTGGCCAGAAGACGTACTTCCCATCCGCGTGATGCTCGTTTAGGAACGGCAGCAGGATTTTATCGAGGCACTCTTCTCGATAGATTTGTTGGTTGATTGTCAGACCGCTCGGCTTAAACCAAAGCTTTGAAATGCCCCGGTCGGAAATGGCAATGTACAACATAACCTTTTTTTCAAACTTGTGCTTGAACTTGTATTCCACTTCAGGCGGTGTGGATGACTTGTCGCTGGAGTAGTATTTATCATTTCCTGGAATATGCGTTTTGGACAGCGGAAAATAGCTTTCGTCGTCCAGATGTTTTTTGGTCATCCACCGACACTGTGATTTAACCGTCTCAATCTGCTCCTCCGTGTACTTCGGCGACCTCGTCTTCTTCCTGCAGACGATTCCTTCCATCTTGAGGGTCCGATGGATCAATGCGTGGGAGCAGCCATATTTCTGACCGGCGTCACGCAGGCTGGTTGCGTCCTTGTTGTCAAACAGCTTCTTTAACGATGTCTTTCTCTGCTTCGTCATTATCGTCACCGGACGACCACTTCCGACCTTCCGCTCTACGTTCAGGGAACCCAGGTTACGATATACCGTACTGACAGGTACATTTTCTTCCTTAAAATGTGCCACCGTGAACCGTTTTTCCTTGCTGGAAATGCGTTTCGTAGAACCGTACAATGCGTTCGCGGAGCACGTGCTGTTTCGACGCCATCTTTGCTTTGACTAAATTCAAACTAGCAAACCAAACACGCCTACTGTTTCTAGGGAGCCCATAGAGCAATTTTCTTGGAGAAAGAAAATTTTACGCTCTTCATTTGAGTTACTGAAAGGTATTGAAAAAATTCTCATTTTTTATTTAACACCCGTTCATAAGTAGTAAACTATTGTTTCAAGAAATATGAAAAGATCCCCTCACTTGAATTAATCAAGCTTTTTAACGGTTTAAAAATGCATGGTGGGACAGTAATGCCTAGAATATCCACATGGGACAATTGAACTTGATGTTGTTTTTTGATACACTGGAAACAAACAATAAGATTTTTGGGGTTTTTTTCCGAAAGATTATGCATAGAAATATCGTTTTATGAAGAAAGAAGTATAGTGGTTCTCAGATTTTCGTGAAAAATGGTAGTTTTGTTCTTTATCGCAAAACATTAGACCCGTATTTTTTATAATTAGGGTGATCATTTCCATTTTAGGGTTGCCCAAAAAATTATTTTGTTCTCATTTTTTCCAAAAATGACTTTTATTTTAAATTCATAACTTTTGTACTACTGTACCGATTCGGATGATCTACATATCAAATTAAATAGGTAACCATTTTAGGGTGGTCATTTTTTTCCTAATTTTTTTTCCAAAAATTACTTTTTTTAAAAACTCATAACTTTTGAACTACTGTACCGATTCAGATGATCGACATATCATATTAAAGCCAATTAGCTTGCAATTAGCTCTTTTCAAAAAATATTATACTTGCAGAAACTTTGGATTTTGGTCTTGTAATTATTGATTGTATTTTTTTTTATAATTTACATGGTTTCGGGACCAAGGGTGCTATATTTGTTTTATTTTTTTCTTGAAAGCTAAGATTTTCTCAGATAGTATATCCAAAATTCAGAGATGCGTTATTTTTTGTTCTTAAGTAATGATTTTACAAAATTAACCGATGTCCGAAAAATCATTTTTTTTTCCAAAAATGACTTTTGTTTTAAATTCGTAACTTTTAAATTACCAGGCCGATTCAGATGATCGATATACTAATTTGAATCCACATGAAATACCACATATGCATGAATATTGGATTCTAGTCGCATTGATGTTGTCCAGTCGCATAGGAATATTGAACGAAACATATTAACTTTGAACAATGACCGGAAAACGAAAAAAACAACTCTCTGATATTCTGACGTGTTATGTAAAAAAACCTCAGCTTTCAAAAAAAATATATATAAAAAATAAGGTGAGCTTAGTTCCGAAACCATGTAAGCTATGAAAAACAATTACAATCAATTACAACGAAAACAAAATCTGCATTTTTTCAAGTGTAATGTTGTTAAAAAAAAAAAACTAGATTATTGGCTTTAGTTTGATATATTGATCATCTCAATCGGTTATTAGTTATTGAATAAGGTCATTTTTGGAAAAAAAGGGGAAAAGTTGACTTTTCGGACCACCATAAAATAGAAATGATATAGAATATTTTACGATGAGGAATAAAACTACCAATTTTCATGAAAATCTGACAATCAGTATATCGGTTTGGCATGGAATTCAATTTTGTGCTTGACCCAGTCTTACCCCCACTCAGTGTAAATTAGAGATTATTTCGAAAATATTCAAAATCGAATGCAAAAAAAAATTGATGTTCAAAATTAGTAATGACTCATCTGGCAAGACTTGAAAGAATAATTCTATCCAATATTTACATTTTAGTAGTTCTGTATAATGCTGGGCATCAGATTTTTTCTGAGGTGTTATTTGATGTAAATACACATCAAACTTTGATGAATTACCAAACAATAATTATTTGTACTACAATCAAGTTTTATGCATTGGAAGTTATGGAAATATGACTTCTATTGAAGTGTTCACAGGGGGTCTCCGTAGCCACATTGGTTACGTGTTCGCTTAGTAAGCGATCGATAGTGAGTTCAAAACTCAGGGCCCTCATTGCCCATATTTGTGATGTTACAGAATAACTGCGTCCACGCAACAATCATCAGCGATGAAGATCGATCCACGGTCGAAATAAGATCGATTCATCCATACAACTGCTCTGCTCTGCAAGAAACATAGGGCTACTAGGGTAAATGATCTTGGTTTGTCCAGTCGATAATATGATCATGGTTTGCCCACTTTTTTGAATGCTCTAATTCAGCGCTCCTGTGTCAAAAAAGGCCTTCGAATGTTTCGAAACATATAAATGAAATTGCCTTTTACATGATTTATAGTAGTTTGATAGTTTATTTTTACGAAATCACATGTTTTAAAGGATTATAAAATACACCTTCTATTTGTGTCAATGCGCCCCTCATTCGAGCTAACTTTTAATCGTTCACCAGATGATTATTTGGCACGTATTCAGACCTTTTCTGGATTACAACACTTATAAATATTGTAAACATCATGCTTGCTCACCATTTGTATCGGATTTACATAGCTAAACCATTAAATTAACGCATTTTGATGAACTCAATTCTGATCATGAGTTGTCCAATTCAATCATGTTGTTTTGTCCACATGATTTCTATGGCAACCGCTTGGCGCGCTGCAGTTTGTTTATGTTTGTTTATGGTGTGCTTCGCGCATAGCAGAAGTATGGTTTTTCTGTGTTGATTGTGTTGAGGTGAACACTTCTAAAATGCCCAAGAAAAGGCAATATTCTGAAGAAAGCCTAAATTATGAATGAATCAATATGATGACAGTAAACTCAAGCAATGATAAATGCAACATCTAATTGTGAATTCGAATGTTTTCATTCAGAAATGGAGATTTCTAAAACCGGACAAACCATGATCATTTTTTTGGGCAAACCATGATCAGAGGTGGTCAAACCATGATCATAATTCTTCATTAAGGAAAATCGTTAAAAAACATAAAAATTTGAATAATTTCAACACCTTATGGTAGTATTAGCAACTAGAGACTTGGGGCTTTTCAACAAACCCAAACTCGTATCGATTATGTGTGATTTTCATGAAGAAAAATCGATTTGCATTTACTGGTTGCGTAAAAACACCCCAAATTGGACAAACCAAGATCATTCACCCTATTTTGTTAGTAACTCAACAATGATCATGTCAACTGACTTCGCTGTCCGGTCTAACTGGACAATGGAAGAACAGAACGAATACTCTCACGCCTAAATGGCTACTGTGAAATGTAATGTACCATACTCAATGGTATAGAAGGAATACTATTGCGCCGAAAAGTGGAAACTGTGTAATGTGCTAATTATAGATATGATAAACATGTGACATGTACACGATTAAAATTTGGCTCTGTTACAGCTAAAATGCTTATGAGCCTGCAATAAACGAATGGGATAAAAAAGGGCTCACAGCCTTCAAAAATATTCCCAATATTTGTTAAGATATTACTAATAGTTAATTGACGGTACATGTTTTCGTAATTATTGATTGTATTTGTTTTTTTGTTATTTTCAGCCGTTAAGGTTGGGCGCCAAATAATTATTTGGGGAATGTTATGAGTTATTTGGTTCCGCTTGCCAGTAGCAAAACCTTCTTCACTAAGGATAACAGCTGCGCTTATCTCGAGCATGAGAAAGTAATGCAACTTTTTTCGAGGCCAGTAATATCCCTTACCCCTTTGCGGTCGTTGTCTGCTCTCAGCCACCACAGCAAGAAATCATACTAGTACTTTATTCAACGTCGTAGGAGTTTACATTTTTCTGAACTATTTTTAATGTCTAGTGAACTTTTCCACGGAAGTATACTGAGTTTCTATTAACAATAGATAGTCACATTGTATGGCTCTGTATGCATGCTATGTTGAACGCTTGTTTGTTGCTGGTTGGTTTACGTTGTACGAACGATATCTAGAGGTGCGATTCCACTGAGGCAATACTAAACAGCATGTAGCATGATATTTGATACTTTGATTTTTTGGTCATTTTTGGAAAGAAAAGTGGAAAAAAATATTTTCTGGATCATTGGTCAAGTTTGAAAAACCATAACTCAAAAAAGACAAAAATCACATCTCTAGATTTTGGATAAATTATGCCAAAAAAACTCAGGAAAACAAAAAAATAAAAAATATAGCGCCCTCTTGGTCTAAAGGGCTTTAATTTGATATGTCGATCATCCAAATCGGTCCAGTAGTTCAAAAGTTATGAATTTATGAAAAAGTCATTTTTGGAAAAAAAAAGGGTTTTTCAGACCATTAAATCAAAATGGTCACCCTAACGAAAAAATGAAACAAATATTTGTCTAATATTTTGCGAAAAAGAAGAAAACTGCCACTTCTTACGAAAATCTTAGAACCAATATATCGGTTTGCAATGGAATATACAGCCATTTATATACATACAGCGATTCTAAAACAAAATATAGTTATTTGAAAAGACTATGCTCAAAATTGCAATAATTGGTCAGCAGTCATAAAAGATTAGACCCGTTTTTTTAATTTTCCAATTAGGGTGCTCAGTCTAAAAATAGGGTGACAAGAAAAAAGCGACATTTGAGGATTTTTTTTCGATTTTCAAACATTTTAGCAGCAATTTAAAAATTGAAGGATTTCCAACTATGTGTATGTCATAAGTGTATGGGAAATGGTAGGGGGTGCAGTCCATGAAGGAAGGGGGACTTGATTTTCAATCAAAGCCTGGTAAATTCAGCGAGTATTATAGTTTATAGTAACTAAAGTTATAGTTTTATTCAAAAATTATAGTTTCATCCAAACTAAAAAAAATAAGGCCTTTTTGATAAGTTGGTTGTGAAACATACGGAAATTGTTATAGATGACAAGATTCAACCATATCAAAAAGAAAAAAAAAACTTAAAAAAGGGTAAGAAAAACTTTATTGTCGAGTATAATTGTTGAAAATATTTTTGATTTTGTATATTTCCTATAGGGACTAAAAATTTTTTTCAGATTGTCGCAGTAATACTCTTCAGATAACAAATTCTATAGGGGAATATAGTATAGTATAGGGGAAGACGGGGTAAGACCGTACCCCTAAGAAAACCAATTTTCAGTTAAACGTCCTTAAGGATTTCCCCTATTTGTTGTGCTGCATATCATTGAGTGTATAATAATCTACTACTAAAAAATGTGTAACTGTTGATTGTATAACTTTTTGGCGTTTTTTCATTAATTTTTGAAATGATAAAAAAATACTTCCTATTTTGCAGAACCGGAACAATCTACTGAATGACTGGGATACTGGCAATTAACGGAATATACAGTTTTTGCCGGTGTTTAAGCATGAGCCCAAAGTGAGTTTTATAGCAACTTAGTAAATGAATTTTGATTTCGCACGGCATGAACCCACCGTGCAATTACTACAATCATCAGCAGCTAGAATACGAAAGATCAACCCATAAACGATCGATCGCTTTCACGATCGTCGATAGGGCCGAAGATAAGCAATAGAGAACTGTAGATTAAATATCTATTGCGATAGATAGACTTAAGTCAGTTAAATCAAATTTCAAATAATTTATTATATCTTGTTGTGACAGAGTGGACCAAGTTTTTTTTTATTTTCTTTATTATAGAGATTTTCAGCCGTGGGGAGTGGACCAAATGCCAAAGAGAGAAAAATTGAAATTTCCAAATTTTTCATAATCGATTTCAAATCCAACCAAAATCTCGCTAACCCGTTTGTCGTTGAAACATGTTTTTTTTAGAAAATTAAGAATTTTAGTTGAAAATACATACTAAGCGATTATTTTCGGCAAGTAAAATACTGTTTCAAACCATAAAATCGGCTTGTTTCATTTCATAGGTTTAGTGGGAGAAATTCTACTAAATAAATTATGATTTTATCGCATCATAGTTCATTTATAGAGGACCAAGACTTTGAATAATATATTTTTGTTGAATCAGAGTAAACCAAGTACACCTAGCCAGTCGTAAAAATCTCTTGATTGACCTTAAAGAGGTTCTTTTTTGTCATAATTCCATTATACGACCTTTCTAAAGAGTAATTAAGAGCTGTAAAAAAACAATTGGGGGAAAATAATTGGAAGGTACTAAAACTACTCAGCTTCAAACTTTGAGTTCGATTTACTCGAAACCATAATCATGTTACTTAGTCCGGTCTGACTGAACACCGACCAATTGATGTTGTAATCAAATTCAAGAATTGAAAAATATTTAGCATCATTCACAGAGCCATGTGATTCTCATCGGAAAATTAACCTCAGAAGTCCGAAAGAATAATTTGCTTATTTTGGCCAACCAAAGATAGCGTAATATCATACAGGCTTCACAACAACCCACTCCTGGAGATTAAAATCAATCATGCGTTCTCACCCAGACCACTCTGTTCGGTACTTGTAAACGTTAATTTGAAAGTCTGATCAGTGCTTACTAAACCGTTTAATCCGATAAACATTTACAACGGATAACATGCGATGCGTACACATCACGGGGCCTCTCGCTCCTCGATGCCGATGAAGACAGAAGCTCCGATAGCACGTGGTTTGGTGGGAAATTCAACCGAGCTTCGTCGAGTCTGGTCGGGTCGGGTCGCATCTAGTCTCACTTACCCTGTACGCATCCGTACGGCTTTAGGATTCACGGATGTGAAGCCTCGTCGTAGACAAACAAATGATCGAATAAATAAACACAAACCTAGGGAGACAGGGTGGCGGACACCGACACCACCGTCGTCTCCATCGTCATCCCTATCAAGCTCGATTAATTATGTAGCTTTTGCAAGCAGTGAAACTTCACACATTTGCTTAATTTTCCCTCTGCGCCGTCTAGGCTTCGAGCAAAAATTAACATGTACTTCTGATGGGTGGGGTGGGGACTGGCTGGGTTGGGGGCAGCAGCATTAAGAATTGCAACAAGCAGGACAAACGTTGTTGTGGTCGGTTTACCGCCGAGAAATCGATTGTGGGTAAAATGGTATTAATACTCTTGGCATGAAGTTGTCGTTGAGAAGCAATAGTAGGGTTCAATACCCAAGATGGGGAGGGCAAAAAAGCTGTTCATTGGTTCGTTTAGTGCACTTCGCCGGCGGAACGTGACCAAAATCTCAAACACTCGTATGAGCCTCTGCCTCTGAGTCGTGGCCAAGAATGATAAGAAAAAGCAAGTGTATAAATAACTGTCAAAAAGTAGCTCAAAAGTTAAGTTTGCAGCACCGAAAGCTAGTTCGAGTTGATGTGTTTTCTCGAGGAGTGGAAGTGGCTTCTTCGGCTAATAAGAGAGCCGAACAGAGAGGGAAAACTTTCGCAGCCATCTCGGTGTGGGAAAATCAACTCGTTGGTCGTCACCGAGTTAGGTAAGAAAGAACGGTAAGGCATACAGAATGGACCCGAAAAGACAAAAGTTTTCTCATTATTTTTGTCAGCACCTAACTCTGTTTTGCTCTGATGCTTCCCACACACCAAACATCCCCACACATGTGGGAGAACATATAGGACCTTCCCTTCTCCTGCTGGTTGGTGGCATACCTGTGTGGAATATTTTTTCGTCACATACCTGCGCCGATTTTTTCTGGGGGCTGGGTGAAATTTTGTGTTGCTGAAAAGTCTCACGTTTCCGTACATACAGTGGTAGACATTCGTTTAGCCGCAACCTATTTTAAAAACTAAGTCAATTCTTTGTACAGTTTGGCTCATAAAAGACGATTATTGTTTATTTTCATCGAATTCATTCTAAAAAAAAGTATAAATTCACTTTTTGTTTTCTAAGTAATTCAAATATGTGGAATCAGGGTAGACATTCGTTTAGCCGCATCCTAAAATGTTAATAAAAGAAAATTTGTGCGGCAAATTTCGAGTCCAATCGGTAACTAATATTTAGTATGTCCACCTCCATTTCAGACAGTTTTTAAAGTGTTGCCATATTGATTATAGCCCAACATTCCTGAATTACTGCCTTGAGACTGGAAATGTTGTCAAATTGTCATCCGTTTGCATAGACCATCCCGGCCAAGATTCTCCATAGGTTCTTTATGGGATTGCAATCGACTGCAAGCAGGTCATTCAAGAAGTGGAATGTCCTTCTCGGCTAACCATGCCTTCGATTGTTTGGAAACGTGGATCTATGCATAATCCTGCTGAAAAAACGACATCCTCGGTAGCGTTATTCTCAATATGGCCAATCAAAACGTCCTCTAGTAATTGAAGATACTTTTCGGAGATCATTCGGATGAAAATGAAACAAATGAGAAGCTTGCTGTGACGGCTCCTCACACTGTCAAATTTACGCCCCCAAAGTTTCGCTTCGATCTCGCGACATGCTGTTGACTTAAATTGTACCAATAGCAACTGTAACAGTTCGGACCATCCAAATTGAGCTTTTTTCGCAGGAAAATACAACATTTCTCCATTCTAGTTTCCATTCCATGTATTGCCGGGCGAAAATGAGATGGTTCTGCTTATGGGTCAGTTTCGGCTTCCCTTGAAGTTTCTTCCACATGATGTTTGGTGACTCATTCAAGATGCGCGCAATATGCCTCTTCGTTACTGGAACAACCGATTCTGCCTTAATGTATGAGCAGGACATCGTTTCCTGGTTGCTTCGTGTCTTATTCGACCTTCAAGACGCAAAGTAACTTTGGTGTTCCCATTTGTTGGTCGTTATATCCCATATTTCTGGCACTATTTAAAGAAATTCCGTACCACTTTCACAGATCGATCAATTTTTGTTACGATCGAGCGATTAGAAAACTTTTGTTTACTGAATATCTTTATTATTTTCCGTCCCTCTTCCGTCAATACAATATCTTTAGCCGTTCCTTTAAATTCTACGTAAATCACTAATCTGACCAACTTCTTACGTTGCACATTATATTTATCTTGTAAATTGAACATTCCCAAGTATTTTTCCAAAAAAACACAGATAAAGGCTTGGTGATTATGCGAAAACTTGATTTTTATGCCCTGCGGCTAAACGTATTTTTTTTTTTATCCCTTTTTGTTTATTTTAGGCTCATTAGCATTTTAGCTGTAACAGAGCCGAATTTTAATCGTGTACATGTCACATGTTTATCATATCTATAATTAGCACATTACACAGTTGCCATTTTTCGGCGTTAGACTATTCCCTACTATACCATTGCATATGGTACACATTTACACAGTAGCCATTTAGGCGTAAGAGTTTTCTATCTGTTCTTCCACTATCCAGTTAGACCGGACAGCGGAGACAGTTGTTGATCATTGTTGAGTTATTTATAGAACAGCGGCCCGATGTTTCTTGCAGAGCAGAGCAGTTGTATGGCCGAATCGATCTTTATTCGACCGTGGATCGATCTCCATCGCTGATGGTTGTTGCGTGGACGTAGCTATTCTGTAACAACACAAAGATGGTCAATGAGAGGGCCCTGAGTTTTGAACTCACGATCGATCGCTTACTAAGCGAACGCGCAACCAATGTGGCTACGGAGACCCCCGGCTAAACGTATGTCTCGGGAAAAAACGACGTTTGAATGTTTATATCCACCGATGTCGCCTTGTGTGTGTGTGTGATTGTGACGCACGTCCTTTCAATAAAATTGACTTAAATATACTATCACTACAGCAAATAAGGGGCTGTCCACATACCACGTGGACAGAAAAAGCACGATTTTAGACTTCCTCCCTCCCCCTCCGTGGACAAGCGTGGATATTTGCATACCCCTCCCCCTGTTGTCCACGTGGACATTTTTTTATTATAACTGAATTGCGCATAATTAAATTTAATTTTCTTTCAAGTTTATTTTGTTTCAAACTTTACTGCTTGCCGTGCTTTGCTGTGCACATTGCGGTTTTATGGCAGAGTAATGAGTAGCAAAACAAAGCATATGTTTCATATGAGTGTTTAATTGTGAAATACTTTTAATACGAAGATATTAAGGCTATCTGGCTCACCAACACGGAAACGCGAAATATTCAGTTTAACAATCTGCATCCGAATATAAACCACACAATTCTAAAAATTGATCTTGAGCAACACCAATCGAAGGGGGTCTCCGTAGCCACATTGGTTGCGCGTTCGCTTAGTAAGCGATCGATCGTGAGTTCAAAACTCAGGGCCCTCATTGACCATCTTTGTGTTGTTACAGAATAGCTACGTCCAGGCAACAATCATCAGCGATGGAGATCGATCCACGGTCGAAATAAGATCGATTCATCCATACAAATGCTCTGCTCTGCCAGACACATCGGGCTACTGTTCTATAAATAACTCAACAATGATCAATCAACTGTCTCCGCTGTCCGGTGGTCCAACTGGATAATGGAAGAACAGAAAGAATACTCTTACGCCTAAATGGGCTACTGTGTGAATGTACCATATGTTGTAATGGTATAGAAGGAATACTGGCAAATGGCAACTGTGTAATGTGCTAATTATAGATATGATAACCATGTGACATGTACACGATTAAAATTCG
This sequence comes from Toxorhynchites rutilus septentrionalis, assembly GCF_029784135.1. NCBI lineage: Eukaryota > Metazoa > Arthropoda > Insecta > Diptera > Culicidae > Toxorhynchites > Toxorhynchites rutilus. The sequence continues at coordinate 169,663,568 of NC_073744.1, forward strand.
GCTCTGTTACAGCTAAAATGCTAATGAGCCTTAAATAAATAAATGGAAAAAAAACACCTATCGAACAAAAATAGATTGATTTGAAATCACAATCAGATACAATTTTAGTACACGATTTTTTAAACACTTGTGAAGAAATGTTTTGCTATCACATAGAATACAAATTCAATACTTAAAAGATAATTTACGTTCACAGCTTTATTTCAGAAGTGTGCTTATTCTATCTGGAAATTTGAAAGGAGTAAAGGATCAAAACTTTTAAGCGATTTCGGAACGCCTGTAGCTTCGATATAAATGATGACATGAAGATAAAAAATACAGTATTTTCAAGCTACAAAATTTTAGCTTAGGGATATCGTACGTACATATTTTTAGTTTGATGTGTATATGCGTTGTAGACAAAGGACATTGCTAGAAAAGGTAAAGTGTTTTTGGTTTGCTTTCAAAGTTTCTATAGATTTTAAAAATATATTCCCAATAACAATCCAATCAATCTGATTATTTCGCTTACATTTGATTCATAGAAAGTTTCAATAGAACTATTTAATACAGAGGTATTCTCTATCCAAGGAAAAATAATCCTTTAACTTTGAATTAAGAATATTTTATGAAATAATGAACGCCCAGCAAATCGATGGTCAAAATTTGAGAATATTCTATACAAGGCCCAGTTGTTGCTTTGACGAATGCATTATTTTTAACAAAGTTAAAGTAGTTCAAAAATCACTCAAAGTTTTCAATGTCACATTTTGCTCTTCTATTTTTTTTTTCGTCGAGTGTTGTTCTTTGCCCACTCCGGAATACGAACGGTTACAGAAAATGTCGGTTCTTTTACACACTCGTTTTATTTTTAGTCGTCAGCGTAATACGAAACCTTTTCCGCAATAGTTCGGGAATTTTTTAGAGGGTACTAATAGTTTATTAAAAATATTTTCCTTTTATTTATTTTTCAACTGCGCTTATCATTCTGTATTGAGTGCCTAGATGGCTTCCAAAATGCTCGCGGGGAAAAATTACTTCAGAAAACTGACGACTCATTGATTTTCTACTTATCTTGCTCGAAAAGTTATTTGCATTGCTTTTTACACTCCTTTTCTGCATTCCGCGGATTTGCATTTCGCTTGAAACCATCATTTCGTACGAGTTATAATTTCGTATTCCCTATTTCGAACGTTTTGCCTATTTGATGTTCGAAAAGAAACAAATCGAACGAAATGCAAACACAACTCAAACGGAATACAGAATGGAATTTTATCAAGTCGTTCGAAATAGTTTTATATAGCTAGTTTTCCTCCGCTTAAATCTTTATCAAAACATCACTTATAAAATTCGAACAGATAACTAGAGAGCAATTCAACGCCGAATTAATCAGCCGCTGACCATCCTCCGCATTTTTTAATAAATTGTTCATTTTTTCCATAAAATCATAGCTTTGAAACCTGCTGCCCGCGTTTTTGCCTTAAACTGACTTCAACCTTTCGTGGTCATTTGTCTGCTCTCAGCCACCACAGCAAGGAATGATACTAAATACTTTATTGAACGATGTAATAGTTTAAAAAAAAATTCTAAACGAATTTTAGTGTCTAGTGAACTTTGTCACGGATGTATACGGAGATTTTATGGATAATAGGTAACTGTACTCACTATAAACAAAATATTATAAGAGTGGAAAGACAAGAGAGTTTCAATCGAGGAGAATTAATTCTGACCGCAAAGGGTTAATTCAAAAAGAACGCTGCTTAGCACGATTCAATTCCTCATTTGAGGAAATTTAGCATGAAATTCTGTCTTCTTCTTCTTTGTTTTTAAAAGGCTTTAAACTTTGCAGTTCATTCGCCTCCATAAAATTCTGTTGTTAAACATTTACATTAGTGGAAGGATAACAGTGTGGTGTCAAGGAAGGAATTGTAGAGTGGTTGGAGAGCTTCAATTTGGTTGATAGAAACAATCCAGTTTATCATGCATTTTTGGAAAGTTAATAGAAAACCCATCAGAAATACAAAATTTTGAGTTTCTTCTTTACCTCTAACAGTTACTTGGTTCCATTCATTTCAATGTTTTTCAACTACATTCTACGAAAAAAAAAATCTTTCTAATGAGCAGCATAATCATTCAAAGTAGCGTACTTTCTAATTTAGAGTCAGTTCAAGACATACGTAGCTGAGAATCAACCATATGCGTAGAAGGTTTTTTATTCAATTATGATCCTCTATCACCTCCTGAAATTCTGAGACGAACCAGCCCAGGAGGCTGAAAGTCTCAAAAATAAAGAATAAAAAAAACCTCCTGAAATATTCCGAATCAGCTACCTAATTCCAAATATATTTTTATCAGAATACTAGCGCAATTGTTTCAAGTTTGACAACTCATGAAAATGTAAATATTGATTCCTAGGAATTGATTAAATTGAAATACTTTGGAAAAATTATCTTACACGCATTTCTGTATGAAAAACTATACAGACATTATTATCCTAAGACTAACTGTTGTCGAGATATAATGAAATGTATAGATAATTATATCTGATGAAAAATCATTCACGCGTATCAAGAAATCTCAATCATAATGGAATCGTTGAAATTTTATAGTTTTGGGCTATGAGGGTCTACGCATACCCCGTAACTATAAAAGTTCGATCATAGGAAATAGCTTGGTCATTCACAATTTACGTGAGATATTTTTTCACTGAAGAAGATGAATGATATGATAAAAAGTACATAAACGTTTGACTGGGCAGCACTCTTAGGCGGTGTATTGATAAATACGGATAGTGTTAAAATTCTTGAATATGTGTTATTTAATTTAATTTTTAATGTACAGGTGATTGTATTTGAAAAAAAAAATGAGTGGGTTATATCTATTATATAACCGCAAGGTTGACGTGGAACTACCTTAGCTTAGCAATCATTCGTTTGTATTGATTAAATTCTTGATTGAATGAAACAGTTTCCAAATTCAATTGAGTTCAATATATTTGCTCTGTGAGTGAAAAAAATTAACAAATGCCGTGTAAAGTCAATTCATTTATTGTGATTGATTGTTCTTCGTTACAAGTAAATTTAATGACGGACCTTTTACGTTTGGTATGACGACTAGAACAAAATATATGTACGGAAGAATTATCAAACGTTTGATGAACGAGCCTAAGGCTGAAAATCTTTCCAATAAAGACAAAAAAAAAAATTATCAAACGATTATTTTATTTTACATTTCCCTCTGAAGTTTACATCCCAAAAGTGTACATACTTCTCGAATCTCGAATTTGCTTGAAACTGGGAAGTTCATTCGCTTCTAGTGGCTGCACGATTTTCCCAGGTTCCTAAGTTTAGAAGATCATGTTAGGACAGACATATTCCACTCTGCACAAAGGCAAGCGAGGTCAAAAGTACTCGCAGTTTGCATTTATTTGCAGAGCCGATTTCCCCAGAAACCTCGGTTTTGAAGTCTGTGTTAGGGAAACACATTTCAATCGGAACAAAAATACCCCCGATTTGTATGAATTCGCAATGCCGATTTCCCCACGCTTCATGGATTTGAAGTCTGTGTTAGGGAAACACATTCCAGTCGGAACAAAAATACCCCCGACTTGCATGAATTTGAAATACCGATTTCTCCAGGCACCTTGGTTTAGAAATCTCTATTAGGGAACACATTTCGGTGGGAACAAAAGCTCCCCCTACTTTCGTGTGTTCTTTTTCTTCTTTTTGGCTTTAAGAAGGTTTAAACTTTTCAGTTCACTCGTCTCTAGGCTCTTTCGTGTGTTTGCAATGCCGATTTCGCTGCTTGGTTTTAAAGTCTGTGTTAGGGAACATTTTTCGATGAGAACAAAAGTCCCCCTACTTTCATGTATTTGCAATGCCGATTTCCCCAAGGCTGCTTGGTTTTGATGGCTGTGTTAGGGAAACCGTAAATCGGGCCAATCAAAACGATGCAGTTAGGGCGTTTCGATAACGCCATATATTTTACAGTTATTCAATTGTTTATCTAATGAAAAACAACATTTTGTTAGTTGCGATAGATGCGTAGAAATATTCCCTATCAAGTGATGCAAACATCTCTCCTATCCAGTACGAAATGTTCGAGCTATAAGCATTCGAAATCTTTCATTTTTTCCTCTAGAGACGAATGAACTCTCAGAGTTTAAAGTCTCTCTAATTCAATACCTTCCTTCCTTCATTTTTTCCTGCATGTTCTGTGTTTAGGTTTTCATTTTACCCTCCATATATTCCGGTTAGACGTAGTCCCACGTCAAAAATCCTTCTGTCCACGTGGACTCAGTCTATACCCCATCCCCCCTCTCCGTGGACAAGCGTGGACATTTTCTCACCCCCTCCCCCACCCCTCCTAAAGTTGTCCACGTGGTATGTGGACGGCCCCTAAGTATTCCGATAAAAAGAACATTCCTAGTTGTTTTGTAAGTGTTTCAAGTTTTTTTTTCAAGTGCGGCTAAACGAATGTCTGTCACTGTAGTTGAAAACGCTACCGGTCGGTGTGAATACCGGAGTTCCGAGCTCCGTTTGCTTATGTTTCCCCGACAGAGTTCATTTTAATTAACTTTGAAAATATTTCAGCCGGTGCAGGAATGGGAATGTTGTGTGTTACTTGCTGACAGAGACCTGAGCGAGTTGTTGCGGAGCTGTCTTGACCACCAGAAACGTATTTGATATGATTTGATTCGATTTATATTATGATCCAAATATGTCGGAGCATCGAGCATCGGTATTCATTAGCTTGCATATCAACATTGATCTCACAATATCTCTCGGAACAATATCTTCGAAGGTTGTCATAATTATAATTCCAAAATTCTACACCGATCCATTGTTCCGATAGACAGACAATCCCACACACTCACGACACCCAATGGAGCACGAATGCGAATCAATTTCCAGCCAATAAAACTTTTATTGATTGCACATCGGCTACTCCAGTCGATCCATCCTGTCCGGCTCCTTTGGGGACAGTCAGCTATAATAATGTATCGGTCATAAAACTCGGACCGACTGAGGAGAAACATGAGACGAGGAAGGAGGAAGGAGCAACCGCCTCCCGATAAGAATTCCGGCAAACGTCTCCACTAGCACGCCAGTAAGTTTACTTTGGAAACATTTATGAGAGATTGCACACGATTTCCGGTGAATTGATTGTCCGGCGTACGTGCAGACATGTTTATCGCTGCGACTGCGAGGATTGTTTCTCCTTCCTACTGCTGGAAGCTGGAAGCATCTACCACCATCGCCACCACTACTTGCGTTTCGATTCGGGGGATGGATAGTGTCCTGAACGAGCCCTAAACGTCTCATAATTCGTGCAAATTTATGACCAGTTTTTGCTGTCGAAAGGATTGTTTGGGTTCTTCGAGCGGGGATCGAGTGAAATTTGCTATCAGAAACTATTCGGACACTTCTAATGGAGCATTAATTATAAGCAAACAGATAGGAAGATTTGCGTAAGAAAACGGTTTCTTCGCCTTCCCGATATATGAGAACGGGGACGTTAAATGCGCCGGATATGCTGCTGAGCTGGCAGGAAAAGGTGCTATTGATCCTAACCAAATATTAGCTCCTGGGAATTGTTTGCCCGGATTTACACATACAAACTCTATCGGTGCGTCGAGTGGTTTGCTGATGACTTTGCTGTTTTTGCAGCCAAGAGATACCGTTCTGAATCATATTTCGGACGCTTAAGGCATTTGATGCAGAAAACAGATCTAAACTTTATGCACAAGTACTATTTGGTTGATATTTTTACCAAATTAGTTCAATAAGCTTTTAAGCTTTCTACTTTGGTGCCTATTTGATGAAAAACATCAACAATTATTGAATAAAAATATTTTTCAATTGAAGCGGATAAGAATCAAATTTCGGACACTATTTATGAAAAAAAAAATCTAATTTCGGACAGAGTGAATTCAAATTTCGGATACTCTGAAATTTCGGTTTTTTGAACAATTACTAATGCAATAAAATGATCAAACATAAAACAAATGAAGTGTTCGGGTATTTTGGTAATTTTTTAAGGTATATTTGAAGATTTTTTTTTCCATTTTTTGAGTGAACGAGTTAATCGGTACCTTGATGGTGGTATCGGTTCTGAGGCAATGGCGTGTCGCAGAGCGAATTCCTAAGAATAATTTGAAACTTCAGGACAACACCTAAAGCGTTACATAGGGGTTTTTGAAATTTAGAAATACATCCAAAATGGCTAAATCTTTTCATGAATTCCTGAGACATCGATAAAGGGTGTGTCACATCAAATTGCATCACGGAAAAAACGCTGTAGAAATTTAATTTTGAGGAATTATATCTTCAGCTTTCGCTTATAATCAGATAAGAGTGTATAGATTACGTTGGCCATGCTTCACTGTCAATTTTTCGTAAATTTGGGAAAATGTCGTCGAACGAAAAAGAGCGTCGTGAATTAATCCTGTGCACTCATGTCGAGAATCCGGAGTTGTCACATCGGGACATCGGTTAGATGCTGGGAATCGTCCAATCCACGGTCAGCAGAGTACTAAAACGATACTTCGAGAACCTAACCATCGACCGGAAGGTGAAGAACGGCAAAAATGGATGCTCCGTCAGGGAAAAAGATCATAAGCGCGTAGTTAAGCAGTTTAGACGTGATCCGAGAAGTTCGGTCCGGGATGTCGCCAATAAGCTGAATTTGTCAAGTTCATTCGTCCAACGGACCAAGCAGCGGGAGGGCCTGCGTACATACAAGGTTCAGAAGGCTCCTAACCGCGACGAAAGGCAAAACATGGTGGGGAAGACGCGAGCCCGGAAGCTTTACACCGAAATGCTGACGAAGCCGCATTGCCTGGTAATGGACGACGAAACCTACGTCGAAGCGGACATTCGTCTGCTGCCGGGCCTGTTGTTCTTCTCCGCAGAGGACAAATTCAGCGTTCCGGAGGAGATTCGCAAGCAAAAACTATCCAAGTTTGCCAAAAAGTACATGGTGTGGCAAGCGATCTGCTCTTGCGGAAAGCGGAACGCCCCCTTCGTGATGACCGGCACGGTAAACGGGCAGGTTTACCTTAAGGAGTGCCTACAGAAGCGCTTACTACCACTATTGAAGCAGCACGAGGGCCCGACCATCTTCTGGCCGGATCTCGCTTCGTGCCACTATTCAAAGGACGTGTTGGAGTGGTACGAAGCCAACGGGGTCACCTTCGTGCCAAAGGAAATGAACCCCTCCCAAGGCGCCGGAGCTTCGCCCAATAGAGAAATATTGGGCGATTATGAAGCAGGCCCTCCGGAAGAACCCAATAGTTGTCAAATCGTAGGCGGACTTCAAGAGAAAATGGATTTCTATTCAAAAAAAAAACTACAACCTGACGTTGTACAGAACCTTATGGACGGGATAAAGAGGAAGGTGCGAGCATACGGGCTTGGGCTCGAAGTATGAATAAAAAGAAAATGCCAAAAGTTGTTCAATAGTTTTTTATTTTACTGTCTAAAATTTTCAAAAGGATCGGTCTACTGGGCGAATTTCCACAGCGTTTTTTCCGTGATGTAATTTGATGTGACACACCCTTTACCACCAGCTGAAAAAAACACGCGCTCAAAAATTCGTACAACAATACTATATCCCTTAAGGTGATCTCATACTTTTGACTGTAACATTCCAACGAAATCGAATATCGAAAAATTGTTTTAGGTCAAAATTTCTGAGGGCTAAGCTTCCCAAAAATGCAAAAAAAATCGTTTTTTTCGACCTTCCTGACCGGGGTCCCCTCTTAACCGCAGTAGAGTCTGTTTTGATTTTCATCTGTTTCGTTCGTCCCTCGAAATATATTCTATTACTATTAATTAACATGATGTTCATTGATTTTAGTTACATTATTACTAGTATATATTTATATATCTCAATGCGCTCTCAGCCATCCGCTTCCATCCGCCCACATCCGCTTTGCATGTTGGCCACTACTGGTTCTAAGGATTTCCTGAAGATTTTGGATTTTGGGTTGCAGAAGGACGGATAGATGATCCTGTCCGAATGGCATCCAAAGCGTCTTCAACTTCGTCCTTGTTGTATTTACGCTTCGTATTCATAATAAACCTGAAAAAATACATTGTAGTATTATCAATTTTAACTGTCCGAAATATGAATCGTAGGAAAAAATTTCGAATCAAATTTCGGACATTTATTCTCATAATTTTTTGAAGAAAAATTGCAATATACTTCATTATGTTTTATAATCAACTGTGAAACACTTACCAAGCAATAACAGTTAACTGATAACGATGATGATCAGGGATGAAACACGAAAGAAATTGAGCTATTAATAAACCATTATATTCTACCTGCTCACGCTAAGCGAACGTCAAAAACAAACAATAATGAGTAGTGCTGTTAGATTTTTGCCTACTATGTTATAATCTAAAAGTAAATCTAATATAAAACGATAGTGAAACCAAGAGGATAATCTAAAGAATCAATTGTGATATTAATTTCACAGTTATATCATCAGGGCATTAAGCATTTCAAGATATTATTACAAAGTGTCCGAAATATGATTCAGAACGGTATATGGTTTCAGGGGTGAAATTACGCTACGATAAGATATGGGACGTGAGAAACCCCTCATAGAAACCATACAAAGCACACATAGTTATTCAATCTGGCTTTCAGGCAAACCACTGCAACATGACTGCAACACAGTTATCTCCGAACATTGATTTAATACTCACGAGGGTAGTGATAACATCTCAGAAACGTTTGGTTTTGGTCTTCACTTAATAATTTTAGGACTCGTTTTACGAGTTAGTGAATTGTTAAAGATAATAATGGGTGTTAAAGATAATAATTTTGTTTTCTTCATGTGGTAAAATAGGGTCCTATTATAGAAATCGAATCGAGGATTCGATACAATCACTATCACTATCACACCGAGTAAAATCTGGAATTATAGAAATCGAGGAAAACAGCTCGATTCGTTACTCTGCTCGAACGTCAGAGGCGTTGCAGAAATATTATGAAACGAGTTTGAAATGTTTCACAAAGCACTATAGAAAGGATGCCAAATTTTTTTTGAGACATCTGCTATGAAAATTATAAATATCTATATTTCCAAAAATGTTAATATGGTTATGTTTTGGAGAAAACTAGTATTCCCTCAACGAATGAAGCTTAATATGCGTAATGCATTCATGGATGTGTAATAAAAACGACATCATGGAACAATTTGCTTTACAAAAAATATAATTATTAGAAAATGAACTTTTTCATGTATTTTCACAACTGCAATCTATGGAATTCTGTAAGAAGTCACACATGAATTCCACTTGTTTTAGCAAAACAATTTTTTTGCATGTAATTCTCTTTTAGCGTCGATTTCTTGTTGCAGCGGTGTCAATAGCTTCATTTATTGCGCCACCACCTGTGGCCCTAAATTCTCGCTTGTTGTGTGCTAGTGTTTTCTTTACCTTTCACCTCATGTCAATCCAAATCTGTAATTTAAAAAAATCATTATTGTTTTGCAAGACATTTTAGCTTTAGCATATGGAAGAGAAAGTTTGGTATAGTATAGCAAGAAAAGACGGGTGGGTAATGTCGGGGACATAACCGGAGTGACGTAGGACTATACAAAGGGGACAGCTTTTGTTAAATATATATTTCAAATATATTGTTTTATTTTCTTCTCCTACGTGAATACCTACCTATCTACCTGAAAAATGGATTAATTTACTGTTTACTCTTTATGAACATGTTGGTGGTTCTGAAAAGAACCTTTGGCGTTGTGTTTTTGCGTTTTTTATGAAGGCTCACCACCTAGCTCCGTACATGGAATACCTCTTTACATTGTCTTTGATCCCCATGTACGTCCATCACGACCATTTGTTTAAGAAAGCATTGAACTGTATTTCCTAAACTCTTTTTTGGAAGGTTTAATGGCCCTGAAAAGCGCCTTGTTTTATGGAATGGTTCCAATTTAGAAAACTTAGTACTCGTGATTTTGAAAAAAACCATTTCGAACGCCCTCGATGCCGCGCTCGGCCTAGCTACCCTTGCGGGAAACTCCAGACCAACACGGTTCGAGCGGGATTTTGCCTTTCCCTTCACTTTTCCTCCTTTGCCATGTCCAGACATGGCAGCTTGGGTTGGTTTGTTGATGTGTTGTGATGCGAACTGATGTGGTGTACGGTTTGAATGAGAATGATCGTTACGGAAGGAAGGAAGGTAGGTATTGTATTATAGAGACTTTAAACTTTTGCAGTTCATTCGTCTCTAGCCTTGAGAAAAGCCCTTTGAAAACTCTACTCTATTCTACTCCAGCGCTACCACCTCCGCCCTCTTGCCTTGAGAAAGGCACTCGATCCCTCGCCGTCCAGCCCGTCCAGCAACGATGTTGTCCAGTCGGTGTCCACACAAAGAATGGATCGTTACGGCAGCGGAGCGGGGATTTTTAAGCTGACTGGCTGGCTCGAGAATTACGCATGTGTGAGACTGCGACCAATTTTTCGTTCATATTTTTTCTTTTTCCTTTCCAATCGTGCTATTTCGCTGCTGCTCTGGTTGCCCGTTTTGGTCGGTACGATTTGAGGAGCACAAAATGGACCAATCAAAAATGGGCACATAGTACATTTGGACAATGCTTGATATTTCACAATTATTCAATTATTTATCTCAAGAAAAATGAAATGTTATTCGTTATGATAGATGCGTAGATATATTTCCTATCAATTGATGCAAAAACCTTTGCGATCTATTGAGAAATGCTCGAGTTATAAGCGTTCCAAATCTTGCATTTTTTCCTACTTGTTCAGTGCCTAGATTTCCATTTCACCCCCTATATCTTCCGGTTAGACGTAGTCCTACGTCAAAAAAGAAAATTGCTGACAAAAGTAATACGTACTAATGTACGCTAGCAGGAATAAGCAATTTGTAGGTTGAACTTTTAGGTTCGGTTGATAGTGATTCAAATAGTGAATATGATAAAATTTACTTATGAAGTTATATGTATCGTAGAAGAAACACTTACTTTCTATCATTCTGAACCAAGACGCATTGATGGTCTCAGTGCATTAAGCTCCTCACTAAATTTCTCCCAGTTTTCCTTAACCGGGATTCTATTTGAACTGCCTCCACAAATACCTCGAGCGATGTTTACATTCGTTTTCATTAGTTCAACGAGTCGTTCAACCTGGTGGTGATTTGTCTGTCCACTCATTTTCAGCCACTGAAATATGCACTGGGAGTAAGTTCTGCATTGTAAATTATAACATGGTTAATATAGATAATGCTGGATTGAACACTTACGATGTATAGACTATTCTGGCAGCACCGTAGAACAAATACTGATCAAAACAAACGAACATGTGTTGAAAATTGCATATATTTAAGCGTTTCTGAAATGTTTCCCAAAGGAAAATATCAGGGACGCAAACCAAAACAAAATAATTATCTGAAGATATGCAACAAGTGAACCAAACAACTGGAAAAGTTTTGACACTCGATAGCTATCACTCGCTCGGTGCTATCGAATTGCTCGATTTCTATAATGGTAAAATAGAGCTGACGAGAAAAATTCTTATCGCCTAATAGTGATAAGTTTTGGTGGGAATATCGGAATGTTTATAGAAAAAATATTTGTTGTAACGGGTTGTATCTAGGATACGACCGTATATTTTCGACGCAATTATATTATGCAATCCTCTTGTTTACCACTTCGAATATTATTTTAGAATGCATCGAAATTTTGCGTAACAGGTTATGTTCTTCGTTACAAATAAATTTGATGAACGTCTTTTTACGTCTGATATGACCAAAATATGTGAACGGAAGAATTGTCAAACGATCATTGTATTTTACATTTCCCTCTGAAATTACTGCACGTCTCATGTTTACGTAGTTCTCGAACCGCGAAAGATCATTCACCTCTAATAACTGGAAATTACGATTTTCCCAGGCTTCTCAGTTTAGAAGTACGTTTTAGGGAAACATATTCCGGTCTGCACAACGGCAAGCGAGTACAAAAGTACTCAACACCAAAACATATCCCCGACTTGCATGTATTTGCGAAGCGGATTCCCCCAGGCACATTCATTTAGAAGTCCGTGTTAGGGAAACACATCTCAGTGGAAGAAAAATACCCCCGACTTGCATGTTTTGACAAAGCAGATTCCCCCAGGCACATTGATTTTGGAGTCCGTGTTAGGGAAACACAGCTCTGTGGGAACAAAAATACCTCCGACATGCATGTATATTTGCAGAGCGGATTTCCACAGGTACATTGATTTTAAAGTCTGTGTTGGGGAAACCGTAAATCGGGCCAATCAAAATTTGACAGTTAGGGCGTTTCAATAATGCTTGACATTTTACAGTTATTCAATTGTTCATCTCAGGAAAAATAATATTTTGTTAATTGTGATAGACACGTAGAAATATTTCCTATTAATTGATGCACACATCTTTCCGATCTGTTAAGAAACGTTCGAGTTATAAGCATTCGAAATACGGGTAGGGTTAGCACACAAATCGGCAGAACAAATGTATGGGAAAAAAAGAAGTTCTTCCAGTTTTAATGAATTTAAACCGTTTTGAGATTAGCGAATTGTAATGTATAGCATATCAAATAAATCTTAGAGAATTTTCGATTCGATTGGTATGCAAACCATGAGAATTCGTTCACAGTGAAAATAGTTTTTACCGTTAACTTTATCTCATAAAAACGTGACCTGCTTTTTGATTTGGCACCATTTCTGAAAGACGTATTTCTACGTCAAAAAAATAGTCAGACTGGAAAACAAAAACGCCAAAATTCGATGAAACGAACTTTGCAAGAAATTGCGCAGGATTTTGTTTGTCGAGACGGTAACAACGGTATAAGTAAACGCCAACAGCGCACGGCTGCCCCAGGTTAAAAGTGAACAACAGCTGATATTCATTTGGCTAAAATGAAATTCAATTGTGGCATCTTGAATAATCAAGATGAAAATTACACTGGGTGGAAAAATAAACTTCAAAATATATTGAAGAACAAAAGTTCATTTGCTCATATTCACTGGTTGTCTGGATCTGTCATTTTGATTTTCGTTTGGAATAAATAGATGTTCAATGCTTACCTTACCCGAAAATCCATGCATTTGAGCTTAGCGAAAATAATTTTTTTCAACACTGCTTATTCCAAACGAAAAATTTAATATTCGTTCAAAATTTTTATTTAAAAATGTGTTTATTTCTTTCTTCCATTCAGCACTTTATTTGCACCATGTCACATGTCACATCTCTTTAAATTTTGTATTTGCTAATAAAGAGCCGAATATCTGGTCGCCCGATATCCGGCTATCCGGCCACTTTCATCACTACCCGCTCTACTATACTTTCGAGCGGTTATGGACCTAATACCGACCGGAACGGTGTAAAGTGCTGGAAAAAATCCCCTCTTTCATCCCCGCAGGCTAAACTGTCCATAAGTTGAACTATAAAAGTACACGATAACTAGTACTTAGTGAAACGGCATCACTGCATCGATTCCCTTTCTTCTTTCTCACTGAACTGTCATTCGAATAAACAAAAGCGAAAAGAGTGAACTGAGTGAAGAATTTTCTTAAACAGGTAATTTTTCTTCAAATAACAATTGGATTTTATATTTTGACGCCTTTTTCTTTGAATTTCAGCGAATAGCAAACGAAGGACGTGAAGTGATGACAATAAATTTAAGATTTCAAAGACAATATCGCCAACGGATGTTTCCAACGAAGTTTCATCTGATGTGGTTATTTCGCTTTTGTTGTCTTCAATCAGACTTGTATGGATATAATTGATGTAGCAATGGATGCATCCGGATTTGCAGTCACCTGTCTATGTAAAAATGCATACAGATCAATCAGTCTTTAAAGAAAAAAAACATTCTCACTATTTGAGGAACAAATGAACATGTATAAAATCAGCGATTGAGCGTTATTCAGTAGCAGCCAGATGTGCATATCAATTTAATGTATACAATAAATTGTTTGCTTAAAAGCATTTTATTTCAGAGAACGTCGCAGTTGCAGAAAAAGCATCTGATGCATGGACCATCGTAACAATTACCTAACCTTGAATTTCTAACTGCTTCGTCAGCAGCTGCTTTAGGACCTGCATCCAACGATCGCGTTAAACCCACTTATTGATGATATAGATGATGCTTTCAACATCCCAAACTTTAACTGAATAGGAATGTTCAGGTAAAATTCAATTGGACAACAATTGCAATCAATTTATTTTTTCTACGTTTACTTTTTAGTGAAGATCTAATTCGTCCACACCCGCAAAGTATAGTCTAGAATGGTGGTATTTGGACTAAAGTTTCATTCTAGCCGCATCGAATAATTTTACGGTAGTCATTATAGGATAATCATCGGACGATAATTATGAATGCTTAAAATGTATTCGGCGAATGCTCCAGTGAAAGATTGTTTCGTTCATTGTAACGTGTTGTGTAGGATAGTTATTATTCGTGATAGTATACAATATATCATGATATTAGTATTAGTATCGATTTATATAAAGTCGCATTGGATATCGAATAAATAATTTCTATCGAAGTTTTTTTTCAATTTTTGTTTTAACCATAATGCCATAATGAGATTCGAGCAATTTTGCGACCGGTCGACGTGGTGCCAGATTGGCACAGTGTTGGCTCGTAATTGGTTGTCGAATACGAAGGGTAGGTCGACAAAATCATTGCAAAATGGCACGATATTGGTACCGTTGTCGACACCATTTGTTGGGACCAATCAGGCACAACAAAGTGGACTGGGTAATTATTATATAAAATTATCTTTAGACACCATTTTCGTTCGAGGTTTTTTCACCACCAATGATAAAATGTGATTCTCAATTACATAGAATACATATTTGGTAAGGAAAAGTTATTATTCAAATTTTTTTTATTTTGAAAATGTGTTCATTTCACATTAAAATGCGTTGTCTTTGTCGCTTCACAATGGTTCCACTTTTGAGTTGCTTCGTGTGCGGATCGAAGTTGAGAACAAGTTTGACCGCTGAGGTGAGGAAAAGTTGAGCCTGAGTTTCAGTTGACCATTGTGCGGGCTGCTTAACACTTTTCGATAATGATCAAATATGCATAGCCTGAGCTAAATCGGAGTTATTTTTCCCGTCTGACCTATTCTCTGGATAGCAGTACAGAAATAGCCAAAGCTATTTCTTTTGAGGTATAATTTTCTGACAAAAAATATAAGAGATTGTGTTCAGAACACGACCGCGTTATTGACGTAGCACTACGAAATTATGATTATTCTATCACTTCGGATATTATTTTAGAATGCATCTAAAATTTAGTATTAACTCTTTTGTGCGATTCGGTTCTTGTTTTTAAAGGGACTTTAATCCAAAGGTCATTCGTCACTCAAACACTTTTGTAGATAGTTTTGCATGGTTTTGTAGAAGCAACTGAGATGTGCATGGATGGATGTGGAACTGATTGACATGGGTAAGATAACATAATAATCCACAGAATAAGTGTATAGGAAAATGGGAGCGCTTCCAATTTTCTCCAAATTGAACCACTTACGGATTAGAGAATTGTAATGTATGTCATATCAAACAAATCTTATAAATTTCTATTCTATGTTTCTATGAGTGTGCAACTCATCGAAATCCACTCTCAGCAAAAATAATTAATAACAATAAAATTATGGTATATAGTAAATGGTAAATAGTGACCATTCTATCCTGGATTCCTCGAGTCGAGAAGACGCACCACGCTAGATATGGGGTACATACAAGGGGGGCGTTGCTGATTAATGGTCAGCTGAATCCCAATAGGAAGTATCCCGTGTCGGGCACACGTACAGAGCATTGGAGACAGCAACATCCCAATTACGAGAACACTTGTAATACTAACCTCGAGCCGACCGCGAGTAATCGGTTACATATTACTAACATAGATAATAAAAAAAACTGTCAAAATATTGAACTCCGGCCCCGTCAGGCTAACGCCATATGAGCCTTGATAAAAATATATATTTTGGAAAAAAAAAATAAAATTATTTAATCAAAACGTGACATGCTTTCTGACTAGGTGAATACTCCCTTATAAAATACTAGTTGACCCGGCAAACTTCGTTCCGCCAAAAAATTGTTTTTTGTTATCAATACTTTCAAACATTCACGTTTTCTTACTATGAGCAAGTTCATGGGTCCAATCGAAGAACTGTTTATTGATTGATCTTCTAATCGACCCCGTTTAATTTTGTATGGTAGCTACGCCTTAGAGAGGGGGTTAAAGTGTCTAACCAACGTAAAAACATTTATTGTACCCTAAAACCTCCGCATGTCAAATTTGGTTTTATTTCCTTGATTAATTCTCGAGTTTTGCAGAAATTTGTGTTTCATTTGTATGGCAGCCCCCCCTTAGGGAGGGGAAGAGGATGTAAACTCACCCCAACTGCGCATTGAACAGAAATTGTTTCCCTCACCACATTCAGTTGACAATGATGCAGCAAAAAAAAAAAAGAGACGCAAAACCCCCATTCAAAAAGAAACACCATTCATTAGGGTATTCAGGACTCATTATTTCATCCATTAGTGGGATTTCCTTTCGCTTGCCGGCTGTGTGTGTGTGTGTTTGACCCTTTGCGGTATGGAACATAAATAAATTGATTCAATGTTATTATTCTTCAACGGCTTACCGTTTGCTCCTGTATCATCCCCCATTCCCCCCGGAGGGTAGGCAGGACAATATTGGCGACAACGACGATTGTGCAGCCACATCCAATGCAAATGATGCGCGTGTTGCACACTACCTGCGTAAGGTTGGACGGAGGTGGACCTCCCGATGTGTGGCGTTGATTATTGACTGAATGTCGCCCGCAAATGGCTGTCCGTTGTTCATTATCACCGTAATGGGGTTTCATGGTGCCTGCTGCCTGCCCTCGCTCCAAACTGTAATCGCCGTAGTGAAGAATTATCGGGGTCATTACCAGCGCGGCGGACGGTGGCCAGCGATGAATTTTAATGAAGTAGGATCCGGCAGAGCTTTCCAGAGCGCCACACGATGACTTCCGCTATGATTGGTGGCGCTGGTTATTCCTCGTTGGCGGAGATTTTATTACCGGCTATTCGTTAAAAAACCGCTTGGAAAAGCAGCGCGCAAACAATATGTGTATACTTTTTCGCTCGGCCCAATGATTGTCCAACACCGCAATTTATCCGATTGATTTCGGTGCGGTTTCCGAATTGGTACTCGAACGAAATAATTGCAAATGCAGTTCCAAACAGTTCGTTCCGGTAGACTCTCTTTATTCGGTCGCTGCTTCAGTCCCAGCATCCACCAACCTGCCGCCACCAGGAGACACAACGAGCATCGAGCGAACTCAAGTTACGAAATTGAATTCAAATGGGAATTTGCGGTAACAAAACAGATCAATCTCAATTTAAAGTTTTCCCTGCCGATTGTGTATCTTGCTTGCTTGCTTGCAGGCTGGTTGGTTGCTGCTGCCGTTGCAATTGTTAAGTATCGTCTCGTCGAGAGATCCTTTTTGCCGTGTGCCGCGGAAGGAGACAGATTGAAGCGAAATTAAATAATTAAAATGCAAAATGGAAATGCTAACCACGAAAGTGGCTCTCCGCTTCGGCAGGGGAAGTTGACACTGCACTAGAGAAAACTGGTGTGGGCCTCACCCGAGGAATTGAGGAATGGCGCAGGGAGCTCTGTAGAATTTTGCTAACGCAAATCACCACTGACTGCTGTCAGAGAATAAATATAAATAAGTTTAACGAAGAAAGTTTAAGTACTTTTACTTCTTCTCGTCCGGGAGCCGGGAGTTATTGGTTACATCGCATCGAGAGCAAAACTGCTTGGTGCATTCTAAGGGATTCCTCTGACAATTTTTGGCAGGAGTTATATCCCAATTAAAACGAAATGCTCCGCACTGTGTAGCACCTAATTAATAAAATTAGGCACTGAACCTTATGTTAATAAGTTTGCTAAGGAAGATCGTCGTCGAGCTCCAGGATGCAGCAGACGGCTGCACTAGAGGAAACTGGTTTACTTCCGGACGGTTAAACTTGGGGAAAGTTTTGCTTGCCTCGTGCAACTAGTTTCGTTTCGCTCTGGCGAAAATGACCGTCTGCGACCAGAAATTCTCGACCCAGTTCTGTCACCTAATTAGTACCATTAAAACAGCTCCCCAAATCATTTCGGTCTACCGCTTGATAAACACCTGTCAAGCACCAATTGTGACATAATCGCCAGCAGCAACTAATTTCATTAAAAGCTAACCAACACCAGACCTGCCCCTTCATCCAACTTATTCGATGAAGGATCAAATTGATGGCAGAGAGGTAGAAAAAAATCAATTAACAAACCAATTGATCACCTCTCTCCCCTTCAAATTATACCACGGTAATCGTGGCAAAGCATAGGAGGGGTGGTAAAAACAACCCTTGGCTACATTCGATTCGCCACAACGGGGAAACACAAAATGTCACCCCGCCATTCAGAACTCTGTAGAGTAGTGCAGCGACCGGGCACTCGGTTCTTGTTGAACGCGAGGGCTCGGCCGGGCGTCCCGAAAAGTCAATATTGATAGTCAATTAATTATACAATTTGCACACCGTTTTCCGAGCCGTGAGCCGTGGGGCACTAGCCAAGCCAGACAGGGGGGAGTGTAGCGTTTTCCCATTGCCACAGCCATTAAGCGGTCGTAAATAATCCATTGACACTATTAGCTAGGCAGGGAAAATCCTGGATTCTGCTGTCACGGTGGCCAAACCTTTCGCCATTGGCGTGGGTCGTGAACATGACGCGCGCGGTGGATTGTAAACAAGCAATTCAATACAAACGCATTTTTTTCAGTGGGTTGTTGAGGACCGGCTGTCAGTTAAATGGCTAGTGAAAATAATTTCGTTCATGACATCTGAAAATGATGGAAAGTACTGTGATTATCGACTCAAGTTGTCGTGCTTATTTGACATCCGTTTAATTTCAAATTATAATTAATATGCACAACATGCTATATTACTCAACAACCAACCTATTCACTGGGCGAATTCTTTCTGATCTAGTAAAAATTATGAAAGATGGTACCGAAGACCCGGTAATGTTGTTGACTAAGAAACTAAGAAATTAATGTAGGCAAGAACAAACATCATAATATTTAAGAATGATCTCTTTATTACAACAAATTTTCATCTTCAGTTTTCCTACGAAGGGAAACAGCTCTCACCCCTGGAAAATACCTTGTTCACACCCGACTTGAAATGCGCTGCAGTTTGATGTCCCATCAAATCCGGAAACGGTTATCGAACTCACGGAAAATGAGTTGATGGGTTTGAGCCTAGGGGCACAGACGGGATCTTGACATAGGACTGTGATTGTGTGTAGCAATTGCATTTGAATTGAGTTTTTCATTGTTCAAAATCTGTATTTTTTTCTCTTTTGTTACATCAAAAGGATGCCCTGGAAAAACCGTTTCCTGTATGTACTTGTATCCTTTGAACGGGTTAGATGACATAACGTGGTAGAATTCGGTACCGCATTCTGTTCAAAAATGTACAAAAAAAACCATTGAAGCCATTACTACCCTTTTCTTCTATTTATTCAATCATGCAGAAGAAGACAAAGAGTCATCATGTATCATTTTTAAACACATGTCTAAACAGTTACGACCTACACAAAAATAGCATTATCTCCTTCGTTACCACGTTGCCCGGAACATTGTTTGTAATAACTTTATAGCCCTGTAAGATCGAAGCTACTCAAGCTATCATAACCTGATTTACGTGGGTATACTATTTCGATCTTCTAAATCAGCAGCCATTTAAATTCATTTATTGCATTTCTACATAACCAAACAACATACTCGATAATATGAGATCCTGGACCACAATTACACAAATTGTTAGTAGTGAGACCTACACGAAAAACACATGAATTGAGCACAAACTGATTGGACAACATACAATCTATATATACAGGGTTTTCCATTTCGGGCTTCCGAAAGTATACAACCCTGCGCTGACATCCGTTTGACATAGCTGTCAACCAAAGCGTCATATCGTTAGTTGAATGTCTGCCATTACAATATGGATCGTTTTAGCATCGCACAACGTGTTAATTTTGGTAAATTATTCTATAAAAATTATGAAAAACCGGCAAATGTTTTCCGAGCATTACGGACGGATGTAGGCCGTCCATGACGACCAAAATCCGCCACACAATCGCTAATGTAGTGCGTAAATTCGAACAAACTGGATTCTTAGCAGATATTGTGAGACCTGTGCATCATCGTAATGTGCGATCGACCGAAAATATTGCTGCTGTTGCTGTCATTGTGGAGATGTTTCGATTCCACGGCGTGCTCAGCAATTGGGCTTGTCAAACACATCATTGTGGCGAATTTTGCATTTGCACCTACATCCATATAAAGTCTAACTGGTACAAAAATTAGAGCGTGGTGACCATGGAATGCGTCGGGCATACGTCGATTGGGTGAACGAACAACAGCAGCAAAATGCTGAATTTTCGCATCAAATTTTCTTCAGCGATGAGGCACATTTCGAGCTCGGTGGCTATGTGAACACCCAAAATTTCCGTTATGGGGCTCAGAAAATCCACACGTGATTGTTGAGAGGCCTTTGCATGCGCCAAAAGTCACTGTTTGGCATTATGGCATTATGGTCTGGTGGAGTCATCGGGCCGTATTTCTTTGAAAATGAGGACGGCGAGACGGTAACTGTGAATGGTGAGCGCTATGGCCGCATGTTAACCGATTTTTTTTGCCACAAATTGAAGATATGGATACGGATGACACGTGGTTTCAGCAGGACGGCGCCACGTGCCACACAACACGACCGAACATGACCATATTGCGAACGAAATTTGAGGGACGCATAATTTCGCGTTTTGGTGATGCCAATTGGCCGTCCAGATCATGCGATTTGAACCCGCTAGACTTTTTTTTGTGGGGTTATGCGAAAGACCGTGTCTATGCCAACTTTCCGCAAACTCTTGAACATTTGAAAGACAACATTCGTGAAGTTATGACCGATATACCGTCCCATATGTGCCGAAAAGTCATCGAAAATTACCTGTTCCGGATCAAGGTGTGCGAGGAAGCCCTAGGTGGACATTTGAATGATGTTGTATTTCACACATAATGGCATAAACCAAACTTTAATTTGAAATAAAAGTTTCATCGAAATTCTAATTCTAAGTGTGTTTTATTTCAATTTACTTTCGGAATTTAAAGTTGGAAAACCCTGTATAAAGCGGGTGAACCACCATTTCCCATCTAATATTCTCCAAATAGTTGGAATAGATGGATATATGGAATATTAGCGACTCGTGTCTGGTCGTATAACCTGGACGTTTGTCGGCAATAGCTCCCTTTAAACGAATCAATTGTTGCCTGTTGAAGTCTCCATTAATCGTTTGGCCAGGTTTTTAGCAGCTCATTGTGAATCAAACTCTTTGGTCCTACCAAATACAGATCATTACTTTAGCACCGTGGATATTCGACTTCGGTGTTGATATGATTCGATGCGCTACAGTTGCACTTTTCTTCCAATGGAAACAGAAAATCAAAATTTGCCACAAGTGGGGCTTATTTGCAACGAAACATGTTGTGCAAAACTCAAAGCAGAGAAGAGAAGTGGAACATGAGAGAAAAAAGTGGCAACGATTTGTGGCAAGAAAATGTAAACAGTGAAAAAATTGACAGATGGTTTACGCTCTAAAAATTGAACATAATGTTAAGATGTCTCTAAAACGGTGGGAGCCGTCATATATAAGGTGGGAGGTTCGTATAAAATGTTATTAATGTTAGCATCATCATGATAAACACGACGAATGGAATAGAAATAATTACGAACTTAAAATTGAATAAAATATATATATAGACGCTGAAAGTGCTGTAGACAAATATGTTAATGCATTTTTATCGGTTTATGTATAATGTTGTTAATATTTGCATTATCAAAATATACCCATATGTATTGTAATCATAACTTGCTCTGCTATTCATAACAACATTCATGATCGTATTCCACCAATGATGACAAATGTCTAGGTAATGTATGTACGCTTAAAAATCAAATATGATGAATTTAATTTGAACTACTAAACTGATTCAGGTGATCGACATATCAAATTGGCCAGTTAGCTAGTCTATTTTGATAAAATACTGCACTTGCAAAAAAAATAATTTTGTTTTCTTAATTATTGATCGTATTTGATCTTTATAGTTTTCATCGTCTAAGGGCGCCTATTTATTATATTTTTCTCGAAAGCTGAGAATTTTTTAGATAACATATCCAAAAATGTGTTCTTCGTTTTTAAATTATGATTTTTCAAATTTAACCGACTTCAATCCAGACTTCCATTTCCTCCTGACACTAATTTTATACCCGCGTACGCAATCATTTTTCTTCTTTTTTCCAAAAATTACGTTTTTCAAAAATTCATAACTTTTGATCTACTGAACCGATTCAGATAATCGACATAGTTTATTGAAGTCAATAATTTCAAACTTGCAAAAAGGGGAATTTTATATATATATATATATATATATATATATATATATATATATATATATATATATATATATATATATAAGTAAAACACGGAACCATCCTAGCGGACCCAACCGCTATCGGAACCACTCCAACATCACCCAGGGAGTCTAACAGCGGAACAGCGTGGTCAGCGATATCGGACACGCGTGTACTGCCAGCGAGATTTACTGGAACCAGCAAGAATGCAGCCGCGGTATTTGACACCGCCAACGTGCCATCGTTGTCTGGTGCTAAGTAATCAGTTTTGGCAGGGTAGTTAGGCTTCGGAAATAATAAAGATTAACATACATTACAGTTTAGACCTCCAATCAGTGCAGTTGATTTAATCCGTTCGCCTTCCATCTTTAGTATTAGTTAGTTTTTTAAAAACCCTTTCAAACTCATGTAAAACATAAGTTATATATTATATATATATATATATATATATATATATATATATATATATATATATATATATATATATATATATATATATATATATATATATATATATGTATAGTCTAGTCGCATAAGATGATCGAAGGAAGCTTAAAAACATGTCAACTTTTAAAAATTATAACTCGAGAACGAAAAACAACACATCTCTTATTTTTTAATGTGTCAAGTAAAAAACCCTCAGATTTTAAGAAAAATAAAAAAGTATAGCGCCCTTTGTCCCGAAACCATGTGCAATATTTTCCCAAAAATTTCTAGCTCATTGGCTTTAATTTGATACATCGATCATCTCGGTTAAAATTATAACTCCAAAAGAAAAAAAGAACACATCTGCTTTTTGAGTAAAAAATGTAAATGTGTAAAAATGTGCCGAAACCATGTAAACAATAAAAAAATGGAAACAATCAATAATTACGAAAACAAAACTCAAATTTCTTGCAAGTTTGATATTTTTCCAAAAAAGACTAGCTAATTAACTTCAATTTGATCTGTCAATCATCTGAATTGGCTTAGTGGTTCAAAAGTTATGAGTTTTTGATAAAAGTAATTTTTGGGAAAAGATAAAAAAATAGAATCACCCAAAAAAAAATACAGGTTCAATGTTTTACCACAACGAAACCAAGCTACCAATTTTCACGAAAATCTGAAACTCACTATATCGGTTTGGCATGGAATGGCTGAAGTAATACTGCAATAGTTCACAAATTTCAAAGTTCGAGTTTTTCTTGTTGTTTTTCATGTCTTTCAGTGCGGCCATAATAATAATTAGGATTACTGCATTTGGATTGATGCTAGAAAATATAAATATCATTAAATTCCTCGAATAGTGGATGTGATATAATTCATTTTATATTTGTATATATATTTATATATATATATTTAAACGAAATCATTTGTCAAACAAACTGCAAAACTAAAAACTTTTATACTGTGCCTTAATTTTCTGGGTGTAACATTCAAGGACCCTTCAATAAAAATGGCATTGAAACAACAGAGTAAAACTGACATACAATTATGACGGATGGCTACTTTTTGATTGGCGCGTGCTCCAACTAGCAAACCGCCAATTAAAAAGCACTCCAACTAAAAAAGCGCCAATAAGCGAATGTGTACTGTAAAACTGTAAAAAATATATAAAAAATATACAATCGAAGACTCTTTGTGTCGTTTATGAGTTTGTAATAATGAAGCAAAGGTAATAATGGATTTTTAATAACCATCTCAAAAAAATATTGAAAAAAAACATTCCTTCTTTAATTTCTCTTTCAATTTTGATAAAATTGCACTGAATAGTTGAAGAAGAGCAATATTAATATTTGAATAAACTTATGTAATTATAAACATGTTTATATAAACCTTCCCATCTTATAATTCATCATTAAAGACCTTGCGTCAAGACAGCTAGAAATCCATACACTCTCAAATCAAGTGTGCCTGAAAAAATTATATTCTTCACGTAAACAAGCGATGAAAATGTGGACACATTTTAGTCAGTGAATTGTATGGAGTTCCACTGCTGTGCTCAAAGGCTCATAAACAATATTTGGTTGACAGATGTCGACACTTCACGATTCAGCAAAAATCTGCGGTCACTGTCTTCTGTTTATAGCACCTTGAGCCAAAATCGAAATCGAACGAATTAGGTTGTACAACCAATACATTTCGAGAAATGTTATGGAGTGAATGACATCTAGATTAAACCATACAACAGGACTCGGCATAGTCATAGTTAACTAAGGATAGTCAGCTGACTATCTAACTGACTATATCCGTATTCAGTCGGAAATGATATTTGGCTTCTTCCCGCAGTTTCTCCGCCAAAACGACTAAACAGTCAGTTGGGTGTTCAGTCGCTATCTCCCTCTATCTACTCGACTATATCATTTCATTTTTCCCAGTCAAATTGTCTTCATTGCATTTCTAAGTGACTTCCCCCAAAACTAATTCGTTCCTCTCTCTCCCATGTATCATTTAGCATGCATCGATGTTTGAGTTTAACGTGGTTTGACATACGCTACAGGTGAGCTAGATTTTTTTTTGTATCGTACACGAAAATTACTCACACGTATAAAATACACGTGCGCTATTTCGCTCGCTATTTACTAATACTAACGCGAGGACCTTTCTAACATACTTGATAAATGTCTAAGTTCGGTGATTTGAGTTCACGGTGGGTAGACAACAAACCGTCCGTTGATGGGGTAACTACTTTCTTGCATCAGAAATCAAGTTTTCGTTCCTCTTTATATGGACGTAAAATAAGATTGCGTACGCGGGTATAAAATTAGTGTCAGGAGGAAATGGAAGTCTGGATTGAAGTCAGTTGAATGAAGAGGTAGATTAGTATTTATTAGTCGCGTCAGTTAAAATAACCACTGACAAGACTAGTCCACAAGTCAACGCTAGTCAATTCATTTTGTTGTCAAGTCATCATCTTACGACTCTTGCGTTGTCCGCATATTGTTCTACATAGAAAAAAAATCCATTCAATCAGCATGGTATTACTAGGCAAAATATGATCAGTAATTTTCACGAATTCTTTACACTCTAAAAATTTATTCTGAAATTCTAAGAATATTTACTTACAGCGATTCGCAACTGAAAGAGATTCTTTTTACCACCTTTTATCTCATCAATTATAATTAATTAATCCGTTGTCTTGTCCGTCTGTGTCTGAACAAGAAGTTTTATTATAATGCTATTTTGAATCTCTGACCATTCACGAAAGTACTTCAAAACAATCTATTTATACTGTTATGCTTTTTCTAGACTAGCTTTCCATTTTCCAATGGAGCCCAACGCAGTATCGTAAAAATTTCCACTGTTCTGATAAATTTTGCCTTCTTTTTTTTTCCTTGAATCAATAAAGCTTCTAAAAACATTCTGTAACTAACTAGTCGAAAATACTTCTTCCCTTTTATGTTGAAGTATTCTAAATAACGATCAAAATAACCAGCAACTTCAGTAGGAGATACATCACCTCTTCAAAAAGGCCAATAAATGTTTGAAAGGTCTGACTGATCTCTGGTAAAAGGCAACAATAGTTTTAAGGCATGGGTTTCAATAAATCGCATGGTACAAGAGAACATTTTCATGTTATGGAAAATAGGACCACAATCCGTCAAAAAACGTTCAAAGATGTTCATTCGAAAACAATGTATTAAAATAATAAAAAGTAATATTTTTTTCATACTGATAATACGGTACAAATTGATGAAAATACGAGACAATCAAAAAAGGTAAAAAAACGGCACTGTCCAGCTCAAAACGATACGTTTGGTCAGCTTACTCAAGATGCTTGATTCACTTGCAAATAATATGTTTCTCCGTTACATGGAATACATGTTTGATACATAAAAGTAATTTTTCAATCATAATTTTCATTTTCAAAGCGCGTTATTGCCAATTATTGCCATTTTCGCTTCACACCAACGGAACGCGAAGCTTATTTCCGCAAACGCGAAATCCAAATAGACTAACAACGATATCATTGCATAGCATATTCAATTTGCTTCATAGTTTTCTGAATATTTTTCGATTTTTCCCTCCATAACATTGCTCAATGGGCAGAACCGAATATGAAGATGGCTCAAATCGACCAATTCCTTCCTCGAGTTTTGCGATTTGGCGATATATTGTTGTTTGTATAGATCACTAGCTGACCC
This sequence comes from Toxorhynchites rutilus septentrionalis, assembly GCF_029784135.1. NCBI lineage: Eukaryota > Metazoa > Arthropoda > Insecta > Diptera > Culicidae > Toxorhynchites > Toxorhynchites rutilus. The sequence goes on from NC_073744.1 coordinate 169,690,198, forward strand.
GGCTGACTTCGTCCCGCCCAAAATTTGATTTTTGTTATCAATACCTTCAAACATTCACGTTTTCTTACGAGGCGCAAGTTCATGGGTCCAATCGCAGAACAGTTCAATGATTGATCTTCTAATGGACCCCATTGAATTTACCTTTTACTATAACATTTCTAGTACTTCTACCAAAACTCATCATTATAATATCAGATTATTTTCAGATACAATTCTCGTTCAAGATTTTTCAACCACTTGCAAAAAACATGTTTCTCCGTTACATGAAATAAACGTTTGATACAGAAAATATGGTAGAATAAATATAGACCCTCACCCCTTCCTCCCTTAGAGAGGAGGGAGGAGTGTCTGTTCACCATAGAAACGTTTCGTACCCCCTAAAATTTTCACATGCCAAATTTGGCTCCATTTGCTTGATTAGTTTTCGAGTTATGCAGAAATTGGTGTTTCATTTGTATGATAGCCAACCCTAAGAGAGGGGGAAGAAGTGTCTAATCACCATAGAAACATTTATTACATCCTAAAACCTCCACATGCCAGATTAGGTTTCATTTGCTCGAATAATTCTCGAGTAATGTAGAAATTTGTGTTTCATTTGTATGGCAGCCCTCCCCTCCCTTAGAGAGGGAGGAGAGGTCTCAAACTATCATAAGAACCTTCGCCGACCCCAAAAATCCCTACATACCAATTTTCATGTCGATCCGTTCAGTAGTTTCCGAATACATAAGAATCAGACAGACAGACAGAAATTCATTTTTATATATATAATAGATAGATAGATAGATGAACGGCATCATTCGGTCATAATCAGTGGCGAACGGCGAAAGAAGGTAGAAATAAAACGGGAATGGTTCTGTTTATTTTAATGGATCGATGTTGTTCGTAACATTTTGCGGTTTACAAGAGAGCAAATTGTGTCGAAAGTGAGATACTGTTGTCGGTGATTCTGTTGCCTGACACGCGGAAAATATATTTTGTTTGCGACATACAAACGCTATTAAAATAGATTTTGCTAATGATTTTTAGCTAGCAATGGCATTGTCACGGCCCAGACGGAAAGCAATAGAAAAAAACACAACTTGTTTTTTGAAACACTTTATTGGCAAAAAAGAAACAAAAACTTACCTCTTAATTGGCCTGCAAAAATCGTTATCGTATCACACATAATACTTACCACAGCACAAAACAACAATCACAACACATAAAAAATAACATGCAAATTTCTATAAGTTTAGGATTGGGCGATCTTGGATCGATTATTCGATTTTCGAAGATCGATCTTTTCCTCTTCGATTTTCGATTTTGGAAGATCGATTCATCATAAAACGATTCTTTGGTACCTATTTAATCAGTGAATCGATCTCTACACCGTTCGAAAAATCGATTCGTCAACTTTCGTCGATTCGCCTTTTCCTACATAAGACAGGACAGATGGAAACGGATTCGCTATACAAAGAGTCATTGTTTATGAGGAAAAATCCAAACGCAATCTAAAAAACAGTTATGCAATCCATATGATTTTGGGGGTAATTTATACGATTTATAGAGCACGGAATGTTCAGAACAGTGGTCAGTCGCAATAAAACCATCAATCACTATGGATCAAATCTACTTTGACTAAATTCGATCTCATCCTTCTTCATCATCAACGAGTAGCAAGTCTACTCTCTACTAATCACTGGAACTCCGCATAGAAACCTATTTGGACGGAGACAGACACCATCAATGGCACTAATGAAATTGTTCGTTGTGTTGGCGTTTATTTAGTGGAAACTACAGACTACATCATACACCGATACTGAGAGCCTTAAAAATATCATCTTTGTGTTTCTAAAATAATGAAAGTTCCTGCGTTTCTACGAAAGATTTTTTTTTCCTTATTTGGCGGATGGAATTTTCGCTTGTTTGATCTCTAATGTATCGCAGCTTCCTGAAGGTGAATGCAAAAATTTGGCAAACATAGTTTTTTTTTAAATAGGAATGTGTCTTTCGGAAACACTTTCTGACGCTTAATGCTCAGCCATTTCCTGATGTATTTACGAGATTTTTGGATCTATTGATTTAGGTACTTCATAATTATTTATTGTTATAATATTAATGTCAATAACTATTTTGCTGGAATCGGAGCAAACGGAAGCTAAAGGCAAAGGCAAAGGCAAAGGCAAAGGCAAAGGCAAAGGCAAAGGCAAAGGCAAAGGCAAAGGCAAAGGCAAAGGCAAAGGCAAAGGCAAAGGCAAAGGCAAAGGCAAAGGCAAAGGCAAAGGCAAAGGCAAAGGCAAAGGCAAAGGCAAAGGCAAAGGCAAAGGCAAAGGCAAAGGCAAAGGCAAAGGCAAAGGCAAAGGCAAAGGCAAAGGCAAAGGCAAAGGCAAAGGCAAAGGCAAAGGCAAAGGCAAAGGCAAAGGCAAAGGCAAAGGCAAAGGCAAAGGCAAAGGCAAAGGCAAAGGCAAAGGCAAAGGCAAAGGCAAAGGCAAAGGCAAATGTCTTGTTGAAGAAATCTTACACCCATTAATTAATTTTAGAGTATCTCTGTTATATTTCACACATATATCATCCTGATTCTGTGAGTCATATTTTAGGTTGGTCAACGTTTCCTCCAAGCAAAAAAAAACACAACAAATGATGCAGAACCCACAGCGATAAATGAGGCTGCCTATTTATTTAATCACTTGACTACTTGAGAGGACCATAAATTTCTACCAAATGGACCAACCTTCCTGCTTGGAAACACAGCAAAATAACGAAATAAGTAACCAGAATCTTGCTGGCGGTAAAAAAATTGAGATTTTTCACTCAAAAGGGCAACGAATCGGTGTCAAGAAGGGAGCGCAAAAAATGTGATGTTTTTTTTCCTGTTACTCGTAAACGGATTCGTTCTCCTGGCGAAGACAGATGCCGTTTCCGGAAAAGATGTTGTGAAGAGTTTCCCCCCTTTCGCAAGCTGTCGTTTTATGACTCAATTTGCGGGAGGGTAAAAGCGAAACAATATCATGTTTGTGTTTTTATGCGTCTTTTGACTGAGTTTATCAATCTCCATTTTTATAGAAATTCACATTGTGATTTTATAAAAATACCGATTAATAGAAGTTGAATTGAATTTTCTGAAAGTTGTACTTTTATTTATAACTTTTTTGTGACCCTCAAACAAAAAAGTTATTAATAAAAGTACAACTTTCAGAAAATTCATGAACAAACGACTAAATTTGCTTCAATTTGTTTCCGCTGCCGGAGAAAATCCAAAACTGTGATGCTCAAATTCAATCATCCCCTGCTTGACGGAAAGTTTTTACCCACCGAAAACAATTTGCGCCCGACTGTTTCGTGTCCAAACTTAAGCCATCCACAGAACGCCATCCCCTTCCAGAGATAGACTTTTTCCACCGTGAAACTCCGAAACGACACCCCCGAGCACCATTACGGGAGGCTTTGCTAATAGCTGCAATCATGAATAGAATAATTTTCAGCCCGGTGCTTATCACCGGCACCGGAAGTTCACAGTTTTCCACGAAACTAGACCTTCCCTCCTCTGTTCTCTGTTCCCGTTCGTCAAAACGCTGACCCACGCCGTGTCAGATGAGCCGTTGTCTACGATCGTAACGCTGTGGACAAAGTTTTGACTCACTGCCTTTCCCATCCCCCTCACAGGACCTGTTTCATTGGTCCCTCGATGGGATTAGTACCGACTCTTATCGCGATCATCGTTACCGCCGGTGTGGACCAAAACTCCGGATTTCGATGTTGTTTGTTTTGGTTTGTGCCGGAATTATCTCCTCTTCACGCCACAAAATCTACCGAGGGAACCGTTCCGAGGTAAAATACATACCATCGGCGCCTCCACACGCGCTCTTCATTTGCGAGGATCCCACTCAAATTCCGGCGAAGGAAAACAACAGCAAAATTAGGCCGAAAAGAATAACAACAACATATCCCCCAGCGCGGTGGCGGAGTGGGGCGAGGGGAGTAAAGTAAACTAACTTTCCGGCGCCCACAAAACGAATCACGACGGTTTGGAATAATTCCGATAAGAGTAGGTACGTCAAACGCCGAGCGTCCCTCTGGACGGCGACGGAGTATTGGCGCGCCGTAGCCCCCAAAAGGCGGTTCGGATTGTTGTCTGTGTTGTACTTTCACTTCATTGGAAAAGGACACCGATGGGAGGCCGGATTGATTAATCCATTACGTGAGGATTACAGACAATGTGCAATCAAGCTTCATGTCAGTGAGTTGTTTCATGTTACGTGATTTTTGCGTAACATAACATTAACATAACATTAAGGATGGGAAAATTACGTTATCCTTGCTGAACGGCAGTATGAAAGTAACTGAATACAGGAGGCAACAGTAAACCGTCCTGTGTGGGGATCTACCGGAGAGAGCAAGAGTTTTATAGCAAACGAAAGCGTCCGCTCATGAGTCGGAGTGGAAAATGCGTTCTCTCACTCTTACTCAGAAAGATAAACTTGAAAGTTAATGGGGAACTTCGGCACGACTTCGACTTCGAGAGTATTTTCGAAATTTGTGAGCTTTCATACCCGGAATCAATCTAAATCGTTATAGTATGAATTAGCGTTATGTATGAACAAGGTTCGCTAATTCAGACGCAGGGAAATAACGGTGAACAAAACCTAATGTTTTGGTCGAATAATCGAAAAAAGTCACAGGAGGGTTGTGTCTGAGACACGACCGCATAGACGTAGGATTCCGTTAGGCTGTTTATCTGTTTATTTTGGATATGTTTGAAGAATTAAACTCTTTGATAATGATTTGGTGGTTCTGAAAAGGGCCGTTTTGTTTGGTTGTTGGATATTGTTTGTTCACTCCACCAGTGTTTACAACCGAGTGATGATGATAGAAGGATGATAATTAGTCGTTAGATGGTGCGTATCAGATAAAAGATGCCGAAGTGGAATGATATATGATGAAAACCGCTCTCTGTGACTCTAGACGAGATGCCTCCTATTTATTTAATCACTTGACTACTTGAGAGGACCATAAATTTCTACCAAATGGACCAACCTTCCTGCTTGGAAACACAGCAAAATAACGAAATAAGTAACCAGAATCTTGCTGGCGGTAAAAAAATTGAGATTTTTCACTCAAAAGGGCAACGAATCGGTGTCAAGAAGGGAGCGCAAAAAATGTGATGTTTTTTTTCCTGTTACTCGTAAACGGATTCGTTCTCCTGGCGAAGACAGATGCCGTTTCCGTGTTATATATGGATGAAATAATGAAAAAAAAACCTCAAAAACTCAAAATCAATGTAATATAAGATAATTATCAATATCGAAAACAATTATCAATTTTTCTCATTAGTAAAACATGTTACATCAATATAGCGAAAACATATTTGAATTGGGAAAGGTATTTTTCTTTTATAATTTTTACTTTCTGAGTGTTTATTCAACCCAATGCGAATTTAAATGGGACTAACAACACCTAATACTATATGTAAAGCAAATGGGAAATCATTTTTTCGAATATTTCTTTACTTTTCCAACTTTTCTCGCTGTATGAACTTTCCTTGGGTGAAAATTAACACAACTTTACAGCTTAAACAGCTTAAACCGAACGACAAGTTCTCGAGCGGGAACACACCTTGCCTGGCTATTTAGGAAAATTTAAGTAAATCGTTTCATATATCAAGTCATTTTTTAACACAAATGCCACCATATACAATTTTACACTTACACTTGTGCTAAATTTTTCACAATACATGATCGGTCATTGATATGAAATTTCACGAAGCAACCAACATTAAAGTTTCAAATTTACATTTTATTTGCTAGAATTAATCGTGTCACTCACCTCACTTGCAACATAAAATTGCCCGCAACTTCCATATATGTGCAATGCCGATTTCTCCCGGGCACCTTGGTTTAGATGTCTCTGTTAGGGAACACATTTCGGTGACAACAAAAGCTACCCCTACTTTCATGTATTTCCAATGCTGATTTACCCCAGGCAGCTTGGTTTAGATGTCTCTGTTAGGGAACCGCCGCACGTGTCGTCAATTTCGACCAATCAGATGTGGGTACTTCCGTTAGGATAGGGGTTGAGATTTTTCACTTGTTCGATAGTTAGTTTCATGCCATATATTATTTTATTCAATATAAAAATTGTTATGGAGTGCCGAAATCGATTGACGCAAAAATTTCATCAATCCATCATGAAGTGACTGAGCAATACGCGTTTGAAATTGGACAATTTTTAAGTTTGCTCGATTTTCGATTTTCAATTTGTACCCCCAATCCCGAAAGACGTAATCCTACGTCAAAAAAAAATAATAAAATAATAAAACGATAATCAAAAATAATTTAGTTTTTTTTGTTCTTTATGTATTTTTATGTTTTCATGTATCACTAGCTGACCCGGCAAACTTCGTCCTGCCCAAAATTTATTTTTTGTTATCACATTCACGTTTACTTACTAAGCCCACGTTCATAGGTACAATCGCAGAACTGTTCATTGATTAACTACCTTTTACTATAAAATTTCTAGTACTTCTACCAAAATTCGTCCTTATAATACCAGATTATTTTCAGACACAATTCTCGTGCAAGATTTTTCATCCACTTGCAAATAACATGTTTCTCCGTTACATGGAGTAAATGTTTGATAAAGAAAATATGGTAAAATAAAGACAGCCCTAAATCGGACCATTCCTTCCTCGAGGTTTGCTCTTATCAACACATTCGGCGATCCTTTTTTATTCCCATAATATAGATATGCGTGCGTTTAACACATTAAAATCCATTTCCACTTTCGAACAAAGATCAATTTCGTTAGCGCAAACATCAAATGGACTAACAACGCTTGTCACTATGTAATTGTAGAACATGTGAGAATTAAATTTTCAAATTTTCCCATTTTCCTTCAGAATCTCCCGAAAAATTTCAATTTTCATGTGTGGTTGGAATATGTGTAACATTTTTATGGGACCCCCTCTCCATTCCAGAGGAGGGAGGGGTGTCATATCACCATAGAAACATTTCCCGTACCCAAAAATCCTCGCATCCCTAATTTGGCTCCAGTTGCTTGATTAGTTCTCAAGTTATGCAGAAATTTGTGTTTCATTTGTATGGCAGCCCCCTCATAGAGAAGGGAGAGGAGTGTTTAACCACCGTGAAAACAATTATTGCAATCTAATACCTCCATATGCCAAATTTCGTTTCATTTGCTGGATTAATTCTCGAGTAATGCAGAAATTTGTGTTTCATTTGCATAGAAAAAATTGTAAGGGGTTTTATTAATTGTGATAGACGCGTAGAAATATTTCCTATCAATTGATGCAAACATCTTTCCGATCTGTTAAGAAATGTTCGAGTTATAGGCCTTGATATGGTCGACTTGTTCAAACCGTATTTGTCACAAATCACAATTTGTGAAATTCCGAATCTGTAGTCATCAACAATTTACTTCCGATTTCCGATCCGAGGCTATCAGGAGCCATCTTACTTATTGACGTCATAAATAAAAAGGAAATATAAATATTGCTATTTTTTAACGCAACTCTTACCTTACGATTGTGGAAGAGCGCAATATACAACACTTTAGTCGTAGAACAAAACCTTTTGCGCCATCGTGAGCAACTTCGACCGACAAAAACAAAGCGAAATGTTGCACTTGTTTTCACCCACGCAAAATACCGCATGTCAACAAAACCTTATCGGTGTGCTGTCATCGCTCAGCCTTTTTCTGATGTTATAGTGAAGTATACACCTAGACATCTGAGCCGTCGACTACAGTGTGTTATTCCATTCCAGTTCGCTGACGTTGTTGTTAACTGGACTTATTTATAATTACTCGAAATGAGTTGCAAATGTTTAGTCCAATACTGTACCTAAGCTAGAGGGGAGTACAGCGCAGACTCGACTATATGCAGTTTATGAATTCTTTTCTATACAGTGAAAAGAATCCTGTATATAATCGAGTCAAAAAAAAAAAATTTCTTTATTTGTTTTTTTTTCATGAATTTTTCGTTTTTTGAAAGTAAAAGAGGAATCTGATTTTTTATTCATCCACTTACTGTCAGGAAACACCTTTCTCACATGAAAAAAATATATTTATCCAGATTTTCTCAGGAGGTGATAGATGATTATATTTGATGAATAAAATTCTCCTACGCATATGTTCGAATTTCAACAATGAAAAGAGTTATAGAACTTTTTTTTGTTTCGGACTGTTGGTTCTACATTAAAAAGTACGCTACGGAAGACAATGCTCTGATTTGAAAGATGAGAAAATTTAGTACAGGATATAGTAGTGGAACAACTAAATTAGTGGATTTTAATAACATTTTGGAAGTGAAAAACTTAATAGTTAATAATTTCCAATGTGTTATTATTTATCTTATCCTAAATTTTTTTATTAAACTAGATTGTTTATATCAATAAAATTGAAATTCTTTAACCGCTCTACAATCTGTTTTTTGACACCCAACTTCTATCTTTTTTGAATTTGGCTGCAATTTCGATATAAATAATTCCTGGTGAAAGTTCAAGCTAAATCTTCGAAAATCACGATTTTTACCCCACTGTACATGTAATATCCACTTAAACTTCACCTCAACGTTGAAAGGTTACATTTCTCCTTGAAATAAGCCATATTTGAACAAAAAAATTTTTTTTTCTAAACTGTATATAATCGAGTCCAAAATTGTATACAATCGAATCACATATAATCGAGTCTGTATATAATCGAGTCCGACTTGTATGTGTATAATATATATGCCATATAACAGAAAAATATGAGAGACCAAAATAAGAGACACTTTGCAAATAAGCACGCATTGACCCTTTCGCCACGGTGCACCTGTACCATACTTTGCCACATACACGGCACCCGTCGCGAAATGGTTAACGGTTCACGTCGCGTTGCGCTTTCGGTTTTATTTCCATAAAACAACTTTTGTGTATATTTTTATTTTTTTCGTGCATTATTATAACAGCATCAGTGGTCGTGTGAAACAGCCTTACAACCTAGTCGGTCTTGGTTCAAGCCCTGTTTGACGTTGTTTGGAAATACGGCTAAATCACCACAGACTCTCCCCCCAGCAAACAAAAATTATTTTATATATTTTTCTTTATCGTTCGAATATCACTCTAGAATCCATAGAATTGTAGATAACTTTCAATAACTATTTTGTGAAAGGTTTGGTGGCCCTGAAAAGCACCAATTAATTTTTGTTTTTTATTTGTTTATTTGTTCATTTACCAACAGGCTAGAAACCCCAATGGTAGTCTTAGTATCTAAATTAACTTCACATAAATATTGCATTAAATTACAAAATTACATTAAAAATTTGCAGTAAGTTGTCCAAAGTCAAGGTCTAAAAAACATTAAAAAATTACGCTTAATACAAATACGGGACAGGTTAAAGTCAAACATAGAGACTACACGGTTGAAAATGCGCAGCAGACCTGTAGCAGCACCGTAAGCACCGTAGTTAGTTCGCCGGGTGGGAAACCAGAGTAGTGCAGCATTCCGAAGCGGCCTTGGCCGAGCCAGAAGATTGATCCTCTGGAGAATGGCAGGACAGTCGATTCGTGAGGTTAAAACGTCAGATATCACCATGGCTCGGGCAGTGTTCCGACGCACTTCCAGAGTGTCTAAATTGATTAGCTGACAGCGGCTTTCATAGCTGGAAAGGCTATACGGATCTCGCCACGGCAGTAGACGCAAAGCGAAACGGATAAACCGTCGTTGCACCGTTTTCAATGCTGTACACACTGTTCTGGTAGTACGGGTTCCAGACGGCAGAGCAATACTCCAGTATGGAGCGAACGAGGCCACAGTAAACAGCCTTCAGACAGTTAATGTCTGTAAATGATTTCGTCGTTCGAAGGATAAAACCAAGTTGTCTCGATGCCTTGTTGACAATATATGCGATGTGATCCTTGTATGTAAGTTTTGCATCCAGGAGCACACCAAAGGTCGTTAACGCACTTCACGCGAGGTAGAACCACGTTTGAAAGCCGGTAATCGAAGGAGATAGGATTCCGGTTTCTTGCAAACGACACGACTGAGCATTTATTGGGATTCAGTACCATCCTATTCGTTTCACACCAAGCTGCAAAGAAGTCCAGTTGCCTTTGGAGGAACAATCGATCTGATGTGGCAGAAGATTTCCTTGTCATCAGCGTAAAGTAATCGGGGACTCTCTAGTAGATTATTGCAATCGTTGAAGTGACATAAAAAAACAAGTGGACCGAGATGGCTGCCCTGTGGTATTCCGGAAAACGATGCAAAACATGAGGATAGACGATCACCAATCTTCACGCAGTTTGTTCTGCCAGTCAGGTAAGATTGGAACCATTGCAGCAGACTACCGCAGACTCCCATGCGTTCCAACTTGGCCACTGCGATTGCGTGGTTCAGCTTGTCGAAGGCAGCTGTCAAGTCGGTATAGATGGCATTCGAAATACGGGTAGGGTTAGCACACAAATCGGTAGAACAAATATATGGAAAAAAAGGAAGTTCTTCCAGTTTTCATGAATTTAAACCTCTTAGAGATTAGCGAATTGTAATGTATAGCATATCAAGCCAATCTTAGAGAATTTCCGATTTGATTGGTATACAAATCATGAGAATTCGTTCACAGTGAAAATAGTTATTAACGTTAACTTTATTTCATAAAAACGTGACCTGTTTTCTGATTTGGCCCCTTCCTGAAAGACGTAGTTCTACGTCAAAAATGTAAAATATTACGTCGTTGAATACAGTATTTAGTATGATTCCTTGCTGTGGTGGCTGAGAGCAGACAAACGACCGCAAAGGGTTAATTTGGAGAATGAAAATCACGCAAGGAGAAAAGCAACAACAGCATCAGCGTCCACTGCTGATGTCGCAGTTGGTCCACCACAGGATACATTTTATCATATACCAATTAGTAACAATTAGTATGTATTTATATAACAAATTTTATTCTGACTAGTGCCAATTCGATAGTCATTTTCTACCGCATCAACTATTCGTACATTCTGCGTGAGTAAATGGTAAATACAAATGTCAACATTTATTGCAGAATATCGGCTCAACATCGATCCAGTTTTCGGGACTTCGGACCAATTTATTCCAATTTATCAATATCGGGTTGCCTTTGTGTTGTTATTGTATGTTCAGTTCTTGCAATAATGAAAAAAAAGGTTATGTTTTGTTCATCTATTTCCATCGAATAAAATTTCAACATACAAAATGTAATCGATTACTTTGAAAAGCAGAAAATCGGAACTTGGTGCAAATGAACTGTGTGGCGATGGTCCGAGATTTTTCGAACTTGGACACTTGTTTATGATGGCACAATTTGCAGATGGGTTCACTTCCACGCTCGAAGTATTTTGCTGCTGAATGATTGGCGAGTTGGTAATGCATATCTGCGGTGGTATTTTGTTGCCGGTGCCGTCTAGAGTGTTTGATTAGCACAAAAATTGTAAGAATTTCGCTGGCACAATATTTGTGCAATAGATGAAGTGGACCAGCTGAAGACTCATTGAAGAACCCAGCAAACATTAAATCGTATAATCAGCGTATATACATCATTAATCCAATACTTTGGGTGGTATATGATGCACCTAACTGGCACAAATAAATAAATATTTTCATTCGAATATACGATTTATTACAGACATAGAAAAAAAAAGCATATGGCGAAAAATATTTACGTCAACTGTGATTATAATTTCACGAATTCTTAATTTGTATGTATGAGAATATTTATGGGATATAAATGATGTATCAGGACGTTGTAAAAGTTTTAACTCATCTGTGCTTTTGTGGTTCCGTACGAACGATAGCATGATGGGTGCATCCAATGTGGACACGGATGTTGGAAGCAAGGTGGAGCACAGTCTTGCATCCTGCTTATAGAGACACACGATAACGCGCATGATACGGTACCAAGTGGCCTGCGTTAGAGAAATATGATAGCACGCATGAATACTGCATGCGATGCGCTCCCCGAATGGTGGAATGCAAGGCGAAGCACAGTCTCGTAAGCGTGCAGGACGGTCTCGTACATACGAAAGGTCACCGAGTGGCCTGCGCATGATAACGATAACGATATCGCATCATGGACGCAGTTGCTCCGTCTGAGCATATGCACGGCACAGTGTATGCCGGGTATACCAGCCCGCCGTGATGCGGCGTCTCTTCTGTGTGAAAAACATAAAGATGATGAAGAATATGCTATTCAGCATGATGCCAGACACTTAGGAAGCGATTGGCCTTTGAGGGTAATCTTTTGAAACAACCTAATATGTATAAATGATTAAAACGAGTGGTGGCGATGATTAACCCATTACTGCCCAGGTGTAGGTTATGTTTACTTTGCGACTTTTGCGGGAAACTCGAACATTGCAAGCTTCAATACACACCAAAACAAAAAAATTACAGATAAAATGATACTGATACAAAAAACACTCTTAAATTGTCATGTGGTATCATTGAAAATGCGCTTAACACTTTAGTTTCATCAAAAACAGTTTTTCAGAAACGGGCATTTTTGCGTATTAAATTTCATACGCTGGGCACTAATGGGTTAAGAAAATTGCTCCGATGAGATTCCAGCTCTGATTGCTTGGATTGTTTAGCAGCGACTATCTCGCACGGCGTTCCGAAATATAATCTCAGAGCAGTTAAAACTCGTACATATGATATGAAAGAGATGCAATCGAATACGTCATTTCTAGTCGTCTATTGTATTTTAGTGGAAATAAACTCGAAATTTATATAGAAATATGGTCAATTAAGGTTCAGTGCTACGCTTTTAAGTAATCAAATAACATGAAGTAAGAATTTACATTTTAATTTTACCAATTTAGAGATGCTTTTAGCTGATCTGGCAGAGATTAATTTGCTTCCCTAAATCACCATATCACTACCAGACGTCGACACTGTACATACGACATCACGGATCTTGATATGCCAAATTCCTAATACGATGTAATATGGCCTGAAATATGATCTAATATGAGTTAAATCGTATGAGTAGTCATGATTGGAGGTGATATATATATATATCGAAGACAAATTTGGATGATATATGATGCATATAACTGGCATATACACGCAAAAGTGGAGGCGATATACATATATGCCATATTTTATACGCGTACAACGCCGTATATAAGGATGTACGATGCATTATCACACTGATATGCGATTTGACTCAACAATGCCATGTAAAATGAATAGAATGTGCGTGTATAATATTGCATATCGCGATACTAGGATGATCGTTATGCCGATATACGACTCCAGCAATGATATAGAAAATCGTGTTTTGGCATTCTATACGATTTCGGATATACATGATGTATCCTTTGGTTGATATTTTATATTAATAGATTGTTATTTGATACGAATTTGTATGCGACCTCGCATGTGCGAAAGTTATGCGATTTAATGTTTGCTGGGGTAATACAATTTTTAGGCAGTACTGCATTGATTTAATCAATATGTTCATGCGAATTACAAACTGCATCAGCCTGATATGCATAAACGATTTCGCATAGATCGATTTCACGATAGTGTATATCATAAAACACGGTGTTTGTTACGTCTAATTAAGACTTAATCTGTAGTGATCAATAAAATAGTGATTTTTGCATTTTATACGATTTAAAATGTACACAATGTTTCCTTTGGTCGACATTGTATATGATTTTGATTCGATCTCACTTTATATACGATTTCTAATATGCCAAGTTAGGCGATTTAATGTTTGCTGTTTTGTAAAATGAATGTCAGATTCAGAGGATATCCCACCCAGAGGTTAGTCTATTTTACTCGATAGCATACGTAAATTAAAAGGTGTCATATCTGAGAACTGTGGTGAGAAAAGCGCGTATTAAATATTTTTATTGTTTCCATAAGGCAATACGGAGGTAAGAGTTTTGATTTAATTGTAACACGTGTATTTTCACTGAGTAAATGCAGCCGATATTCCGATATTGGTGCTGCTTTACATATATGTTTAAATTTTCATTGTAGATTAAATCTATAACTACCACGGTAAAAAATTACTAGATTGGTTGCATTTTTCGAAAAGTTATAATTACTAATTATTTATTTCAGTGTAGTTTTCGTTTTGCCCTTTCATATTTTTCAATTAATATTTTTTGAGTGCATCATTGACGTTCCCTTCGGTGTTTTTTACGTTTGAAAAGCCAGCCCAGTTGACGAGCAGGATTCGATAACTGGGCTGTGCCTTCCGCCCAGTTAGCGGACAACCACTGTATTGTGAAATTGAATATCTAAATGTTTTCTGTGTCAATCCTACGGTAGAAACATTAAAAAGAATCGCTGGTAATTCAACGGTTGATCGTGTCTGATTGCCGTCGCACTACATTTGAATGCATTTTGGTTCATGGATAATTCTGCCGACGGCATTGTGATTGATAAACATTTCTCGATGTTGTGAGCCTGAATCTGGCGAGCTACCGAAGGCATCCAAGGCGGGCTTCGCGACAAGTTTGGTTGATATCACTTGATGGGAAGTGTGCGAAAAAGGTCATTTTCTACACACTGTTTCGAAAAATATATTGTTTTTTTGCATATCGGACGAGGACTTCCTTCCACCTTCACCTTAATTGACGGTCGTATTCCCTACTGTGCATTTATTTCTGATATGACAGTTGGAGACAAGCAATGCATTTTCGGTCACGTTCGCAGTAGATATTGAGTCGTAACTTTCGTACAGGGGCAGTCTGTGATGGTCACTAAAAACGTCGACCGTTCACAATACTGCTCATAGTAAAAACTCTCAAACTAGTTTTCAAGGCAGTTATGCTTTATTGACGTGGGACTACGTCTAGCCGGAGTATATGGGGGGGGTAAAATGAAAACCTAAACACAGAACATGCAGGAAAAAATGAAAGATTTCGAATGCTTATTACTCGAACATTTCTTACTGGATCGGAAAGATGTTTGCATCAATTGATAGGGAATATTTCTACGCTTCTATCGCAAGCATTTTTGTTCCGACTGAAATGTGTTCCCTAACACAGACTTCAAAACCAAGCAGTGTGGGAGAAATCGGCATTGCAAATAAATGCAAACTGCGAGTACTTTTGTTTTTGCTTGCCTTTGTGCAGACTAGAATGTTTCCTTAACACGGTCTTCTAAACTTAGGGACCTGGGAAAATCGGGCAGAAATACGAATGAACTTTCATGTTTAAAGCCTCTATAGCTGTGATTTTCAACCGGTGGGGAATTCCCCCCTAGTGGGGAATTTGGTCATTAAAAGGTCATTATTGTACATTTACTTCGCTTTGAATTTGACAATGATTAACAAAAATTGCCACAAAAACTTTATTGGATACGCTAAAATTTACGAGCCTCGGCAAACATTTCCAAATCTGGAATGTAATGCTCGATTAAACAATTTCACAATGTTCGAAAGACTTTCGTTGTGAATGATGATCGAACAGGCAACGAAACAGTACAGAAGACCATTAAAAAGGAATGTGTACAGCATTTGTCAAGATTTTAACAAGTTAAACTTGAAACAACTTTTCGTTATGGTATATAGCAAAATGTATAAATGTAGAACAAGATTTGGACATGGTTTGAATTCCCTTTCGACTGGCAGTGACGAAAGTTTCGAATCAATTTCAGAACAAACTCATCGATCTGCAAATGATCGATTCATTTAAGCGTTACGTGTGATGTCTTGTGTGTAGTATTTATGTGAATAACAGTAACAGAGTGGATACCGAAGATGACATGATGTGTGCTTTTCGACAACGTGCTCAAGAATTACGATTTTGGCGGAAATCATTCAGACGCAGGTGCCATACTGACTTTATATAACTTTTTTGTAATAATATACAAGTACAAAATCATATTTGTTGCGAATATAACTTGAAAGTCGTTCGTATTTTTTCATTAGTTTACTTGTATGCTACAGACTTTCTTACAAAATACTGATAGGGGAAGCACTGGGATTAATTTTCGTAAAGGGGGGAATGGAGCAGAAAAGGTTGAAAACCACTGCTCTATAGTATAAAAGTCACAGGAGGGTTGTTTCCGGGACACGACCACATAGTTGACGTAGGATTCCGTTAGGCTATCCGTTGATTTTGGATATGTTTGAAGAATTACATCGTTAAACTTTTTGATAATGATTTGGTGGCCCTAAAAAAGGGCCGTTTTATTTGGTTGTTGGTTAGCATTTGTTCACTCCAGCAGTGTTGATACCGAGTGATGATGACAGAAGGATGGTAAACAGTCGTTGGATGGTGCGTATCAGATAAAGGATACCGAAGTGGAACGAGATGTGATGAAAACCGCCCTCTGTGATCCTAGACGAGATGCCTCCTGTGATATATATGGATGAAATGAGGAAAAAAAGTCACCAATGTAATATAAGATAATTACCAGTACCGACACAATTATCAATTTTTCTCATCAGTAAAAACATGTTACTTTAATATAGAGAAAACATATTTGAAATGGAAAAGTTAATTTTCTTTTATAATTTTTTACTTTCTGAGTGTTTATTCAACCCAATGCGAATTTTAATTGGACTAACAACACCTACTACTATATGTAGAGCAGATGAGAAATCACTTTTTCTAATATTTCTTAATTTTTCTAATTTTTCTCGCCGTTTACTTTCTTTCGATGAAAATGAACACAACAAAACAGACAGCTTAAACCAAATGAACCGTTCTCGAGCGGAACACACCTTGGTTTTTATTTATGAAAATTGATATAAATCGTTTCATATATCAAGGCATTTTTAACACAACTGCTACCATATACAATTTTACACTTACACCTATGCTAAATTTTTCACAATACCCGATCGGTCATTGATATGAATCTTCACGAAGCAACCAACATTATAGTTTCAAATTTAAATTTTATTTGCTAGAATTAATCGTATCACTCACTCTACTTGCAATATAAAAAAACCCCGACCCCCGAATTGCATATATTTGCAATGCCGATTTCACCCGGGCACCTTGGTTTTGATGTCTCTGTTAGTGAACATATTTCAAAAAAAAAAATAAAGCAAAAGCTCCCCCTATTTTCTTATATTTGCAATGCCAATTTCCCCCAGGCTGCGTGGTTTTGATGTCTCTGTTAGGGACCGGCCGCATGTGTCGTCAGTTTCGACCAATCAGAAATAGTTTCATGATATATTATTTTCTTCAATATAAAAAAAATGTTATGAAGTGCCAAAATCGATTGACGCAAAAATTTCATCAATCCATCATGAAATGAGTGAGCAATAAGAGTTTGAAATTGGACAAATTTTACGATGTGCTCGATTTTCGATTTTCAATTTGTACCCCAATATGTTCCCGAAAGACGTAATCCTACGTCAAAAAGTAGAAGTTGAAGTTGTTGATTCATGCAAGCCGAGGGTACTTCGGGTGCAGAGGTGTTTTGTGTTTTTTGCACTCCGAAAAGTGTTTTCCTAACACGGATTACAAGATCGGGTACGAACACAACGCTTTGGCTCGATTATTCAAGATTGCATTGGAGGATATGCCTTCATATCTTATGCTCACTGAATTTCTACCCATTTTGATGATTAGGCAAAATGTTGATAACCATTTGCTGTGATAACGCCAATTGATTAAACAATATGCGTTCGACGTACATGTCAAAATCGAAACTGAGTGCCTGAAGTCCATCAAATCAAGCAAATTCGCGGCTCGAGATATATGTACACTTGAGAGATGCAAACTTCAGAGAGGGAAATGTAAAATAATATAATCGTTTGATGATTCTTCCGTTCACATATTTTGTCCTAGGCATATCAAATGACAAAAGACTGTCATTAAATTTACTTGTAACGAAGAACATAATCTATCACAATGCATGAATTGACCTTACATGCCATTTATTCAATCTCTTCACTCACAAACCAAATATATTGAATTAAATTGAATTTGGAAATTGTTTCATTTAATCAAAAATTTTATCAACACAAACAAATAATTGCTAAGCTAAGGCAGTCCCACGTCATCCTTGCGGTTATATCATAGATATAACCCACCCATTTTTTTTTCGAGATAACACCAGATCTCGAAGTTTCATGCATTTTTAGGTCATTTGGCATCGAAAAAAAAATCTTGATTTTCTAAATTTCCTTTACTCTCCCCTTGGAAGATTTTAGAGGATAAAAAATCAAACGCTGAGCGCTTTGAGGCACCCCTAAATCATGTCCGATTGAGCTGAAACTTTGCACAGGTCATTTTTTGGGGCCAATAAACAAAATGTGCATGGTCGGTTTTTGAAATTTGACATGACCATTTTCGCTGCCACCCTAAAGAACATATGTTACGTGCGTGGAAAATAATCTTCAGAATCCTTTTCTTATTTGTGAAGTTGACATCTCGCGTGTTTCAGCATTCCGGTTGCTCGCGCCTGGTTGAAGAAAAAGCAATAAGAACAGTAGGAAACCAGTTGTCATGTCTCACCACAGGAATTGATGGAATTGCGCCTTAAGCTCCTACAAAATGAGTTCTCGAGCTTTCGGGCGGCTTCTGTTAAGGGTGAAACCAATCATGAAATGAAGCAATGTTTTGAAATATTTCAAGTTCCAATGATTCCACTGATTCACGAGAGCTTTGCTCTTTGTTTTCTTCTGCCTTCCCCTAGTCGACATTCGGATATGTTTCCGCTCCGGAACCAGAACACAGCCGCAATTTTTTTTTGTCGATTAACATTTATTATAACTATCCAACGAAAAAACGTAATCTAAAATTGGAATGTTCGCATCGTTATTACACTGCCTATATGATGAATATTACGAAGATCGAGCGTCGTATGTTTAGCGAATGTAAACTGATATTTAGTAGTCGTAGGGTCAAAATAAGTTTACTATTTTGCGATAATAACTGGGTATGCCGTCACTAACGGTGTAAATAAAATAATGTTATTACTGGTGACTACAAAATAAGGGGAGAGCAGAGAGCAGCACAGTTTGCTCTCGCCGTGATGTGTGTGTGTGTGTGTGTGTGTGTGTGTTATTAATATCCGAGAAGAAGATGATAACAGTAATCACAGTAATCTAGTCTTTAATTATCATAACCTTTATCTTTAAGAGTCTTGTATTTCAATATACGCGCTTGCAATTCTTTCGTCGCTCGCCAAGACGAAAAGTCTCTCTTTCTTCCGATGATTAATAATAATCTTACAGTAATATTGCAACGAAATCTTTGATCCATGTTTACAATTTCGGCTGTTCGTAACAACATTGTACGAAGTTGTTTAGCACTTCGTAGTCTTTATAATTGGGCCCCTCTTCGGAGCACTTCATTCTGCAATTAAATAATGTCGTCGAGTGATAAAATTAAATGTCTGCGCCGCGTATGCCGTTTGATTTTTTGTGTTAAGCTAAAATATGTTCGTTTGTGTATTTATAATTGTAATTGTGAACTGTTTCTATACAACAAGCTACTCCTAGTTGCCATCCCACCCGAATTCCCCTTCAACCAATCAGACTGAGACGGCTGTTGGTTTTCCGCAGATGGGCTCGCCACGGAATGATCTGCTCGCTGTCATCATCCTCATCGTTGCCGTTTTGGTTCGAGCTGCTGATGGTCTGATGGTAATCATTCTTGCTGTTGATGTTCTCCATCGAACTGCGGGTGCTGTGATGGTTGCTTCCGCTTCCGTTCATGTTGTTACTGGTGCCATTGTGGTTACCGTTTCCGTTGGTGTGATGCCCATTGCTGTTACCATTTTGGTTTGTGCTCCCGTTGCCGTTCAGCTGGTTGCTGCTGGTGTGATTGTTCTCCTTGTTGAAGCGGGAACCGGGGGAGTCCTCCTGCTGGGAGGTGAAACTGATGTTGTCGATCGACATCGCACGGGTAGACATACGCGAGCGCCACGTGTCCGTTGCACGGCGCTGGGGTTCCTCCACTCGTGGGGTATAAATCGAGGACCTGTTGGGTTGGGTGTTTAGAACTCAATTGAAACCTGGACTCGTCAACCCTGCACTTACTTGAGCTTGTTTTCGGCTTCCTCCTTGCGCATCATCAGATCCCGTTTCCACTTGGGTATCGCCGAGAGGCGCCGATCCTCGGCCTCCTTGGCCAACCGATCCTCGAACTCTTTCTTGGCCTTCTCGGCTGCCTTCTTCGCGAGCATTTGGCGCTTCCAGTCTGGGATGGTGTTGCCAGCGTGGTCACGTTCCGGTACCTGCAATAACTTATCAGTTTGAATGATAAGCACGAAACGTTGGAGAGTGGAAAGGCGTGGTGCGTGTGAAAGAAACAGAGAGAGAGAAAACATGGTGAATGGAAGCGTTCTTGCTTTGTGCTGGTGGGTTTCTTTCTCCCGATGAAATGGGGCGGAACGATACATAAATGAGCAGCTAGCTGGAAATGATTAGTTGAGAACCGATTGATAGCTTACTTGAGGCCGTACCTGGTCCACATAGTTTGCGGCGGTGAACTGTCTCGTTACCTCGGAGTACACCTCTGTGGCCTGCTTGTCTTCCAGCTTGGCCCGTTCGACCTTCATCTTCTTCACTCCGGCGATGTCCTTGGACAGTTTCAGTTCGGCAATCAGGTCGGTCTTCTGCGAGAGGAACTGCTCGTTGGTCGATGAAAGGCACTGCATGCTAACGCTGCGCGTGGGTGCGGAGAAAGTCTTCGACAGCATCTTGTCCGTGCGGCGGAGCTGTGAACAAGAATTTGGTCAATCGATGCTCAGTGAATGATTCTAAAACAATTAGATCTCATAAATGTCATACAGCCTTCGCAGTCAATAAAAAAATTTTCAAAAAAATTAATGACTCCTTATAACAGATTGAAGCACTTGCTTGAGCTTTGTCGCAAAACAATGACACACACGCCATTTGGAAAGATTAATCAGTATCTGTCAGATACAGTGCACATCTTTTTTTTTTACGATGCAAACTTTTGAAAAAATAGCAGAAAAAGGCAGAAGATTGTCAAGCAACATTCATAAAGTCAATTACAGCTGTGAGTCGTCGTTTGTTTGTTGGATTGTATTGCGAATTTCTCCCGAATACACAATATCCCAGACATATAAATATGTCAAAAAAATATTCTAACTGTCAATGAAAATCTTCATCATGATAGCCTATTGGCAACATTGCCATATTTGGAAATTTTGTGAAGAATTTCAACTCACAACAAAACAGGTTTCACCCTACCAGTGGTGCTCAACCTTTTTTTCAAATGACCACGAAAACGTTATAGTCATGGTGTCACGGGCGGCAAAAACCAAATAAGGGTGTCGTCCAAGACAGGACCGCATTGTTAATGTAAGACTTTCAATGAGTGGAGGAGGCGAACGTTTCGCGAAGCAATAAGTCAGAATTAACACGTACTGTTGATTGCGCGCTGTCTAGAATGAGACTGAAACACTGAACTTATTGTGAACTTACTGAATATCCAAGTTTGTTTTTCAATATCTCTTATCAAAGTTACATTTCTAACGCTCCCAAATACGCACCAAAGGACACTCAGAACGGCAAAAGAAAATTCAAACCGTATCGTGTGTATGGGGGCGACTTTCAGTTTTCCATCGTTCAACACGGTAGTGAAATAGAAGCTGAGGTTGATCAGAACAGGCACAATATTTAAAGTGCTTTCATTCGACGGTATGCATCAACCCCCGAGCAATATTGACATCGAAGGACTTTCAAGCTTATTTGTAGCTTTTCTTTTAAGGTGGTCGTACACTGTTTGTCCGGAGGTCAAATATTAGGCTGTCAAAAAAGTCCTGCGGTATTTCCGCGAGGTGTCGTTGTAAGCGCGTAGTTCTAGTTGTATTCATTGTATCGAGTCATACTATAGCTTGTTGGAAAGGTATTTTTGCGCGCTATAATATAGTCCTTGACAGTGTTTTGTTTGGTTAAGTCGTTCGTGAGTTATAGTGTCGCAAATATGGAGCAAAATAAAGAGAAAATCCGAAATATTTTACAGTACTACTATGACAAAGGCAAAAATGCATCTCAAGCTGCCAATAAAATTTGTGCAGTTTATGGACCCGATACAGTTTCCATTTCCACCGCACAAGGATGGTTTCAACGTTTTCGTTCTGGTGTAGAGGTCGTCGAAGATGCGCCACGCTCCGGAAGGCCTGTCGTCGAAAATTGCGACAAAATCGCTGAATTAGCCGAGAAATACCGGCATAGTAGCAGCCGTAGCATCGGCCAAGAGCTGGGGATAAGTCATCACACCGTTATTAACCATTTGAAGAAGCTTGGATTCACAAAGAAGCTCGATGTATGGGTGCCACACACGTTGACGCAAATAACATCTTTGACCAAACGCTCAATTCGGACCTGTACTGCCAACAACTGGACCGCTTGAAGGTAGCACTCATGAAGAAGAGGCCATCTTTGATAAACAGAGGCCGCATTGTCTTCCATCAGGACAACGCCAGGCCACACACTTCTTTGGTGACGCACCAGAAGCTCTGGGAGCTCGGATGGGAGGTTCTTTTGCATCCGCCGTATAGTCCGGACCTTGCACCAAGTGACTACCACCTGTTTTTGTCCATGGCGAACGAGCTAGGTAGTCAGAAGTTAGCCACAAAAGAGGCCTGTGAAATTTGGCTATCCGAGTTTTTTTTGCCAATAAGGAAGCGAGCTTCTATAACAGGAGTATTATGAAGTTGGTATCTCGTTGGGAACAAGTCATCGAACAAAACGGCGCATATTTGACTTAAAACAGATGATTGTAACTAATTTTATGAACAAATGAAAATTCAAAAAAAATACCGCAGGACTTTTTTGACAGCCTAATCTATCTATCTATCTATCTATATATATATATAAATGGAGTGATGTCTGTCTGTCTGTCTGATTCTTATAGACTCGGAAACTACTGAACCTATCGACATGAAAATTGGTATGTAGGGGTTTTTGGGGCCGGGGAAGGTTTTCGTGATATTTTGAGACCCCTCCCTCCTCTCTAAGGGGGGGCTGCCATACAAATGAAACACATATTTCTGCATTACTCGAGAACTAATCAAGCAAATGAAACCAAATTTGGCATGTGGAGGTTTTAGGATGCAATAAATGTTTCTATGGTGTTAAGATACTCCTTCCCCCTCTTATAGAGGGGGCTGCCGTACAAATGAAACACAAATTTTTGCATTACCCGAGAATTAATCAAGCAAATTAAACCAAATTAGGCATATAAAAACTTTAGGGTGAAATGAATGTTTATATGGTGGTTAGATACCCCTCCCCCCTCTCTTAGGGGAGGCTGCCATACAAATAAAACACAAATTTCTGCATTACTCGAGAATTAATCAAGTAAATGGGCGGGACGAAGTATATATATATATATATATATATATATATATATATATATATATATATATATATATATATATATATATATATATATATATATATATATATATATATATATATATATATAGATTTGCAGCGAAATATAATGGAAGCTGTATCTTTTTTTATTTACCTCTATATCTATATTTGAGTCAATTGCAGATAAATTTTTATACAGAATTTCTCTGCATTCATCGTTCATGTTTTGGACTGAATATTTATGAGAAAATGAATGAGAAAAGCATATCATCAGAGGAAGAATTGAAGATTGTTTTCAAATTTTGTTGTTATTTGGTTCGATTATATAAATCTTATCATATTGACTCTTTTTTTTTGGGTAATTGTGCATTCTGAAACGTATTCTTTCATCAATAACTGTGCGGTTACTCCTACATACACATCATCCTCTGCAATGTTGTGCCTAAAACTTGATTTTGCTATAATCGCTGAAATTCTTCAAATATTATAGTTTCATGATATTATCCAGGACTGTTTTGAAAGTCTTAGAACAGTTTGAGTGTAGTGTAAATAACGCCAAAAAGTCTGGGAAATTCTGAAAAATCAGGAAGGTTGGCATCGCTGCACGTGCGTGAATCATCCTTATCAGCTTCACGAACTCGTTGACCACTCAAAAACAAGCTCACGTAATATTCATTTTAATTTTTCCTTCAATAGACAATAAGTGTCAGAATAGGTTTTACAATGTCGAATTTCATAACAATTCGTTTCCCTATTGTTACGTTTAATATTTTCCCGGCGAAAAACGACAACAAAACAACTCTAAAGCGACCAAGGGCTACAGCAACACGCGTTTTTTACAGAAGCGAGAGATATTGTATTCAAAATAGAAGGTTCAATATGAAACAGCTGATAGCCGCTGACGTTTGGCGCATGTTTACCCACTTGTTTTTAATCAGCCTGGTTTAGATATTCAATTACCGAGTGATTTGCGTAAACTGTGACAGGTCTTGGCACCGATCGAGCTGTAACAAATTCCACAGACACTCACCTGCACACTGTTCAGGTCCTGGATGGAGATGGCCGACAGCGGCTGCTGCTGCTTCCGGATGGTCGAGTCCTGGGGCGGAGGCGGCGGTGGGGCCCCGCTGCCGTTGCTCTTGGTCGTTCCGGTCTGGCTGTTGCCCTTCTTGGCGCCGAGCGTGCTGTTGAGGGTGCTGGTGTTGGAGAAAAAGTTTAGCATCGGCGGAGGCGGCGGTGGTGGTGGCTTCGGTGGTTCCGGTCCCGACTGTATCGTGATCGTTGCGTTCAATGGCATATAGTCCTCGGTGTCGGATGATCTGCACACAGGGAGGTGATGGTGGGGGGGGGAGACGAAAATGGATGAGCACGCGAGCGCATCGACGATTGCCGCCGGCGAACAAATAAAAATTTAATGAAACAAGAAAAAGATATATTATTGCAATGACTGGAGATGCATTCGGGCAGACACAGAAAGCGAAACTAAGGCGAATCAGAGAAGGAGAGGAAAAGGCGGAAAAACAGACTTAGTGTTATAAATATTTATGGATTATCACGGTCCAAAAAGCAGTTGATAATCGCTGGTTAAGCTTATTTCTTTCTTTTCCCGAGAGGATGATGCCGCGCATTTGCGCAGTGCGTGTTCGAAGATTTATGTGCACACGTTCGAAGGAAAACTGGCTTCTGAGAGGAACGAGAGACGACATGGAGTCGACGTTTTCGGGTCGGCAAGATTACCGGCGAAGACAGCGCTACAATACAGTGCCCGACACTCTAGATATCTCACACCATGTTAACTTGCTGAGGATGATTGTAATGCAGAAATGGGTTATTCGAGGAATGACGAATGTGTGTGTTTAATTGCCATTACGATTGCTGCTGCATACTCTCGACTTCATTTAATAGTGTTTCTTTCACTTTATTTAAGTGATTTGTTTTGGAATTTTTAATACCCACACCCCAACACTTCGATATAATGAAATAATTATCCACGTGGTTTAGCCAGCGCCGTGGAATAATGCGAAAAGTGCTTCTTTTTGATGCCGCCTCATCTGTCGTTGTTGATTTACTGATAAAATTTAACGAGACAATAAAACCAACTTACTAAATTAAATAGATTTTACAAACACACATAATTCGCAAGCTATGTGAATGGTTTGTTTGAGGACTAAGATCATCAGAAGCATCTTTTTTAGTGGGGGAAAAGAACATCAGAAACCTGTCCGTTTACTTAAACAAAACTGGACATTTTGAAAAAAAGAACACAGTTACTTACCTAAAACATTGTTTGCTAAGCAACACGAAATACACCGTTCAATCATCATAAAAATGTTAAATGAGAAGAAAAAATTGTAAATGTTTTTGTTATACAATGATAGTATTTATTATGAAATACGTTCTTGAAGACAAAAATGTTTAGATATAAAAGTTTATTGATAATTGAATTTTTATATTTTATTTTAAAGGAAAATACAGCAATCAAGCTTATACTCAATGCAATGAAAATATTGTAGTCACATTTATTATAAACGAAAAGCTTGCGAACTAGGAAGTTTGCACCTCATTGCACAAAAATAATGTTCTTCGTTAGAAATAAATTTGATGAACGCCCTTTTACGTTTGATATGATACCTAGGACTACCAAAATATGTGAACGGAAGAATTGTAAACGATCATTGTATTTTACATTTCCCTCTGAAATTATTGCACATCTCATGTTTACGTAGTTCTCGAACCGCGAAAGTTCATTCACCTCTACTATCTGAAATGACGAATTTCCCAGGCTTCTCAGTTTAGTAGTACGTTTTAGGGAAACATATTCCCGTCTGCACAACGACAAGCGAGTACAAAAGTTTTCAACACCACAAAATACCCCTACTTGCATGTATTTGCAAAGCGAATTCCCCCAGCCACATTGATTTTGAAGTCCGTGTTAGGGAAACACAGCTCGGTGGGAACAAAAGTACCCCCGACTTGCATGTATATTTGCAGAGCGGATTTCCACAGGTACATTGATTTTGAAGTCTGTGTTGGCGAAACCGTAAATCGGGCCAATCCAAACTTGACAGTTAGGGCGTTTAAATAACGCTTGACATTTTACAGTTATTCAATTGTTCATCTCATGAAAAATAATATGTTATTAATTGTGATACGTAGAAATACTTCCTATCAATTGAAAAAAAACATCTTTCCGATCTGTTAAAAAATGTTCGAGTTATAAGCATTCGAAATACGGGTAGAGTTAGCACACAAATCGGCAAAACAAATGTGTGGGAAAAAAGGGAGGGCTTCCAGTTTTCATGAATTTAAACCGTTTAGAGATTAGCGAATTGTAATGTATAGCATATCGAACAAATCTTAGAGAATTTCCGATTCGATTGGTATGCAAATGCGAGAATTCGTCCACAGTGAAAGTAGTAATTATCGTTAACTTCATTTCATAAAAACGTGACCTGTTTTCTGATATGGCACCCTTCCTGAAAGACGTAGCTCTACGTCAAACAATTATTTAATTTTTTTGTATCGATTTCAAAAAAGTGCCAAAAACAGGATTTTTATAGTGATTTACAAAATCCACTGTAATTCTGCAAATATCGCAGTTAGTTCTAATGTTTGCAGGCAAATTTTTAGCCTAGTGTATTCCCTAAACATCTATGAACGTTTCATTTTGATATGTTCAGTTTTTTTTTGACGTAGGATTACGTCTTTCAGGAACATATTGGGGTACATCGTGAAAATTGTCCAATTTCAAACGCTTATTGCTCATGATGGATTGATCAGATTTTTGCGTCAATCGATTTCGGAACTTCATAACATTTTTTTTATATTGAAGAAAATAATATTTGTCATGAATCTAACTATCGAACAATTAAAAAATCTCAACCCCTATCCTAACGGAAATACCCACTTCTGATTGGTCGAAATTGACGACACATGCGGCGGGTCCCTAACAGAGACATCAAAACCAAGCTGCCTGGGGGAAATCGACATCGCAAACACATGAAAGTGGGGGGAGCTTTTTTCCCATCGAAATGTGTTCTTTAACAGAGCTTTTAAATCAAGGTGCCTGGGGAAATCGGCATTGCAAATATATGCATGTCGGGGGCATTTTTATATTGCAAGTAAGGTGAATGATACGATATATAATAGCAAACAAAATTTTAATTTGGATCTTGAATGTTGGTTGCTTCGTGAAATTCCACATCAATGATCGATCGTTCATTGTGAAAAATTTTGCACAAGTGTGAATATAAAGTTGTATATGGTAGCAGTTGGGTTGGAAATGACTTGATATATGAAATGATCTATTTCAATTTTCATAAATAAAAACCAAGGTTTGTTCCCTCTCGAGAACCGGTCATCAGGTTTAAGCTTGTTGTGTTCAGTTTCACCCAAGGGAAGTTAATACGGCAGAAAAATTGGAAAAGTGAAGAAATATTAGAAAAAGTGATTTCCCATATGCTCTACATATAGTATTAGGTGTTGTTGTCCAATTAAAATTGGGTTTTGGTTGAATAAACACTCAGAAAGTAAAAAATATAAAAGAAAATAACTTTTTCCATTTCAAATAGTTTTTCTCTGTATTAAAGAAAAATTGATGATTGTGTTCGGTATTGGTAATTATCTTATACAGGGTGGGCCATTTAAAGTGGAAGCATCTGGCAACCCCATAACTTTTGACAGAGATGTCAGATTAACAAATGTCATACCGCGTTGGAAGCGTTATTTCAGTACAATTTTAACCAGGGAACAATACACACCTAAACAACGCGCTGAAATTGTTCAGCTGTACATTCAAAATAACTTCTCAATTGTGTTAACTAAACGTGCGTGGAAAAATAAAAATAAAGTTAAAACATCGCCTGGAGACAACACTATACGTCGATTATGTGCCAAATTTATATCGTCTGGTAGTGTTGGTAATGCCAGTCATCTGTCCAGACAACGACCAAGACGTTTCGACGAGAATATTGATGCCGTTCGAAAACGAAAATGGAGCAACGGTAACCGTGAATGGGGAGCGTTATCGGACAATGATAACCGATTTTTTATTGCCATTTGTTCGTGAAAATGAATTGGACAATTACTGGTTCCAACAGGACGGCGCTACATGCCATACAGCGGCTGCCACGACCAAATTATTGCGCGAATTAATATCGAAAAACGGCGATTATGACTGGCCACCGAGATCACCTGATTTGACGCCTCCTGACTTTTTTTATGGGGATATTTAAAATCCAAGGTATACACTGGTAAACCAAGGGCCCTGGCTGCGCTGAAAGACAATATCCGACAAGAAATTGCTGCCATATCGGCCGAAACATTGGGCAAAGTGATGGAAAATGCCGAAAAAAGGGCACATTTTGCGGTCAAAGCCAGAGGCGGTCATTTACGAGATATCATAATCAAAAAGTAGTTAGAACAAATCTCCTTGGACCAAAATAAATGAATTTCAAAAAAAAAAAAAATTTAAAATTCCACTTCTTTACTTTGCTATTGCAAAAACAAATCCTTCCACTTTAAATGGCCCACCCTGTATTACATTGGTGAGTTTTTTTTTATTTATTTCATCCATACATAACACAGGAACCATCTCGTCTAGGATCACAGAGGGCAGTTTTCATCATATCCCGTTCCACTTCGGTATCTTTTATCTGATACGCACCATCCAACGACTGTTTACCATCCTTCTGTCATCATCACTCGGTAAACACTGGTGGAGTACAAACAATACTCAACAACCAAACAGAACGGCCCTTTTCAGGGCCACCAAATCAAAGAGTGTTTTCTTGGCCTCAAAATTTCGAATCGCCGGAAGACAGATACAACGGGTATGGGTATGGTTGTGGTTATGAGTTCAATCACCTAGTGCAGATATGGTTAATAAACATCCTATACTTCATAGGGGAAGAGCGACCTTCGATCACCATGTCTTTGTTTCCAAATAGCATATGGACCGCCTTTTTCGCTCATCTCGTCCAGACCACGATGTTCTCATAGTTCGTGCTCTCGCAGCCAATCTTTGCGTTCAAGTCGCTCATGAGGATATCGATATTTCTCTTAACCTTCCTTGAATTCGGTCCATGATGGCATTAGGATCGGTGTAATAATTCTCATATTTACATAATTTTTCCAGAACCGATCTTTTTGTCTACCACCTGTTTCCTAATGGAAAATCATATCGTGAAAGATATGAGGAGAAACATGTATGAACCCAGACAGAGAAATTGGTTAGGGTGAGATAACGAAAGATAACAAAGGTAGTACTGCTCCAGCTGGGCAGAGAGAAAATAGTTTTTGGGACTCACTAAATTGACCGAAAACCTGTCGATTTCGCTACAACCGTCTCCAAATTCGTTGAAACACTTGGTACAATGTACACAATGTATGACTTTTTTCGTCACAATATGACAAGTTATAATTTTTACTAGTAGTTTTATTCAATTCGCGTGGCGATGGTTTGAATACTTTTACTTTTACGTTTGCTACTTGGGACTCATTGGAAACCAAAGTTTATCGCATACATTCCAACATGAACACGAAAACATCGACATTCTCAGGTTTTGTAACATCGATGTTAAAAAATGTTCACAAAAATCATCACCAATAAAATCGTCCGCACAGAAATGATGAACGATCGAATGGCTTTGTTCACCACGCAAAACAAATTGTAAGGATGGACAGAGCACTCAGTTCATTCATTTTGAACATTCTGTTCAAAATATTGGGAGTATTATCTAAAAAAATCATTCGTTTGCATCAGTTTAAGTTTCGTAACAAACATGAAGTCATACCTCAAAATGTATTATTCGTGAACATTGCTAATGACAATGTCAGTCGGTTCGAGTAACTTAAAGGGCATATTATTTTTCTGATTCCACTAAATACAAGGCATATTTCTCTGTGACTCTGATGGAATGTCTTCGGCTCACTTTATTTTTTTTGCATCTCGTATTCTCATGATGTGTCCATTTCATGTCTTTTTAATGCAATTATTCAATACCGTTGCTTTCTTATTTTTGAATCAACATATCACAAATGATTTTTCGAATATCGGTATTTCATTCCATAAACAATGTGTCCCATAATTGGTCCCACAATTTTTCATTTGCGCTTTATATGAACAAAGTATTTTTTTTGTGTGCATCCTTTTGACAGTTCAACGCAGAAGCGTCTGCGCTATATTTATTATGCAATTTAGTTTGTTCGTCAAATGAGTGGATTCGCACTTCGTCTTCCCAAGGGTTCATAAAATCTAGAAATGTTTGAATGTCAGGACGAAAAACTTCATTAAACGCGTTAGGAAGCAAATTGAACGAAATCCGGCAAGATCGGATCGGAGGTTGGGAAACTACAACAAAAGTCTGAATAAGGTGAACCGTACAAGAAACAGTTGGTAGAGGAGATGTGTCTAAAACGCGCCTGCCGGGCAATTCGACCCGCCTCATTTTCTCGTAAACCAGCAAGAATAGAAATGCAATGGATATAGGCAATCGTGCTAGTCAATAATTGAATCCTACCAGGCAAGTTTTACATTTGTAACATGCTTTAAAAAAATGAGAAACATAATTTTCTTTGGAAGCAATTTTCGATGTAATTTTCTACATCATTTCTATAAGGTTTTTGTTGCTTGAAACCGAATCAGAGGCGATAACTGTTGGTCATA
This sequence comes from Toxorhynchites rutilus septentrionalis, assembly GCF_029784135.1. Classification (NCBI taxonomy): domain Eukaryota; kingdom Metazoa; phylum Arthropoda; class Insecta; order Diptera; family Culicidae; genus Toxorhynchites; species Toxorhynchites rutilus. The sequence goes on from NC_073744.1 coordinate 169,721,136, forward strand.
TCTATTGAGTCGAGTTCCCAGTGAATATCTCAGAGGAAGAAAATGGTAAGAAATGATTCTTTTCTTTCTCAATTTGATATTTCCCGCATCAGCTTACCATCGGGCATACCCTCGATCGGGGCAATTCGCTCGCTTTCGGCCGTAAACATTCTCACGAGAGAAATAGCTTGTATGTGAGGGATGCCAGATGATGTTTTCAAATATCTCTGCATGGCACGAATAAATGTCTTCAAATGTAATCATAATGAACATAAATGAGCAAATGAACACGATATTTCTAAATCATGTTCGATAAATCACACAAACAATTGTTTTCACATACTCTGAAATGACCTCAGTATGTTTTCACAAAATTAAATGTCTTCAAAACGAAAACATGTCATCACATCTGGCATCTATATTATGTGCTCAGAGAATGCAGGAACACAAGAGCGCGGACTGAAGAATCAACGCAAGAATACTGGGGAACACGCTCACCGGAGGCACGGTTCCTTCTCTTCGCTGGTGGGTATGAAGGGAATAGATTGAAGGATTCTCTCATTCATACAAGCTGTTTCTCTGAGAGAAACAACTCATGGGCATATTATACCTCTGCTGGGCCATTTAACACCGTATTATTAGAAATTTAGAATTTGGGCGCCTTACAAAATAAAATTCGTAGCACTTTTGTTATTCAGTATCTAAAATGCAGAACGATTACAGATGATTGAGGGTTAACTAATATACGTACTGACGTAGTTGGCTGTCTTACCACATCCCGACGACGTCTGATTCCAGAAGCTGCCCGAAACAGAAAAATCTGTTAAAGATTCGGATCTGCCTTCTTAGAGAAAACGATCACTATCGTCCGATGCCATATTGTGGGTTTATGATTCGCTTTGGTTGAATGCAATTTGGTTTTTTTTTACAGTCTGCTACACAGAATTTTTATTTTGGAGCTGTTGTCAATTACCCGAATTACATGGTCATTTTACAGCCGATAGATTATTATTTTCTGCATCCAGTGGTGTAATTAACTCAGTATTGAAAAAAAATGGCGCTTGGTTTTTACAGAACTTTATCAAACATCAGGTGGAAAAATTGCGTAACTTGATTATTATTTCAGTGAATCAAATTTCCACACATTCGTTGGAAAGCTACTGTCATTGCGCGTCTTTTTCAGTATATGTTAAAAAGTTGAAGCGTAAACACCATAGTTTCTTGCCACTTAAAATATGTTGAATTTCGTACCAACGAAAGTGTTTTTGCGTAATGAAGTCACACCATTACTTCAATATGAAAAAAAGCTGCGGAAAGTCATCGCATTTTGGTGGAAGTTTATGGTGACCAGTCTCCAACAGAGCGAACGTGTCAGACGTGGTTTCCACGGTTTCAAAGTGGTAATTTTGACTTGGAGGATCAAGAATTGGAGGCTTTACTCGATTAAGATCCGTCACAAACGCAACAAGCACTTGCATATACACTTGGAGTAGTTCAGCAAACCATATCCGATCGTTTAAAAGCAATGGGAATGATCCGAAAGACAGGACATTGGGTGCCGTATGAATTGAAGCCACGAGACGTCGAACGCCGTTTTTTCACGTGCGAACAACTGCTCCAACGGCATAAAAGAAAGAGTTTTTTGCATCGAAACGTTACTGGCGCTAAAAACTGGGCCCATTACGACAACCCCAAACGTCGGGCAACGTATGGCCATGCACCAATATCGACGGCCTGCGCGGCCAGAAGGTTATGCTGTCTATTTGGTGGGACCAGCTGGGTGTGGTGAACTATGAGTTGCTAAAACCTAATGAAACCATTACGCGGGACCTCTACCGACGACAATTGATGCGTTTGGGCCGTGCACTGATGGAAAAATGGCCGCAATACGAGGAAAGACACGATAAAGTTATTTTGCAGCACGACAGTGCTCGGCCGCATGTCGCGAAACCAGTCAAAACAAACTTGGAAACGCTAAAATGGGAGGTCCTATCCCACCAGCCGCCTCCAGACATTGCTCCGTCCGATTATTAGTAGCAATAAGTTGAGATTCCTATGCCGAAAAACACGGCTTGAATGTATTCTGGAGTGGCAAGCTCTAGAATACGCGTGATCACAGTGCAAGTCGGAAGAAATTTCTTTGACGAAAAATCTCCCGGCCAGAAGGGGGATCGAACTCAAACCCCCGGCATGATAATGTGGGACGCTAACCACTCGGCCACGGGAGCACCAGGACTGCTACAGTTGCTATTGGAATGGTATGAATTAGTAGGAAGCCGTGATATCGAAGAAAAATTTTGGAGGTGGAAATTTGATGACGTGCGGAACATTTCATTATCATGCCATGGTTTCCATTTGTATTATTCCAAATTTAGGACTTTATCTGGGACTATTGGATTAGATTTCAATTCGTTACATAGAGCATGGCAGAATCGCAGATCTAATATTTCAACAGAATAATGAGATTCAATTCACATTTCTGACCAATCATAGGCTTGGCCTGAAGAGATGAACATCTTTTTACTCGGCAAGCCGGCTTGCAGCCCGGATTAAAGTCCAATGGAAAGCACTGGCACTGGTCGACCTAGCAATATCCCAGAGGTTTTCATTTGCGAATACGTCGAAATTTCATAAATAACTCTTTAGTAAAAAATCCGGTGACTCTGAAAAGGATTAAAGGCTTGCGTGGTTTCGTAGAATCATTTCGAGAAGCAGCGATTCTTTCTTGCCTTTGCGATACAATACGATACAATACAATGGTCATATGTCGCAATTTGTTTCTTTATATCAATGCACGCATTGCACTGAGTCTGATGGTTGTGTCAATTTCTATGCCAGATGCACTTCAGGTGAAATATTCGCTAGCGTTTACAGCTCGAGGAGAAACATAAAACACAAAACGAGAATAAGCGATCTTTGTTGTTTCGGGTACAGAAAGATTCTTAGAATTTTCCTCAGAGGAGATGCAATACTTATACGATAGCGACAGCTTACTTACTATGCAAAGGTGGAGTTTACTTCGCAAATATTCTGGTTTCGCTATTCCCCTTCGTTGTTTCTAATCTAGCGGCTGCATGAATTTTCCGTTATTTACAGCTCTGTTCGGGAAAGCACACAAATGGACAGAACAAATGTATGGGGAAATGCGAATGCTTCCAATTTTCATCAATTTAAACCATATACAGACTATGGGATTGTAATGTATAGCATATCTAACAAATCTTAGGCGATTTCCGATTCAATTGGTATGCAAATCGTTAAAATCCGGTTACAGCAAAAATAGTTATTAACGTTCACTTTATTTCATAAAAACGTGACCTGTTTTCTGATTTGGCACCCTTAATGTAAGACGTATTCCTACGTCAAAAAACCCTACTCTCCGAGATCAAATCCAGATTATTGTATTCGGTCGAAGAACTGTCAATGATTGAACATAACGATGAACCCATCACTGGACATATCCTACCACACACGGGTACTCTTTCTCTTGGGATGATGATGTGTTGGGAGATGGTGTGTAACTGATGCTGGCGGATGATACTGTTTTCCCGATTGAAAGGGGTTGGTAACTTACGGCAGTGGGCGCACTTTAAACCCCCGCAAGGGTCGACTAACCGAAAACGCTTCGTAGATTTCCTTCCAATGGGACATTTTCGTCGTCGTCGAAGAAGAAAAACCGCGGAATACTCCAAATACCACTGTCTATATTTCTCTGTCGGACACTGTATGACGCACTTTTTTATTTCCGATCATCATCTTCCGATATGCTTTTTTTCTCTTATGTTTCAAGCGGAAAATTTGTAGAACTGCAGATTGGGGGTGGGTGGGTAAGTAGGTGATGGCGCAGTAGAAGCAATTGCTCGAAGGGGAGAAAATCGCAATTATAGCATTGAGAGAGAGATGATTGAACCAGCAAAACACTCACACCGACATTATTATCTCGAGTTTTCTTAATTTCACTAAATCTGTTTTTGTTTGATTTCTTGTTTCTCACTTTTTTTTATCCGTTCCCGCAGTGGCCCAAAACCGATTTGTTCGGCAATTTCACATCACTCAGGTTGCAAGCTAATGCTGCTGCTGCTGCTGCTGCTGGTGGTGTAAACTGTGTGCGTTTGTGCGCGAATATTTTCCCGAAACGAAACAGAAACAGAAAATTAGGCCTCGGAAAAAGCGGGCCGCAACCAAAGTCGCACTCGAGCACACTTTACGCGCAACGGATTTCGCCGGACGGAGGGCACTACCTATGTTGTTGATGGTTCGATGGTAATCTAAAGAGAGGTGTGTTTTTTATGACGGGGTTCGAGAAGAAAGTTTGGTAAGATTCCACACACGCACGCACATAAGCACACATACACTCAAAACGATCGGAGATCACACCGACCTGCGGTCAACGGATGTCGGAGGAAGGACAACACTATCCCGGGACTGGCCAGCAATCCTAGCCTGGACGACTAGAAGCGCCAGAGCGCGAAATCACCACGAAATGCACAAAGTTCTTCGAACACGCGATCTCTAGATCTACACTACGAGGATATAGGGCTAGACAGAACTTGAACTGTTTTTTTTTTTTGGTTTGTTTGATCACTACTAACCTCTGGGAGCCGGCGTTGGACTTTTTGTCACTGATACTCTTGAGGTACTCGGACGGTTTGATCAGATGGTTGGAATTGTCGGTGGATCCGTTCGGGAAGGCCGGCGGTACGAACGGGAGTACGAGCTGCTTGTTCACCAGATTCGGACCGTGACTGGACGACGAGAGAGCGGAGTTCGAGCGCGACTGGTAGTGCTGCTGATAGCCGTAGAACTGCTCGTCGACTGCCTTGGTCGAACTGGTCGGGCTGAGGAGGGTGCCACCGTTTCCGTTACTGCTGCTGTTGTTGTTGTTGTTGTTGTTGCTGTTGCCACTCGTGGTATTGCTCGTGGTGGTGGTGGTGGAGTTGCCGTTGCTGTTGTTGTTATTCCCCGCGATGAGTTTGGCTTTCTTGTTCGCTGTTGCGAATAAACGGAAGGAAAACGAGAGAAAAAGACGAAAAAACGGAATAAATGGAAAAGATACTTAGTTAGCCTGGTTATAAGACCCGCGGTTGCAATCGGAGTAAGAGCAAGAAAAAAGTAGGTAAAAATGTTATGAATTGCACACGAATGGAGTTTTCCCCCCTCAGGTTGAGGAAGATGAGTGTGTGTGTGTGTGTTTATGAGCATTCGCCGCGAGCTTATCTCTTTTCCTAGCAATATCACGCACGCAGCCAATGGCGGTTTCGGGAACACGTAACGCGTGTTTCTCGGCATACCATCAATTTTGCGACAGATTTTATTAACTCCTAATGCAATTTTGAGGCAGCCGCGGACTATCATCTGCTTGTTAGACGGTGATTGCGCGTTCGGCAGGTGAATTGGGGTGATAGAGTTACAATCCCCGGCACTGCTCTCTTATCGAATTAGGGGTTATTGCCGCCGGGGAGTTTGCACAGCGTTACATCACATTCTTTGGTGCCAAAAAAAATGTTCAAGCGAAAATGAAAGTGACAAACGGTGGCTTCCATCAGTTTGGAGCAAATGAAAGCGTTTTTCCAATTCGAGTGAAGGGTTTTTGGCTCATGTGGCATGATGGTTTGCAAACGTCCAAGCATGGAAAAGTGAAGGGTCATCAAAATCATTGAAAACAAACAATCTTGACATCGATCTTGGCGTGTGCCCTTTCATGCGATTGGAATCAGAGATTCATCGCAAGAGCAATGCTGTAACGAAAACAGCGAGATAATTACTCAGTCTTGTAAGTCTCAGGGATCTGCAAATGGTTGCTCTACTTATTACACACAAAATTTAAAGCCAAACAATTTTAGGTGGCCCCGAATTTGTTGCACTGTATTTTCCATAAAAAAATTATATTGGCTATTTTAGTTTCCATCGATATACGGTAATCTATTCTATGCTTATCCCTTATCAAAAAATGTTAGTCCTGTATTTTCTTTCATTCGTCCCTTAGGATGCGCCATGAGTAATCATCTGAACAAAGCTGATTTGAACACCGATCTCTTGTTAAATTTATCGAAATTGTATTCGTTTTTAAACTCGTAGTTTTTGAACCAGTTCCAGTTCCTTAACAATAATGCTGAATTACACTTCAAACGTGTAGTTTTTGGTGAAATTTTGAAAATTTTCAGACTTTTTATGTTATTTTTTGAAATGCTGATACTTGGCTAAGACTGAGACTAATTGTTTCTTTGTTTTGCTGAATATGCAGTATTGGTACACCCAAAGTTAATAACACATGTTATGGCATCCCGATTTATTACATTGCATAAGCTTAAAAATAACAGAGCCAATATGAGCGGGCGAAACAGGAGACACATTTCAATGAAAGCATATGAAAGCTTTTCGTATAGTTCGCCAAATACGCGTCCCAGACAGAGAAAGATATATTCTCGTTCATGTTCTTCTTTATCCTCTTAGAAAACACTTTCCACTTTCCAGCATTTTATGATAAGGTGTAATATTATCACGCTTCTATATAACAGCACTGGCAGCTATACGGATAGCGTGGTCCTGTGAAATAGCTTTGCATTCCAGCCGACCTTGGTTCGATCCCCATTGACGTCGTATGGACTTTTTTTTTGGCACAATCCCAAATGAAATGAGAAAAGAAAACAGAAAGAGATGTCTGCTCGCATACATACAAACCATTTTTAAGCTCAGCTCATTATTTGCGCATTTGACCCTCCAGCACACGATATGACATTATTTCTGCCAAAGATGAAATGTTTTCAGCCAGCGCTAGTTTGGGTGTAGGCTGGCCAACTATTTCATGAACAACGCGTTAGGCTAAATAAAATAAACTCAAATAATTATATTTTTAGTGAAATTCATTAAGTGATTAAAACCTAGAATAAAACCAATCAATTATTCTAGGGTGTGATTGCTTTGTTCTCTGCAACGACGGAATATTTAGATGATCAAGAGACATTGTAGAGGAGATTATGATTTTTGGAAAAATTATTATACAATTTGTCGTATTCTAAGTCCTTTCGGAAAGTATCGGTGCTTTCATGGTTCCAACATTGAGTCGTGACTTTTCCATTGTCCACATATTGTTCAACGTAGAAAATCCCATTCAACTAGTGCGCTACTACCAGACAGACACTAAATATGATCTGCAAGCTTCGCGGATTCCTTACATTCTAGAAATATGTTTTCAATTTCTGAAAATATGTGCTCCCAAAAATTTACAAGCAGCACGAATTTTTTTTCCACCTTTTAATATCATTACCTGTAATTTCTTGTAACATTATTCGCTCATCAAACAATATGTTTTCATCTATTTGAACAGGACCTTTTTTTATTAAGGCTACTTCCTGGATATCGATTTTCATACAATCCATTGAAACTGTTGTGTTTATCCTGGACCAGCCTTCCATTATTCAATGTACTTTCATGCAGTATTGTTAAAATCGTTTACAACTAGAATCAACTAGACTTTTAAGAACAGTCTGCACCTCACTAGTCAAAAGTACTTTTTATTTTTAGGCTGATGAATTCTAATCAAATCATACAACTTAACAGTAATATCTGTGGCAAATACAGGTAAACCTGTTTTTTGTGTGATATTCTTTTTTTGTGCGATTTTTTTTTGTGTGGTATGTGAAAAAGATCATATTAGATTAATGCGCAATCGAAATTATCAGTCATTAGATTTGAGTGAGTGAGTAGAAGTGAGTAGGCCGCTTATTGATGTGACGAAGAAAAAAGAATATAACATGTATTTTAGTTTTAAAATCCTATAATAATTTACGTCCACGTTCCATGCATCCTGGAGCGTTAGAATAAGATTTATTTCAAAGCGTAGATTATAGTTATAGTTATCGAAAGATGCCTACGAACGGAATTATTATTCTAGAGTTGTTTTCTTGGGAAAACTTTTTACTTTTTTTCAAACTACTTATGAAGTTTTAAATGATTTTTTGTGTGCGGTCCTTATCCCTCGCACAAAAACAAGTTCAACTGTGAGGGAAATCAGGGTAAAGCCGACGCCTCCTGAGTTTCCCAGCTAGAAGCAATTTTTTGAAAATTTTCCGATGTCCCCTGTACACACTTGTTATTTCTTACGTTTCGAATCACCCTGCACTCAAAATTAATTTTTAGCGCATGTTTTGCCATCCTGATTTATAACATTATATGAGCGTAACAAAAATTGTGCTACCCCTCCATACTAGTACAACATTTGTATAACATACAGGGTACAACTTCGATATAACGTACACATTTTCCAATGGACGAATTCCATGCTGACTCGTCTAATAAAATAACACTGACAAAATTCTCATTTTTCTCAAAAACGTATTTTTTTTAAATTCTCATAAAAATTACCAAAAGTAACAGTGCCCTTCTCCCAATTTATGGGAGACTTGTTGGTAGTTGTATGGAATATTCATATAAAATTCTCGTTCAGAATTTCCATAAAATATGTTTTTGAAAAAAATATATCTAAAATAATATTGTTTAATGATATTTTTTTTAAATTACTTCACTATTTTTTAATGAAAGCTTTAAAAATTTCCTATACTTCATTGTCTGACAAAAATTATGTAGTTTATATAGTTTTTGAGTTGGGTTTATTTTTGAAATTTGAAGTTATTTTTAGCTTTTTTTAAAAAAAAAGACTTGAAAACTTTAAGACCTGCAAAATTTTATTCATAGAATGAAATATAGGAAATAATTAATTTTTTCATTAAACACATTTTTAATTATATGAATAGTCCATATAACTACCAACAAGACATCCCATCGGAAAAAGGGCACTGTTACAGGGAAAAAGTTTTTTTTTTAACAAGTAAGCGGTAATTTTACTTATTTACCTTCAATCAACAGTATAAAGAGAAACATCATGAGAAAGGTTCGCTTCACCTTCTAGTTGGATTTTGTCATCATTGTTAACGAACTCTTCCCAAACAGCATCACAATAAAGTAATATGAGCTATGTTTCGAAGCTTTTTGTTATTATGCTTCGATACAACGTACAATTCGATACAACGTACAATTTTGAACGTGAAATGTACGTTATATTGAAGTTGCCTCGTAGGGGAACCGCGGGTAAGACGGACAGAGGAGGTATGATGGACATACTTGGTTGATTTGTATAGTTGCATTATGAATTTCAAATTTCTGTTGATGGGAACCCCTTTTACATGTTATTCTAGAATATTTAAACCATCCTATGACAATGAATACTGATCAAAAGTGAAATAGGGAAACAAAAACTGAAAATCAAACATGATTCCGCGTGTGGATGTAATTTTTGTGGCTTCAATATTAAGCATTTTGGATGGTTTAATTGCAAAATTTAATTCGCTAATGGTTATATTTCGGTTTGTGAGTTGACAGAGAAGCGATATTAGGTATGTACGGAAAAGTAAACTATTTCGTAAGTGGAAAATTTAAATTATTGAAATAATTGCACTCGTGGGGTTGAAATGGACAGTCAAATCCATAATCACATACAATGCATGATAGAAAGTGAGGAGAAAAATATTGAACTCTTTTTTATATTGCTTTCTCTTTTTGTTCTATTTCAGTTACAGGATGCACAAACACTGAAAGAGAGCGAAATTATTCCTCTCGCAAGCAATAAACTTCTACTCTTCGTATATTATTGGCCTGTCCATATTCCCCCCATTTCCCCCCGTGCACCCGTGGCCGAGTGGTTAGCGTCCCACACTATCATGCCGGATGTTCGGGTTCGATTCCCGTTCTGGCCGGGGGATTTTTCGTCAAAGAAAATTCTTCCGGCTTGCACTGTGGTCACGCGTATTCTAGAGCTTGCCACTCCAGAGTACATTTAAGGCGTGTTATTCGGCATCGAAATCTCAACCAAGTATTAATGAATGACGCTAGTTAATGAACACGTTGAGACGGCAAAAGTTCCACAGGGAACGTTAACGCCATTAAAGAAGAAGAAGATATTCCCCCCATTACATGTCCATTATACCCGCATCGGTAAAAATGTTCTACTTTTCGGCTTGTTTTAATTTCACTAAAAAATGTGAAAAAAAACACTTTTTTATAAACTATTTGACCAATTATTTCGAAAGCCAGTACATTGAACTGTAAGAAACTGCTTTTAAGTTTTGGAAAACATGAGTTTCCAAAGATACAAATGAAGTTTGTCTTAACATGTCCGTCTTACCCCCATCTCCCCTATATGGCAGAACAATTTGAGGGAGCGTATCAAGAGACTCATTGCAAATAAGCACGAATTAACTCTTTCCGCATACTTTGCTACATACACGTTCCGTACCGACAAGAATACAGATTCATGTTTATGCTTTTCTTTTACTCTTGGAAAAACACTTTCCTTGCATACTTTTCAGATCCAACATGAGAATATTGCATGTGGTGCAATATTCTCACGTATTGTGCAATAGCACCAGTAGCTATTTTCTCTCCAGGCGTTCAGTCTGAGAGAAAGAGAGTTCTGCTCCCATACATACACACATTTTTTCAAACACTTTAAAAAGATGCTAGTTTAAGTGTATAGCTGCGGAAGTTGCTTTGCTGTCAAAACAAACAACAAAACAGAAACGGTCAGCAAACAGGAGTCCGTGTAGAATTACGCTAGTGTTATTTAGGTGTTTGAAAATGCTATTTTTTTGCACCTAATTGGATTTGGAGTGGATTTGGTGGATTTGCTGCTTATAGATGCTCGAAAACTTTGTTTTAAAATCTCAACCCCTATCCTAACGGAAATACCCACTTCTGATTGGTCGAAATTGACGACACATGCGACGGGTCCCTAACAGAGACATCAAAACCAAGCTGCCTGGGGGAAATTGTCATTGCAAATACATGAAAGTAGGGGGAACTATTGTTCCTACCGAAATGTATTCCATAACAGAGACATTAAAACAAATCTGCCTGGGGGAAATCGACATTGCAAGTATATGCAAGTAGGGGGCATTTTTATATTGCAAGTAAGGTGAGTGATACGATTAATTCTAGCAAATAAAATTTAAATTTGGAACTTTAATGTTGGTCGCTTCGTGAAATTTCATATCAATGACCGATTGTGTACTGTGAAAAATCTAGCACAAGTGTAAGCGTAAAATTGTATATGGTAGCAGTTGTGTTAAAAATGACTTGATATATGAAACGATTTATTTAAATTTTTATAAGTAAAAACCAAGTCGTTTGGTTTGAGCCGTCTGTTTTGTTGTGTTCATTTTCACCCAAGGAAAGTTTATACGGCGAGAAATAATTGAAAAGTGAAGAAAATTAGAGGAGGGTGGTGATTTCCCATATACTCTACATATAGTATTAAGTGTTGTTAGTCCCATTAAAATTCGCATTGAGTTGAATTAACACTCAGAAAGTTAAAATTATAAAATAAAATTACCTTTTCTATTTCAATTTTTTTTTCTTTATATTAAAGTATTATGTTTTTAATGATGAGAAAAAATGATTATTGTGTTCGGTATTGGTGATTATTTGATATTACATTGGTGAGTTTTTTTTTCTTTATTTCATCCATACATAACACAGGAGGCATCTCGTCTAGGATCACAGAGGGCGATTTTCATCATATCTCGTTCCACTTCGGTATCTTTCATCTGACACCCGACATTCAACGACTATTTACCATCCTTCTGTCATCATCACTCGGTAAACACTAGTAGAGTGAACAAACAATACCCAACTACCAAACAAAAAGGCTCTTTTCAGGACCACCAAATCATTATCAAAGGGTTTAACGATGAAATTCTTCAAACATATCCAAAACCAACAGATAGCCTAACGGAATCCTACGTCAACTATGCGGTCGTGTCTCGGACACAACCCTCCTGTGACTTTTTTCATTCAAATTCTGATCAATGCAATTACATATTATTCGCAGCTATCCCCCTTCTCTCCTGTTAAAGTGTTCTTAAAGTGTATATGGAGACTCTTGGTACTTTGAAATTATTGTAACAAATATTCATTCGTTTCTCTAAAGGTGTCGGTTTTACCCACACTCCCATTTATTTCACTAAAAAACATCAATTGTTGCGTTCCATAAAAAATCAAAAATATTCTGCAAAAATGGTTACAAATGTAATATGCAAAGTATTGCCCATCGCTAGTCACAACTTTTTCCCATCTTTCTGGAAATTCACGGATCCCTTTGCGGAAATAATCGGCCGGTTTGTCGGCTAACCACGAATCGATCCAATTTTTACTGGATGTCTGGAGAATACGGCGGGTGGTACCTCCCCTTTTAGCGTTTCCAAGTATGTTTTGACCGGTGCCGCGACATGCGGCCGAGCATTGCCGTGCTGCAAAAAACTTCATCGTGTCTTTGCTCGTATTGTGGCCGTTTTCCCTTCAGTGCACGCATCAATTGTCGTCAGTAGAGATCCTCCGTAATGGCTTCCTTCGGTTTTAGCAGCCCATAGTACACCACACCCAGCTGGTTGATGCATGGCCGGGTATCCATACATTGCCCGACGTTTAGGATAGTCGCAATGGATCCACTTTTCATCGGCAGTAACGATTCTATGCAAAAAAAAAAACTTTCTTTTATGCCGTTGGAGCAGTTGTTCACACGTGAAAAAACGGCGTTCGACGTCTCATACGGCAATGTCGCACCTTCCGGATCATTCCCATTGCTTTTAAACGATCAGATATGGTTTGCTGAGCTACTCCAAGTGTATCTGCAAGTTCTTGTTGCGTTTATGACGGATCTTGATCGAGTAAAACCTCCAAATCTTCATCTTCAAACTTTTTTGGCGGTCCGGAACGTTCTTCGTCTCCCAAGTCAAAATTACCACTTTTAAACCGTGAAAACCACTTCTGATACGTTCGCTCAGTTGGAGGATGGTCACCATAAACTTCCACCAAAATGCGATGATTTTCCGCAGGTTTTTTCTTTTATTGATGTAATGAAGTAACGCTCCCCGCAAAAACAATCTCGTTGGTACGAAATTCGACATATTCGAAGTGGCAAAGAACTATATTGTTTACGATTCAACTTTTTAAAATATACTGAAAAAGACGCGCAATGACAGTAGCTTTCCAACGAATGTCTGTAAATTTGAATCACTGGAATAATAATAAAGTTACGCCATCTGTTGTAAAACCGAAGAAACTTACCGGTACATCTAATAGAATGGTTCACGAAGAGAGTTTTGTAACAATTTGAAATCGAAGAAACATGAAAGATCCTGGAAATTCTGTGTAAATTCTTTAGGGTTACGATTTTACCCTGATTCCCCTACATTATCTCCTTCAACAAGGCCAGTACGTGTTAGAAACTGATTCATGGTAAAAAGCAACCATAGTTGAAAGCTTAGGTTTTCAATGACAGTAGATCTCGACGTTTCATGCAATTTCAATATATTTGGCACTTTTTTTTTCTACGAAAACCCTGATTTCCTTTATTCCCACCTTTGGGTGGTTTATCGATTTTCAAGAAAACTCAAACTTTGACCGCTTTGCGCCACTCTCCCTTAAATCTAATTGAGCTGATACTCTGCATAGGGTGTTTTTTCGAGGTAGTGAACATTTTTTATTTGATTTTTTTTCCATACAATCATTGGCACCCTAGTGTTCACTCTACATACGTCAAACGAGAAGTGAAGTGGAAGTATCAGTAAAATGTCATCAGCGACGATTCCGTCACGATGCCAGATTTTATAACCAGTGTTAGGAAATTGGTTTGCATTCTGCACAAATTTGTTCTTTTTTAACAAATAATTACTAAAGAAACTCTGACTGACGACTGACAACTGAGCAACATGTAGATGAGATAAGACAATTTTTTTTTTGACTGAGAATCATAATTGTGACCCATTGATCACGGTTTGACAATTCGGCGGAACATCTCCGGAGTACAATCTCACAATTCATATTCCCCGATTATAGCTCTGTAGATATGTCAGTGACCTTCTTCAATTATTACATCGGCAGAAATTTCGAGAACAGTACATACGATTTAGGTAGCCCCGTGACAATGCTTGGAAATGTTTGAATTGCCTTTTTCTTCAGAACGATTTTCCCACGTGAATAATTTACCTTCCACGTGAATCTGAAATCAATAATTCCCAGAAATTGATCGATGAGCCAAACAATTCAACAATTCAACCAAGACCAAATTTTTGAGAGCATTCTTCTCTCCACTCTTGCTACCTTTCTTCAACAATTCATTTTTGATTGCACTTCAATTATCGCATTTAATGGTTTCTTTTTATAGCGTTAATCTTACGTGATTCGATGATCATGATTGCGGTGGTAATTGCACATCCGAAGATGAAGAGATGACCGGGAGAAAAATGCGCGCCGTCGCGAGTTTGTGCAAAAGATTGTTATTTTCGAAGATGGCACTTGACATGCCTGAGTCATGTTAGGAAATAATAAATTTCCGTGAGACGTGATCTTACGTTGATCGCACTTGAAAAATTACAAAATAAAATGTATTTGATCGCAGTACAAAATTTAAAATGGAAAACAAAATAAACTATTTCGTTGCAAACAATTCAAAGTGCTAAGAAGAACTGGGTTTGATTTGCTGAGAACAAAATCCCTCGGACCAGTATCGGTATCTTCGGCTTATGTCAATGAGGTACATATAGAGGTGGAGCAGTAGGCGAAGTGTATCTGTATTGGCAACCAAAATATCGTATCGTAATTATTTGATTCAATATGGAATGTATATGGAAGAAACAAAACAATGTTGAAAGCAAGATAAGTGAAGTGGAAGGTAAAACGTAAACGGACGTATCCCGTAAGTTTGAACTTATTTACATAGATGGTATCCAATGAACACTAAACATTGACTACAGTTTCGCCGGCACGGTTGATTGCCGTTATGAACCAGCACAAAAAACAAAGCTGCAAATTATACGCCAGTGGCGGTACCACGATCAAAGCATTCCTTGAATCCCATTAGGCGAGCCAGCTGGCGGAAGCATATGCATAAAGGTTACTAGGTTACAATTTTCAACGACAACTGTTTATTTATTATACTGCTTCAAATACCTTCGACGAAATCAAATGTAACCATATCAACGTAAGTAATAACATAAACAAATCCAAACTTTTCGTCTTGCCATTCCTCATACGTCTTTTCTAAATAGTGTAAATTACGAGCCACCTGTTAACTCCACCATCTTGGTTGAAAGTACTCACGGTTGCATGAAAGTTTGAGCCAAAATTCTCATGAAATCATTCAACTGGTTGTTTTTTAACAGATGACAATTACATCGTGGCTTATTTCAATTATTCATGTGGTAAAAAAGTCCAGAGAGCAGTCGTATGCTTATTTCTCGAAAGCAGTAACATTTTCGGTGACATTTTGATTAACTGGCGATTATTATCTCACAACATGCACACCGACACTGAGAACCTTCGAAACAGCAACTTCATAACGGTAAAATAATGAAACTTTGTTTG
This sequence comes from Toxorhynchites rutilus septentrionalis, assembly GCF_029784135.1. Taxonomy (NCBI): domain Eukaryota; kingdom Metazoa; phylum Arthropoda; class Insecta; order Diptera; family Culicidae; genus Toxorhynchites; species Toxorhynchites rutilus. Next base: position 169,736,532 of record NC_073744.1, read on the forward strand.
TTTCTATGAACGTGGGGGAGTGAAAATGCCACATGCAAATATCACTCATATCCGTCTTTTTCGGCGTGATTTCACAAATATTCACTCCACGCTATCACATTAGCCTCATATTCAGCGAGAGCTCAACAAAAATGTACTTTTTTAATTGATAAATTACTTCCTGAAAATAGCATTTCCACATGGATGCGGTGGGCAGTAAAAGATAAACTCAACGACTGACGTCACTATTTGCGAAATAGTTATGGCAGCGCATGCTATGTCGCTCGAAACTCGACCATCTTCATTACCTTTTTTCCAGGACATTGGGCTTATGTGCAACGGTTTTCGGTTGTTTAGTTCGGTAGCAGCGATGACATCGTTTTGGTTTCTTCGTGGCGGCTAACTTCTCGCTCGACGCTCGCCGGCAATCGATGCTAACTTGATGATCACCAAACGCTCGTGTGTGTGTGTGTGTGTGTGGCGGCTGTCTTCAATGCCCAGCCTTTACAACAGTTCGAAAAAATATTCTCGGAGCGTCGAAAAGATGTAAACGACGCAAAGCGTGCCGGAAGCCCGAGCACGTCAACAACTGAAATCGGACATAAATAATCCGTGGGTATACAAAAATCGTGACACTTTTAGAACAGCTCCTGTAGATAGAGTGGTCCACTCTATCCCATTCCGTTAAGTATTTTCCATAGCCATAGCCGATTTTGCTTCAGCACACTAAAGGGTGTGTCACATCAAATTGCATCACGGAAAAAACGCTGTAGAAATTCGCCCAGTAGACCGATCCTTTTGAAAATTTTAGACAGTAAAATAAAAACTATTAAACAACTTTTGGCATTTTCTTTTTATTCATACTTCGAGCCCAAGCCCGTATGCTCGCACCTTCCTCTCTACCCCGTCCATAAGGTTCTGTACAACGTCAGGTTGTAGTTTTTTTTGAACAGAAATCCATTTTCTCTTGAAGTCCGCCTCCGATTTGACAACTTTTGGGTTCTTCCGGAGGGCCTGCTTCATAATCGCCCAATATTTCTCCATTGGGCGAAGCTCCGGCGCGTTGGGCGGTTTCATTTCCTTTGGCACGAAGGTGACCCCGTTGGCTTCGTACCACTCCAAAACGTCCTTTGAATAGTGGCACGAAGCGAGATCCGGCCAGAAGATGGTCGGGCCCTCGTGCTGCTTCAATAGTGGTAGTAGGCGCTTCTGTAGGCACTCCTTAAGGTAAACCTGTCCGTTTACCGTGCCGGTCATCACGAAGGGGGCGCTCCGCTTTTCGCAAGAGCAGATCGCTTGCCACACCATGTACTTTTTGGCAAACTTGAATAGTTTCTGCTTGCGAATCTCCTCCGGAACGCTGAATTTGTCCTCTGCGGAGAAGAACAACTGGCCCGGCAGCTGACGAAAGTCCGCTTTGACGTAGGTTTCGTCGTCCATTACCAGGTAATGCGGCTTCGTCAGCATTTCGGTGTACAGCTTCCGGGCTCGCGTCTTCCCCACCATGTTTTGCCTTTCGTCGCGGTTCGGAGCCTTCTGAACCTTGTATGTACGCAGGTCCTCCCGCTGCTTGGTCCGCTGGACGAATGAACTTTACAAATTCAGCTTATTGGCGACATCCCGGACCGAACTTCTCGGATCACGTCTAAACTGTTTAACTACGCGCTTGTGATCTTTTTCACTGACGGAGCATCCATTTTTGCCGTTCTTCACCTTCCGGTCGATGGTTAGGTTCTCGAAGTATCGTTTTAGTACTCTGCTGACCGTGGATTGGACGATTCCCAGCATCTTACCGATGTCCCGATGTGACAACTCCGGATTCTCGAAATGAGTGCGCAGGATTAATACACGACGCTCTTTTTCGTTCGACGACATTTTTCCAAATTTACGAAAAATTTACAGTGAAGCATGGCCAACGTGATCTATACACTCTTATCTGATTATAAGCGAAAGCTGAAGATATAATTCCTAAAAATTAAATTTCTACAGCGTTTTTTCCGTGATGCAATTTGATGTGACACACCCTTTGTGAAGGGATTCCTATAGAGATAGGCAATAGACAAAAATCGAAGATGAACCAAAACACGTGTAAGAAAAGTAGTTGTCAGAAATTGACTGAGCTTTCAAAATAGCCGTACTTGTCAGCATAAGTGAGAGACATGAGTACCAACATAATGCCTCAAAAAAAATCTAGAATCGAATATACTTAACCCGCGTAATTTCGGAAATCGCGATGCTTTTTGAACAGACCTCGTATACAGATTTTTATGATTTCAATAGTCTGCTTTCAAAGCAATTTTTGAGCTATTAAAACAAATTTTGAGATCATTAAATAACAAGCATATAACGCGTAGACATTTTATCTTTCGAATGAAGAGGTTATCATACCATGTCATTTAATTGGTTAGGTGGCATTACGGCTTAAAATCTTGTTGTTCCGGCGTAACTTTGAACTTACACCCCAGTAGAACAGTTCGGCTGAAAAGTTTATAAAGTAGCACAGTAAAACAATTTTTTTTTCTCGCAAAATTCAATTTCATTATTCAACATAATTGCTTTCGAGGGCGATACAGCGATTATATCAATCTTGCAACTTTTCAATACCATTTTTATAGTACTCTTTCGGTTTCTCCAAATTAGGTAATCACTTCATCATCGGTCTTAAAAAAAATTCGAACAATCAGAAAGTATACAATGTTTGCTTTAGTGTAGAGGTTTTTCCCGTTGACCTTCTCTGGTTTCTCATGAATCCTCCGTCGTCGGGTATAACAAATATTTCATAATAAGAAACCATAGCAGTATTGTGAGTTCGATTTTATTATAGAGGAGTTTCACGGTGACCTTCTCAGGTTTCTCATGGGCTCTTCGTCGTCGAGTATGACAAATTCGAAGAATCAGAAAGTATGCGATGTTTGCTTTAGTACATAAGTTTTTCCGGTGACCTTCTTAGGTTTCTTATAGATAACCTCCGTCGGGTGTCAGAATATATGAAGAATTGAGAAATTAAACACACTATGAATCCAAAATATATCGTCCGGCCGTCGAGTAAACGAAACATAATCGATTTTCAGGATTTCGTTTCGTCGAGTGGTTTAAAGTCCGCGTATACAGAATCTTATTACAGTGAATCCTGATTTTTACCCTACCCACTAACAACCATCCTCCCTGTGATAAACGCTAGGGAACCACGCTATAGAGGCACCCCTCCTGGCCTTCGGGCGGCGAGTATCATCCTAACATTCTTTCCCTTCCCCTGGTGACTGTAAGGACGTGGCCGGCGTCGTTAATGACCATTAAAAGCTCGAATCACCTAAAATTGCACAACAAAATGATTTGCTAGTCCCAAGCGTCATTTTGTGTGTTCTTTGTGCAATTTGGTTGGTTCAGATCAATCACGGAGAGCAACTACGAATTGTACAGTCTACCCAAGCTCAAGCTCAAGCTCACTTCATCATCGGTCTGAAATTTCTTGCCAGCGAGCATTCTTTTCAGGTCTGCGAACAGAAAATAGCCGCTGGGGGGCAGATCCGAAGAATACGGTGGATGCGGAAGCAATTCGAAGCCCAATTCATGCAATTTTGCCATCTTTTTCATTGATTTGTGACACTTTAAGAAGTTTCTCAATAACAAAAGTTGCTTCACCCTCAATGCTGTAACTCACGAACCAATCGACCGATTGCTGTCTAATGTTGACACGTATCCATTGAAGGATGGTGCTTTGTGATAGTCAAGTAGATTTTTGCAAGAGGCGCCATCTAGACGTCAACCTTATAAACTTTTCGACCGAACTGTTAGAAATGAGAGAGAGTCTTACGTCAAAAACATTTTTTTAGCTATCCGTTTTACTCTCAGCAAAAATTTCTCTTCTTATGAGATCAAATTTAATCGTACATTTGTATACCATGACGTGGTTGTGTAGAAATGCCTTACAGCCCAGCCGGCTTCGTTCGATCCCAGCTTTTTGGCATCGTAAATTTTTTTTCGGGTAAAATTCCAGCAGTCAGCAGACTGAGACAATGAGAGGTCTGCTCCATACTTGCTTAACAGGACAGCTTAACTTGCTTAACTTTTTAACACTCTCTAAAAGGTGCTTCTATTTGTGTATTTGTCACCTTAACGCAAAAAAAACAGGAAGTGGGTTATATCTATGGTATAACCGCAAAGGTGACGTAGGACTATCGTTGATTTAGAGATCATTTGTTTGAAGTTAGCGTTACGTTGGAGGCACAAGGTTTTATGCATCCAATATAGGATACGAAAAACCTTGTTCTGAAGAATAATCTTCAGAAGCTAACCTGCTAACTGTACTTGATTGACAAATCACAAACCCAAATGTATTATATGGATATTTTATGGATAGAAAACATTCAAATAAACTCTTTCGCTTGAATGAAATTTTCAATTCCAAGGGGAACTGGCAGATTATTTTCCAGCAACGATTAGATATTTCCACATTTTCCTCGATACTGGAAGCCCACCAGTGGTTAATACTAACTCGATAACCACATGTTAGTAGTACTTGATTGAAAAATATTTGGTCACAGTGTTACATGGATAGAAACATTCAAATAAACTCTTTCACATGAATGTATTTTTAAATTCCCAGAGGAACTGGCAGATTATTTTCCAGCAATGATTAGATCTTTCCGGAACTTTCTCGATGCTGAATGACATCCAAACGGAAAGAATTCTGCGCGTGTATGTGTCGATCCTTCGCCGTCCACCTCCTCCAGCACGTTAGGCAACGATGTTGTTGTTCGCGCGCAACCGTACATAATTTTCGGATACTTAACGGAAAAACCAGATTTGAATTTGAAACACAGAACATAACGCAAACAGATATATTTTATCGACGAACAATTACCGATGGTTTATTTCTGAGTCTGATTCTGGTCTATTGCTGCACACAATCAGCTGTTCTGTCTGCCAAACCGAAAGAGCGAACAAAGCAGGAATTTATTAACTCTTCTCTCCCGAGAGACATGATCGCTATGTGGGTTATTGTAGTGCTGTATGGATCACGTTGGCTCGGGATGCTCAAAAAGTTTTGTCGGCGCAAACAGTTGTCTTGTCGATGTCCTCACGAAAAATGAATGTGTCTCACCACCAGAATATCGCTTAAGTATGCTTTTTGTGTGTGATTGAATCGAGAGAAGGTGTAGTTTACGATGGCAATTTGGAAGGCAAACAAGATGGGAATGAACTCTCTGAGCTCGGAACTTTCGGCGACTGAGCAATAATCGATTGCGGGCGCATACAATATTGGATACGGAAATATCCTACTGATGGGGAAGAATAATCTTCAGAAGCTATCCTGTTAACTGCGATTGATTGAAAAACCACAAAACCAAATGTATTTGGTCACAGTGTTACATGGATAGAAAACATTCAAATAAACTCTTTCACATGAATGTATTTTTAAATTCCCAGAGGAACTGGCAGATTATTTTCCGGAACTTTCTCGATGCTGAATGGCATCCAAACGGAAAGAATTCCGTGCGTGTATGTGTGTGTAGCGATGTCTTCCCGGGGAACCGTTTGTGGCATCACTCTCCTCCTGATGGATTCCCTTCTGGCCTAGGGTGCACAAACAGGCTCTTGGTGACACCGTTCATCGGCGCTTTCATGATAAACGAAGAGCTTCACCACAACAGCGACAACATGCTCCAATCGCTGTTCAATTAGAACTGAGTGGATTTCCGAGCGGCGCTCGCTTATATACCGATTGGTGATTTCAATAGCCTGTTTTGAAAGCAATTTTAAGACTATTGAAACAAGTTTTTGGATCAAAAAGTAACAAGTATAGAACGCGTAGACGTTTTATCTTTCGAATGAAGTGTTTATCATACCATTTCGTTCAGTTGCTTAGGAGCTATTAACGCTCAAAATCTCGGTCTCCGGCGTAACGCTTTCGTTTTCGAAACTTTGATTTTACACCCCGGTATAGAAATGAAAGACGTAGTCCTACGTCAAAACTCTAAATGTGCCCTTTTTTCGGCATTTTCCATCACTTTGCCCAATGTTTCGGCCGATATGGCAGCAATTTCTTGTCGGATATTGTCTTTCAGCGCAGCCAGGGTCCTTGGTTTACCAGTGTGTACCTTGGATTTTAAATATCCCCATAAAAAAAAGTCAGGAGGCGTCAAATCAGGTGATCTCGGCCAGTCATAATCGCCGTTTTTCGATATTAATCTTCCGGGGAACATTTCGCGCAATAATTTGGTCGTGGCAGCCGCTGTATGGCATGTAGCGCCGTCCTGTTGGAACCAGTAATTGTCCAATTCATTTTCACGAACAAATGGCAATAAAAATCGGTTATCATTGTCCGATAACGCTCCCCATTCACGGTTACCGTTGTTCCATTTTCGTTTTCAAAGAAGTACGGGCCGATGACTTTATCGGCATAAATGCCACACCACACAGTATCTTTTTGGTCGTAAAGTGGTTGCGTTTCGATGAATTGAGGGTTTTCAGTAGCATAAAACCGACAATTTTGTTTATTCACTCCTCCATTCAGGTTGAAATGCGCCTCATCAGACATTATGATTTTTTGCCAAAAGCCTCGTTCATTTTTGGCCATTTCGATGGTCCATTTCGCAAAATCAAGTCGACGTGGTAAGTCAGATGGGTTAAGTTGTTGAGCCATTTGAATTTTATACGGAAACATTTTCAAATCAACACGAATTATGCGTCGGAGAGTGGTTCGAGCGATGCCTAACTCTTGCGAACGATGGCGACCTGATGTCGATGGAGTCTCTGCAACACTGGCTCGAACGGCATCAATATTCTCGTCGAAACGTCTTGGTCGTTGTCTGGACAGATGACTGGCATTACCAACACTACCAGACGATATAAATTTGGCATATAATCGACGTATAGTGTTGTCTCCAGGCGATGTTTTAACTTTATTTTTATTTTTCCACGCACGTTTAGTTAACACAATTGAGAAGTTATTTTGAATGTACAGCTGAACAATTTCAGCGCGTTGTTTAGGTGTGTATTGTTCCCTGGTTAAAATTGTACTGAAATGACGCTTCCAACGCGGTATGACATTTGTTAATCTGACATCTCTGTCAAAAGTTATGGGGTTGCCAGATGCTTCCACTTTAAATGGCCCACCCTGTATTTGCAATGCCAATTTCCCCCGGGTACCTTGGTTTTAATATCTCTGTTGGGAATATTTTTCGGCTTCCCCTACTTTTATGTATTTGCAATGCCGATTTCCCCCAGGCAGCTTGGTTTTGATGTCTCTATTAGGGAACTCTCCGCATGTGTCGTCAATTCGACCAATCAGAAGTGGGTATTTCCGTTAGGATAGGGGTTGAGATTTTTCAATTGTTCGATAGTTAGGTTCATGACATATATTGTTTTCTTCAATATAAAAAATTGTTATGAAGTACCGAAATCGATTGATGCAAAAATTTCATCAATCCATCATGAAATGACTGAGCAATAAGCGTTTGAGATTGGACAATTTTCATGATGTGCTCGATTTTCAATTTGTATCCCAATATGTTCCCAAAAGACGTAATCCTACGTCAATATGATCTAAAATCCATGTAATAGATACGATATTAAATTCATAGATTCTGGTTTTGAAACCATTGATCGAATCTCAGATTCAGATAATAAAATTTGGAATCAGTTAGCTGCAATCTTACTGGAAAATAAATCTGGCCCGAGAACTCATATCATGTATACTGAAAATTGAACTATGAATCGGAATTCATTTCTGATATTTTACTCTGAAACAATCTAGAATTTTAAACTTGCGATCTAGGATTCGAAATCTAAAATCTGTAAGAAATTCAAGGAAAGGAATCTAGTATCTGAATCATGAACTTATAAATTTTAATATGATATTCCTAAGTGAGATATCAGAAATTTGGAATCATAATTTTGATATCCATCCATGATCGAACCTCTTACATTAGCTTCAAAATATTGAATAATCAACTGGTTCAACAAGATTCAATATATGGTCGGTGTTAAGTCAGACATTTTTATGATTTCGAGAAAAACGAGTTTGAAGTTTGGTGCTATAAGGGGTTTTCATTGAATGTTCAAACCAATTTCGAGAAGTTATTCCTGGTGTATTTTCCATATCTGATGAATGTGGAATGTAGCTTACAAAATGTTTAACCTAATCCAATCAATAACTCGAAATTGTTAATTTTGCGACTTGGTCCGCTCTGACTTAACACGGACCATACGCTATTCATTCAATTTAGATTTGTGATGAATCTCGCTAGTGAGCTGAAGCGCCTAAATTTACTAAGTTTACAAAAGAATAGATTCAATCTGGATCTGATTTCAACAAATGTTTAATTTTTTTTAGCTACTCTGGTGGATTTTCCCATGTTTCATGTTAGTGCTACAATGTAATTATTCCTTTTTGATTTCTAATTGAATCAAACGCAACTGAACCAAAAATTAGCACCCAAATCAGTGATGGTACTTCCAAACACTTCCCAACAGCAAATAAGCAACCCTCCGCATCACTCTCTCGCAAGCAAACTTTGCATCAAATCAGCGCGTGTCGATCGATTTTTCCATCGGTCGGACCGCAACCCAATTAACCTCTCCTACTACCCACTCCCGGATAATCTTCGCCCGCTATCAGCGCTCGGGCGTAAATCCGTATTAACCGCACGAATTGGCCACGGCTCGGTCTCTAGATCTTGTTTTCGCCACAGACTCTGGGCGGACTCGGAAAAGCTCAATCTAAACTAATTGATTACTCGCAGCCAACGCAGAAATTCGAACCTCCAACGCGATCACTTGCGAGACGAGAAGGGGTTTCTTCTCTTATCAAAAGATTATCATTAATTGGTTTTCCTCCTCCCTTCCCTTTTCTCACCAATGGATTGGATTTAACTTAATTTGAATCGATCACTCGGTAGTTACGTCTTGCGATTTTTCCTTCTCTAATTTTTCTGCTTTCCTCTCTGTGATCCACGATTCCGGTGCATGCGATCCCGTCTAAGTGGAACATGAATTTTCCGCCGTGTTTAGACAAATGCTAAATCAATCATACCTCATAGCTTAGGATTGATTTATTGAACGATCCTCTTCCGGAGTAATTTATGGCCCCCACATTCGCAACAATTCGTACTCTCCCATCAGGCATCGGTGGCATGATGGTTGGAAAGAGCCCCCCCTCATTGCATGATTCGATATCTCTGGCGCTGCTCCAATATTCTAACTGTTTCGATCCAGCGGTCCAGGTTTTTCTGTGCCAACGTGTTACCACACCTACCATCCGATGTGGGGCATCCATATTGTTTCCGCTAAGATCCGCATCAGTCAAGCTTGCATCCCAGAGCGCGATCGCAGGTGCAGGTGTTGCTCGGTTGTGTGTCTGCGCGGTGGTGGACAAATCCTTCGCCACCAGAAAGTGCTTTTTTACTCCGCGCTGTCGCAATCGCAGGTAATTGCCATCGCCGGCGAAAGCTTCGCAAAACGGGTCGCACCTAATGAACCACCAATAAGTGCAATTTCGTCCGGCGACAGAGCATAAAATAACCCCGCGTTGAGTGGCAATCAATTGTGTGGGGTATTCAAAAAAAAAAAACAATAACACCATCATAAGACGAGGAAAGAGAGAAAGATCGTTTCGTAACGTTTCCGAGGCTCCCCGTTTCGGGTAAGAAGAGGGTTGATCATTATGTCATCTCTAGCCGGCGTGGAACAAATGGAAATACTATGATCGTTATGGTTAGCCCAGGTAGGTCGGCTGGGTGGCAACTGGGAGGGCTGGAGGCACAGGTAAACCTCCCAGCTGATCAAATGATGCCGATTTGGTTTTGTTTTGCTTTTTTTGTCTACCCAAAATATAATCTCAGACCTGCGTGAGGCGTGCTTTTCTCTCCTTCCGATGGGAAATTAATTCGTTCGGTGAAAGCAGCCGCTGTGTTGAGGAGTCTCTTTCATATGGAAATTATACAATTCTCCGCCGATATGGATGTGTGTGTGTGTGTGTGTGTGTGTGTTTATATGATTGCTTAATTTACATCATGGTCTGAAAGTTTCATGTTGAACACTCGGGTGATGTATGCGTACTTTGCCGAGAAATGCTTTTTCATCAATTTGTAAACAACATAGTTGCCATAATTACAAGACATCGAAATACTTTTAGACCTAGTCGGAGGAGACCTGGTTGATGGTTGTTCTGCGGTTGAACAGATCTTTATCTGAGAGCGAGATTTGATTGAACCTTATCCGGTGGAGTGCTTATCCCAACACAAAAAAAATCTTGTCTTCGTATATACGAGTAGATCCTTAGGTACGATCAAGTCATTATATATTAGTGAAAGCCGGATGCCAGGAAAATATATGTAAACAACAAATGCGTTCGTTGAAGTTTTATTCTTCTCAGGCAATTCAGATTGCACTCAATAAAGTGAACTCATAAAAAACTCAAATGAAGCACCCGCTTGAACTTTATTTGATTATCATGACGTTGTAACCAAAGAAATATGATGCTAACGATGGGTAATGGTGACGGATTACAATCGATTGAGTCTGCTATAGAAAAAAAAACCCAGATTTTGGACAATGGTAAATCGTTTTTCAGTTATTTTTCGGACATTGAACAGTGAGGTTTCTTTGAAGCCAATAATCAAGATTGTACCAATGACTTTCATTGAAATATATATGTTTTACAGCTTGGTCGTTAATGGATTCAAATTGTTTGGCAAATGCAGTGATCGGAAAAATGAAATGTCCATATTTTTCCAGTTCTTCTAAATATTTCATGAATACATAGATAATAACATATTTTTTAAATCATATTCATTGTATTCTTTTATTCGTAAAACAATGTGAGTAATACACGTTTTCCTGGTAAAAACTGATACTGGGGCTCATCAGTCCGCAGAGTCTTCATCCAATACTCTACCAGATTATCTGTATGTTCTTGACTTATCTTAAAACTGAAACTACATCCTCTTGGATTTATTTGCTTTGCCACAGAGTACAGAATAGAGAAGAAAAACCAGGTAAAAATAATTTATTAAAGTCCAAAATAATTAGCAGTGTGCACAACACCGATTGTTGATAATTGCTAGCAGCTAATAGAATCAGGCTCTTATGCAGTAGTGTAACGTGACCGGTTGTCTTAGGTGTCACTACTCTAATCATACCTTGTTACAAAGTCTTCGTTTCGTTTTTTAACGAAAAATCCAATTTATCGAACCCTGGGATTGGTTCATTTTATATTAGGTTGGGGAAAGAGTTATCCATTATTTTTTCGGTAGCTGGCTTTAGTGCTCAATATCTCGCGTAATATCGATCATACAATTTCATTTTTAAGCTCGTTGTAAAGGTTTTTTTCGCACTCAAAAAATTCAAAAAATTTTGCTGTTTTTCGTTTGTTCTATTCAGTTGTGAGTTATAGGGTAAAGAAATATAACATATTTATTTGTTATCAACAGGCCTGAACAAGAGTGCCTAATGATATACTTAAATCTAACTTAAATTCTGCTTAATATCTAAGGGCATTAGAAAAAATCCTTTTCAGATGTGAAGCGGTTGAAAACTCGGCACATACTTGAAACGGGTTCATTATACCAGTAATTAATGCGTGACGAGGGGACACAAATTAATGTATGAGAGTGCAAAGTTCGTGTTCTTATATTAAAATTAATTAATTGGAGAAGAGTAGAACAGTCGATGTTTGAGAGGATCAGGTCTGATACGAATATCGCTTTAGCGACGTCTCTACGTAGATTTAGTGAGCCTAGTCCAATTAAATTAGAGCGATCTTCATAATTTGGCAGATTTGAAGGATTGTTCCAAGGCAAATTTCGCATTTGCGTTGAATCGCTTCGATTCGCTGAACGCCATTTTGATAATAAGGCGACCATACCGCACAAGCATACTCGAGGATTGAGCGGACCAACGCACAATATAGAGACTTTAAACAATGTATGTCCCTGAAATCTTTCGTAACGCGAAAGATGAATCTTTTAGGACTCTGGATGCTTTACTGGTGATATAAGCTACGTGTTCTTTAAATGTTAACTTATAATCGAGAATGACGCCAAGATCTTTGATGGCCATAACCCGGTTCACAATGACATTTCGTAATTTATACGGGTAGGCAACAGCTAAACGTTTCCGCGAAAAGGTGATAATTGAGCATTTTGCTGGATTCAAAATCATCCTGTTGATGTCACACCATTCATCAAAAATGTTGAGTTGCTGCTGTAGGTATGCTGCGTCATCAAGACAATTAACGGTGCAAAATAGTTTGAAATCATCTGCGTAAGAGAGGCTAGCGATCCCTCTATAGGGTGTTAACAATGGAAGTCAACAAAGAGAAAGTTTGGTACATTTTACACCTATTCTTATAAATACGAAAATGTAAGCCGGGTCGCCGAAATAGTGAATGGTGTTTATGGTGCCGATACAGCAACAAAAAATACGTGCAGTTTAACTTATTTCTAAAAAAATATTTTTTTAAATTTTTTTTAGTACAATACACTAAATTAGGAGCTGTCAACAAATGGACCGTTTGGAGCTATCGATTGACCAGAAACGTCCAGAAATGACCAACAGAGGAAGTGTTTCGTTCCATCAGGACAACGCAAGGCTACACAATTCCGACAGTTTGATTGGGATATTTTAATGCTTCCACCATATAGTCCGGACCTGGCACCAAGCGATTAGCACATTTTTCTCGCATTGCAAAAATTTCAGGGTGAAATTGGGATCAAAAGAAAATTGTAAAAAACTATTGCTAGAGTTTTTCGTCAATAATGACCAAGACCTCTATGCTAAAGACATTATGAAGCATCAAATTTTACAACCTTTTATATTTGACCCAAATCGGACAATCCGAAGCATATTGAAAATAGTTTTGAAATTCACCCAAAAATAATGGATTACTTTTTCCCCAACCTAATACGATGTTATGATGTGGCATAACACAACAAGAAGTTTTTCCTATAGAATCACATGAAGATTCCATTTTCATATTTCTTTTCTTAAATGGATACGATTCGGCAAAGTATTGTTATTATGAATATATTTAAAAATATATATCTCCATTTTAAAGAGTCCGACACCGCACCACTACATGATCGGTGTTGAGTCAGAGGGGACCAAGTCGCAAAAATAAAAATGTCGAGTTATTGATTCCATTAGGTTAAGCATTTCGTAAACTACATACTACATTAATCAGATTTGTAAAATCACGCGTGCAGCAGGAATAACGTATTAAAATTGTTTCGAATGCTCAATGTAAACACCTTATACAGGGAAACTTCGATATAACGTACCCTCGATATAACGTCACTCGATATAACGTACATTTCACCTCGATATAACGTACACATTTCTAAAGTGTAAAGGAAAAAAAATTCATTATTTTTTTCCTGATAGAACAATGAATTATCTGTATTGTGATGCTGAAACAAGTTTTGTACCTTCAATCAATCCCGAAATACAGCTGGTTTTGTGATTCCGGATTCTAAATGAATCAAGCTTTAATCAACAGTACGAAGGGAAACATCATGAGAAAGGCTGGCTTCGTCTTCTGATTGAAGTTATTCATTAACTTTACTAAAACAGCAACACAATAATGTATTATAGACTACGTTTCTGAGTACTTTATTATGTTTCGATATAACGTACAATACGATACAACGTACAATTTTGAAAATGAAATGTACGTTATATCGAAGTTTACCTGTAGCACCAAATTTCAAGCTCGTTTTACTCGACATCATAAAAGTGTCACATGGTCCAGTCTGAGCAGGGTTGCCAACTATAAATTTAAAAAATCATGAAGAATGAAAATAAAAATCAGGATAGCTCATAATGGATTGTCCGAAAAGTTAAGGTCGTTTTTTTGGGAAAACAAAAACACAATTTTGAATCAAAGCATTATAATTTAATTTTATATCCATAGTTCTGCTTCACAATATTTTGTCATCTTTCACACAGCTTAAATATTCTATCCTCCCAGAACATGTTTGCTTCCTCGTCGGAAACTGCTGCGAGCCATATATGTGAGAAACAGATTGCTTGGTAGTAGCTCTTAATACAGAATCCATTCCAAATCCCACCAGAAACAGAGTATATATTTCTGACCGGATGACCGGATATGGAAAAGAATTAATAAGCTTGGTATAAATCCTCGCATAAGCGGAAATGCTAGTGTTTCGCCTAACCTTTTTCCGGAAAACCTACAGCATAACTACAGTAAATTGGAGAGAAATCAATATTCAAATTTTCACTAAATTCAACGTCCATGCTTTGGAATGAATCTTCACTCAACAAACGAGGAAAGCATATCAGCAGTGGAAGAATTGTTGAATTTTTTTAGTACGATATTTAGTACGGTTATAGATATATTTACCATAACCCCATCATTAAAGATGATTCTACTTTGAGTAAGAGGAATAAATTACATAAAAATCTTTTTATATTGCATTCTAGCAAATTTTCTAGCACTGTTTTGGAAAGCCACGAAACAATTGAGGGTAGAGATAAAAAAAATAAGTACAGCTTTGCGTCTAGAGAATTTAACTTAATGTAAGATATATACAAGTGTGAACCGGAGAACTATCATGACAGAAAACTTTGACATGGAAACCAGTATATTTTTTACGAATAATGTAAAGAGTACAAAAATCAGGAAAAATCAGGATAAATTGAGTGTTCCTCAGGATATCAGGGAACGTGCTAAAAAGTCTGGGAAATCCTGAAAAATCAGGAAGGTTGGCATCTCTGGGTCTGAGTTAACACCGACCATATGTCAAAATTTGTAGAATTGAAAGTATCTATACATATAAAAATGGATTTCTGTCTGTCTGTCTCTCTGTCTGTCTGATTCTCATGGACTCGGAAACTACTGAACCAATAGACATGAAAATTGGTACATGGTATGTAGGGGTTCTTGGGACCGGGGAAGGTTTTCAAGATAGTTGAAACGAAATTTTGCATGTGGAGGTGTTAGGGTGCAAGAAATGATTCTATGGTGGTTAGATGTTCCACCCTTCTCCTAGAGGGGGGGGAGTTGTTCGGTGTGAGTCTGGTCTGCCATACAAATGAAACACAAATTTCAACGGGGTCGATTAGAAGATCAATCAATGAACAGTTCTGCGATGTGACTCATGAACTTGCGCTTAGTAAGAAAACGTGAGTGTTTGAAGGTATTGATAAAGAAAAACAAATTTTGGGCGAGACGAAGTTTACCGGGTCAGCTAGTTTCTAATAATAATTTTCAATTAATTTATTCAATTAAATAATTTCATGACGGTACAAAATGAATGGAAAATACATTCTTTCTGGACTTTCAAGTTTTTTTGTGACGTTTATTCTCAAAATGAAATGCCTTTGAAGTTTGAATAGAAATGTGCAATGTTTAGTCCATGTTTAAAGAAAAGACAACATTTATATAGAACAAGTAAAAAAAGGCGGGTGGGTAATGTCGGGGACATAACCGGAGAGACGTAGGACTACACCAAGGGGTGTACATTATTCGTGGGTTATATCTATAATATAACCGCAAGTTTGACGTGGGACTACCTAAGCTTAGCAATCATTTCAGTGAGCAGAAGATCTGAAGGCATATCCTTCAATGCAATATTGAATAACCGAGCCAAAGCGTTATGTTCGTACCCGTTCTTGTAATCCGTGTTAGGAAAACACATTTCGGAGTGCAAAAAAAAACATGCAGGTGCAGAAGTACCTCCGGCTCGCATGAATCAACAACTTCAACTTCTACTTTTTATACTATAGAGGATTTAAACCTGAAAGTTCATTCCCACTAGAGGCGATTGTACGATTTTCCCAGGTGGGTTATTTTCCCTAAGTTTAGGAGACCGTGTTAAGGAAACATATTCTAGTTTGCACAAAGGCAACCGAGAACAAAAGTACTCGCAGTTTGCATTTATTTGCAGAGCCGATTTCCCCAGACATCTTGGTTTTGAAGTCTGTGTTAGGCAAACACATTTCAGTCGGAACAAAAATGCCCCCGACTTGTATGAATTTGCAATGTCAATTTTCTCAGACACCTTGGTTCTGATGTCTGTGTTGGGGAAACACATTTCATTCGAAACAAAAATACCCCCGACCTGCATGAATTTGCAATGCCAATTTCCCCACGCTCCATGGATTTAAAGTCTGTGTTAGGGAAACACATATCAGCCGGAACAAAAAATAACCCTGACTTTCATGTATTTGCAATGCCGATTTCTCCAAGGCTGCTCGGTTTTGATGGCTGTGTTAGGGAAACCGCAAATCGGGCCAATTATAACGAGGCAGTTAGGTCGTTTAGATAACGCTTAACATTTCACAGTTTTTCAATTGTTTATCTAATGAAAAATATCATTTTATTAGTTGCGATAGAAGCGTAGAAATATTCCCTATCAATTTATGCACACATCTGTCCGATCCAGTAAGAAATGTTTCAGGTATAAGCATTCGGAATCTTTCATTTTTTCCTGCATGTTCTGTGTTTAGGTTTTCATTTTACCTCCCATATACTCCGGTTAGACGTAGTCCCACGTCAAAAAATTGGAAAGAAAGCATTCAAAGATTTTTCAAAGATTGATGCATCAAAGATCGATTCATTGATACCGATTCAATCGCTCCCTATCCCGTTCATAAAATCGACCCATCAAGATCAATCTTTTTCTAAAGATCGCCCAATCCTAGTGCAGATGTACAAAAAGCGTGGTTCTATCTCACCGGGTGAGCGTTCGGGGCGTCCTTCAAAGAAAGGTCTTAGGGCAGAATTGTACTTAAGAAGCCAAGATTGTCCGCAAAAAATATCAAAAAATAGATTGAAGTCGACTCAGGACCACATTTCATGGACCAGTGATGACTGGAATGAGGTGATTTGGCTAGACGAGATGAAAGTAATGCTATTTGGGTGTGGAGTGTCAATCTATGACTACTATGATCTATGGCTACATCCGGCGTTGGAGAGCTTGAGTTCATCGATGGAATCATCACCAAGGAGGTTTATTTGGACTTTTTTACCAGCGTCTGCACAAAAGCTAAACTTGAGGCGCAGATATACATTCCAACAAGACGGAGATCCGAAGCACACCTCGAAGCTGGTTTCGCAGTGGTTCGAGAAGAAGCGTATCAATGTTATGAACAGGGTTACCATATCTACAGAATAATCTGTATTTATACAGATTTTTCGGACTTTTTGAAACTAAGAATCTGTAGATACAGATCACAGATTTTTTTGGTTTTCATACAGATTTACTGATTTTTCAAAGATTACGCTTCAAGATTGAACTTTTGAATTTAACCCTTTGCGCTCGTATTAAATTTCGACATTTGTGTCGAACTGGTTGTAATTTTTTAAAACAATAAATAAATTTTTTAAAACAATAAAAACAATAAACAGTGATGTATAACTTTGTGAGGTTATGAAAGATGAACAAGATTCCATTATTTTTTGGAAACTTCTGATAAGTAATTACTAAACAATGTTTTTATGTTTATGTTTAAAAAATATTTGCTATAATTCTTCTTCGTTTGATATATTTTGCATGGATCACAAAAATAATAAATGGAGTCTATTCTTCATAGTTGCACCATTTTGGTTCGTGAATAAGTTCACAGGACATTAAAATTCGTTTAGAAAACTGATATATTGTTGCATAAATTATAATATTAGTATACTTTTTTGCTGTGATGGCTGAAAGTATACAAACGACCGCAACGGGTTGCTACAGATTTAGATACAGATTTTCTGAGAAAAAACACAGATAAAAAGATTTTTTGAGACCAAAAACACAGATTTTCTTATGGCAACCCTGGTCACGGAGTGACCGGCATAGTCTCCCGACCTTAATCCGATCGAGCATCTCTGGGTAATTTTGAAAATTAAGCTCAAGAAGCAAAAACCAACAAGCATCCAGCCCGGAAATAACTTCTAGGTCTGTTGAGTCGATGCCACGACGATGCCAAGTAGTTATTGAAATTAAAGGTGGTCACACGAAGTACTAAAACTATTTGAGCCAGAGGTGTTTTTGTATTATTTTTTAACTTTTTTAAATATCCTGTCTCAAAGGCAAGAGATTTTTTTTTTATTTTGAGCTCGCATGCATTGGATTTGTTTTTACATAAATAAACTGAACAACAATTAACAGTGTATTAATTTTCCGGTGGGTTTTTTGGAAGATATTTTTCACTGTGGGTGGGTAAACTTTTTTTGGGGATACAATGATTCGGACTATAAAATGAACTCAGTGAAGATTGCTTGGGCAGAGAGAAATGATTGAGAATCTTCGTTATCGACTGCTTTTTGACAATGTTTGAGTTTTACACTGAACGAAAAACATCGGTTCATTGAACAAAAACAGTTGATGGGTCTGGGCCTAGGGGCACGGATGGGATCTTGACATAGAACTGTGATTCTGTATAGTAAAAGCATTTGAATTGAGTTTTTTCATTGTTCAAATTTGGTTTTAATTCTAATTTTCCAATTTCATTAATTCTAATTTGCCCCAAAAAATCCCTTTCCTGTATGAAATTGCATCTTTTAAACGGGTTGGATGAGATAACGTGGTAGAATCCGGAACCACATTCTGTTCAAAATTGTACAGAAAAATACCATTAAAGCCTAAACTATCATTTTCTTCTGTTTATTCATTTACGCAGAAAAAGACAAAGAGTCATCATTTATGATTTTCAAACACAATTCTAAATAGCCAAGATCTACATAAATATAAGCCAAGTCAAATAAATCTATGGCTACAGAAATATATGCTAAATTATGCTTGTGTATAGGAAAGGGAAAGAAGAATGGGCAAGTGTATTCGAGAAAGTGAAACGGATTTCTAAGGTGGACATATATGGGGAACAAAATATTAACACATTGCGTACCGCTCACGAGTTTTCTCTTGTTTCGCGTTCCGTCTGTTACAGATGGATCACGAAAAAACCCGTGTTTTCTACCCTTGATGGTTATATCCTTGGTTTGCCAAGAATCTAACAAGACCTACCGATGGCTTGGCTTCGTTTCATCCAGTATACCATTTTGAACTTCTAAATCAGCAGCCAGTTAAATACATTATTACATTTTTTACATAACCAAACAGCATGCTTGATATTATGACATCCTGGACCAAAATTACATAAATTGTTAGTAGCAAGAACTACACGATAAACACGTGAATTTAGCCCCAATTGATTGAACTTTGGGGATAATAGAACAGAACCATCTTCCAAGAACATCCCTCCATTTATTCTGCCAACTTTTAAATGCCTGTTAGTCCGAAAAATGGAGGGTAACGCATCGGGTAGCATTGTGAACTAACGCCTGAATTTAGGCAAAAGATTGCTCGTTGCGTCGGGGAGGAAAGTGAGTGGTTAGTGCAATTGAAAAAACATACCCATTTTAATCGTCAAATTGTTTAATTTTTCTATAATTTTTTTCTGTTCGTGTTTTAAGCAGAAAATTGCTGGAAAAATTTCCTGTCTAATGGTATACATAATATTAGGCTGTCAAAAAAGTCCTGCGGTATTTTTTTTGAATTTTCATTTGTTCATAAAATTAATTACAATCATCTGTTTTAAGTCAAATATGCGCCGTTTTGTTCGATGACTTGTTCCCAAAGAGATGCCAACTTCATACTACCCCTGTTATAGAAGCTCACTTCCTTATTGGCAAGAAACTCGGATAGCCAGTTTTCACAGGCCTCTTTTGTGGCTAACTTCTGACTACCTAGCTCGTTCGCCATGGACAAAAACAGGTGGTAGTCACTTGGTGCAAGGTCCGGACTATACGGCGGATGCAAAAGAACCTCCCATCCGAGCTCCCGGAGCTTCTGGCGCGTCACCAAAGAAGTGTGTGGCCTGGCGTTGTCCTGATGGAAGACAATGCGGCCTCTGTTTATCAAAGATGGCCTCTTCTTCATGAGTGCTACCTTCAAGCGGTCCAGTTGTTGGCAGTACAGGTCCGAATTGAGCGTTTGGTCATAGGGAAGCAGCTCATAATAGATAATTCCTTGACAATCCCACCAAACACACAGCAGAACCTTCCTGGCCGTTAATGAGGGCTTGGCCACCGTCTGAGCCGCTTCAGCGGGCTTCGACCACGACCGTTTGCGCTTCACGTTGTCGTAAGTGACCCACTTTTCATCGCCAGTCACCATCCGCTTCAGAAACGGGTCGATTTTGTTGCGATTCAGCAGCGATTCACATGCGTCGATACGGTCAATGATGTTTTTTTTGCGTCAACGTGTGTGGCACCCATACATCGAGCTTCTTTGTGAATCCAAGCTTCTTCAAATGGTTAATAACGGTTTGATGACTTATCCCCAGCTCTTGGCCGATGCTACGGCTGCTACTTTGCCGGTCTTTCTCGGCTAATTCAGCGATTTCGTCGCAGGACTTTTTTGACAGCCTAATAATTTGTTTTTTTTGCGTCAACGTGTGTGGCACCCATACATCGAGCTTCTTTGTGAATCCAAGCTTCTTCAAATGGTTAATAACGGTTTGATGACTTATCCCCAGCTCTTGGCCGATGCTACGACCGGCTACGACCGGTCTTTCTCGGCTAATTCAGCGATTTCGTCGCAGGACTTTTTTGACAGCCTAATATATGTCGCAATAACGATTTTGAGTAATATACGTTTAAAAACTCTTAATGAATCGTTACATAGTCCTGTGTCAAAAAATGATGAAGCAATTTCGCGTCATGACAATACCCGATTACGTGTCTCTCTTCGTTTTCTCATAATCTTACCCGCGTTCCATAAATCTAATTCCATTTCATGAAGATTTGTTGAGCAAAGACAGCTTCATGTGAACCAGAATTGGAATGACATAAAAAGTTCGCCGAAGAGTAACCAATTCAAGTTTCGGGTGCTTACGGTGCAGTACCCATTTTAAAGGTGAGTGACCACAGTGACCTATCTCCCACGATTCTCTCCACTTCTCTCGAAGTAATGTAAAGCTAGTTGGCTCTTATCTTCAGGAGCTTAAGTTGGAGTAAAACGTCAACCGCGTGCAATCCAACATTGTCTTTCACTCAGGGAACAGGAACAGATCCGAATGGCAACAACTGCCACCATACTTGTAATTAATGTGCCTGAACCTATGTATCTTCATTTTCTTGTTTCTTCACCATATCTCGCCAATGTATAGTTACTATGCACACGTTAGTGGCAGTCATCATTTCCGCGTGCAATCAAAGGCAATCCAAACACATTCGTCACCCCTTCTCTCCAACGGCAAGTGAGACATCACCGCCGAGACGTCTCACTCCAGGATGTACGTCAATCATGTTGTCATTACGAGCTGCAAACCAACCAATAACCATATTTATTTCCACTGCGCTAATCGTCGCGTTTAATGGTTTTTCTTCTGCAGATAGACATCATTAAAGATGGAAAGTGCAACATTTGTGGAGCAACTAAGAGTCATAGACGCACGACGGCGCCGCTGGGTTTGGGTATGTTGTTTTCTCGTCCAACGATTACACACGCACATGCCGCCTTTTAGTTCCTTTAAACGGGCTCAGCCGAGTTCGGTCTGTTTTTCCAGCCCAATTGAACAAATTCATTCACAATCCACAATTTTCGGCTGAACACACCGAGCAGGTGAAGGCATCCAACATTCGACGTTACAATCTGATTGCACAATTTATACCACCGGGGTGTGTGCTGGTGAAGAAAATAAGTTTTCTCTTTTTCCGTCATTTTCGTGCAAATTAATGCAATTATGTTCACTCTTGCGCCGAAACCCGGGGGGACATTTCGGTGCGGCTGTTACGGGCGACTAATTTGGTTACCATCGACCGTGGAAGGGTTTCTCCGCGGGCCGAATTTCTGTTACTTACCGAAAAGCTTCATCGCGTGCGAGTAGTCGAATATTCTCCTCAGGAAATCCAACATTTATGCCTTGTTTGGGTTCGGGTACTGGTTGACAAATATAAAACAACGAACAATCGTTGTTCGGTGGCGAAACCAATGCAAGTTTCACAAAATAGTAACAACGGCACCGTTTGTTGCAAGTCTCATTGATCGATCCACAATTTGACACGGCAAGTATTGATACATTCAATTTATCGAACCACTCAACCACAGAACCACATTATTGCCGATCGAATTGAAAACGATCGTTACACTTGCTTTAGCTGTCACTGTTGTTAAGATTCTCATTCACTGGTTCACATCAGCATCCAGAAAAAAAATCACTCAGTACGTCTCGACTGCCGGGACGACACATTCGCGAAACAACGGAAATCACTGTCGCTCGGCACCGAAAATCTGTGCGCGTGGGTGGTGGGTTCAAAAGCGTAACCACATTTGGCAGATTTGGTGCACTCTACAAGCTTCCCCCGAAAAAAAAAAAAAAAATATCAGCACTGAAGATGATCGAGAGTGAGAGAATGTGTGGCGGGGTGGCGAGCGATTACAGCACCCCCGCAATCAGGTTGAGAGCAGAGCGGCGCGGGGTTTGGCTGGAAATTTGGAAGATGTTATCACATGCCACAAGCGCCGAGACTCAAAGAGTAGGGTTTGGGGCGGAAATATGTTGCGCTCGAGCGAATACCCAATCTCAGACAGAGTCGATCGCTAATCTATTTCCCTGTCCCAAGTTGCGATGTTTACCTATATGGGGAATCACTTCTGAAGTGAACCTACTTTTCCTCTCGGCAAATGGGTGCTATCTCAGGCATGTGTAATGAACCCGCGGAGAGTGGCGAAAACATTGCAATCGCTTCCCCATTAATTTTCCGAAAACGATGACGACGATATGCACAATATGGCCATTACACGGAAGGTGATTGCGAAATAGCGCCCAATTGGAGAGTGCAGAGCAACTCAAGCGTGAGCATGTCACAAGATGACTTTTGGTGGGATGACACTCTCTCCAGTGAGCGCCTCGACATTTTTAACAGGTGGAAAATCAGGCGGTTGAAGCGAGAGAAAATTAGCACTGACCCTTTGAGGAGTTTTTTGACCTACTCTCTCTCTTCGAGTAACTCTTCGGATTCGAGTTTTACTGTCTCTTGTCCAAGCGTCAATTTTCTCCCTAGCTACTCTCTGAATATTAATTGACCACCCGGAGGATTTTGGATGCTGGAGTTTGAAGAAATTATTTTTTGTAATCAACTATCTGATTCAAGAACATCCACGAATGTCGCTTCCAAGGTTTCGCCATGAAATAAAACGACATAATGATATTGAAGGGGATATAGCAAAATATATCCCAACAAAAGTGCAAATCACTTTCTTGGAATGACCTATTATAAAATATTAAATTTTAGAAATATTTCACATCAATTTCCTGTATTGTATTACTTGATGATATTGCACAACTTACATATACCAGCTGATCTTAGTAACAATTACATCATTTTTGAGAGGTTTATTTCATAATATAGATAAAAGACGGCTGATTTAGGAGATTCTACATAGATTTTTATCCCAAAAAGGAGTGAAACTTAATGTAGCACTTCGAGGACAATTGCTTTTCAATTGAGTTTTTGTAACTGTTCAGAAGCCTGGCATTGACAACGTTAGATTGGATAGGACAGTTTTTAATTTGCATAATTATTTTTTTTTATTACTGGGGGAAAGAAGATGCTTCTTCTTTGAAAGTCGCAAATTGTATGTAAAAATATGTTTCTCACCCGACAATGCTGTATGTAATAATTTGATTTGCGAAATATTTTTCGTTGGAACTCAACCTTGATTTCATCAAGGATCATGTTTAATAATAGTTTAATCATAAAAAAGTCCCGTAACGACATTTTTCAATTCAATTAAATTTCAATAGAAGATTATGCGTTTTCATTTTAGGGGTATTTTCATTAACTGTCTCAGCTCCCTTCGTTTTTTTTATCTGGTAAACAGAAAGTATATAAATATTGCACATAAATTGAGGAAAATGCAATGAATAGAAAATGTACAGCTCTGAAAAAAAAAATTTAAGTGTTTAAGCTTCTCAAACCCCATAAACGCCACTTTTATCCAAATTTTCTTTTCGGCAGTTTTTAAGTCCTTGCTTGTACCTACGTAGAAAATTTCAGAAAAAGTTTGTTCTACGAACTCTCTTAAATTGGGGTTACAAATATTCGTTTGTTTGAGAAACCCCATAAGTGACGCAAGCTTTTCGGCTCCTTCAATCGAAACCAAAACCAATTGAGTCTCCCTGCCAATCCTGTATATTCAGTTCCAATCAACATAAAGAATATATCCTATATTTCGAATTAAGATAGTGTATAATCACTACTATAGAACCACTCATTTTTTCTGAGTTTCCAGATACTATAGAACCACTCATTTTTTCTGAGTTTCCAGAGATATGTAAGAAGTCGGTTGAATTGAAGTACAGGGTTTTCCATTTCGGGCTTCCGAAAGTATACAGCCCTGCGCTGACAACCGTTTGACATAGCTGTCAACCAAAGCGTCATATCGTTAGTTGAATGTCTGCCATTTCACAATATGGATCGTTTTAGCATCGCACAACGTGTTTATTTTGTTAAATTATACTATAAAAATGATGAAAAACCGGCAAATGTTTTTCGAGCATTACGGATGGATTTTGATCGTCATGGACGGCCTACAGAGTACACAATCGCTAATGTAGTGCGTAAATTCGAACAAACTGGATCCGTAGCGGATATTGTGAAACCTGTGCATCATCGTAATGTGCGTTCGGCCGAAAATATTGCTGCTATTGCTGTCAGTGTGGAGGATGACCCGAATGTTTCGATTCCACAGCGTGCTCAGCAATTGGGCTTGTCGAACACATCATTGTGGCGAATTTTCGTGGTGGTTTGTACCAGTTGCGCCATACTGCTCTTTTAAGCTTTTCAAATCACTCATATTGCTTGTAAGCTGCTTCTACTATTCGTACGATCACTTCCATAAGTTCTTGATACGGTTTTTATCTAGTAAACAAGCTGACCAGTCCAGAATCTGAAGCCCCTATTCAATAAACCATGCCTTAACTTTCCGGATGTTAGGAATTGATGCCAAGTTACCCAATTATCACGGTGTTTTTGATGCAAAAACAGAAGTGAATGATTCTGAAGTACTTCATTGCACTTCTGACTGTGCATTTTTTTTTATCCCATTTATTTATTTAAGGCTCATTTAGCATTTTAACTGTAACAGAGCCGAATTTTAATCGTGTACATGTCACATGGTTATCATATCTATAATTAGCGCATTACACAGTTGCCATTCGCCAGTATTCCTTCTATACCATTACATATGGTACATTCACACAGTAGCCATTTAGGCGTAAGGGTGTTCTTTCTGTTCTTCCATTATCCAGTTGGACCACCGGACAGCGGAGACAGTTGTTTGATCATTGTTGAGTTATTTATAGAACAGTAGCCCGATGTGTCTGGCAGAGCAGAGCAGTTGTATGGATGAATCGATCTTATTTCGACCGTGGATCGATCTCCATCGCTGATGATTGTTGCGTGGACGTAGCTATTCTGTAACAACACAAAGATGGTCAATGAGGGTCCTGAGTTTTGAACTCACGATCGATCGCTTACTAAGCGAACGCGCAACCAATGTGGCTACGGAGACCCCCCTGACTGTGCATTGGTGTTGATGAAAAGCTATCTGAACCAGGCCATTTTGAAAATATGTTCCCCAAACCATCAAACTGCCGCCTGCAAAGTTACGAGTTGAAAAATTACATAACACGTTCCGTAAGTCCTTCCAGTATGAAGAAATTCTGTACAATTGGATTTCTTTTTATTAGAGAAGTTCTCCTGAAATAGTGATACCCATGGCATTAGTTTCTACATTAGTTTTTGCACCCGCAGCTTTGGAGATGGGATTTTTATGGTTTGGGGAGAATTTTCTAAAAAAAAGTCTGGTTTAGATAGCTCACCATCAACACGAATGAACAATCAGAAGTGCAACGAACTTTTCAGAATCATTTCCTGATGTTCTTACATCAGAAACAATGTGATGAATGGGTAATTTGGCATCAATTCATAAAATCTGGAATTTCATGGCATGGTTTAATGAATAGAGTCTTCAAACTCTGGACTGGTCAGCTTGTTTACCAGAACAAACTCCTATCAAAAACTTTTGAGGAGTGATCGTACGAATAGTAGAAGCGGCTTACAAGCAGTATGAGTGATTTGAAGAGCTAAAACGAGAAGAGCGAGATACGCACTACAACATGGCGCAACTTGGTCAAAAAGAAATGGGTTATTTTTTCTAACTGAGAACTAAGGATGACCTACTAATTAGAAACTTATTTTAATTCATGTGAAATAGACGTTAATTTTGTAAAGGAGTGAGAATTTTCCATCTGGTTCTATAGTTATGAAGCACTAGAATTTTAGTTTTTGTGAATGTTTCGTGTCTGAACACAACAAAAAAGTTGAAATGACCAGTCTTTTAAATGAAGATAGTTATCCTATCCTACACTGTACACTTCAATTCAACCGCTTTCTTACATATCTCTGGAAACTTAGAAAAAATGAGTGATTCTATAGGTGTGAAACGCGTTTTTGACTAAATTTTGACAGATTGGCCAGAGAAGCCCGCGATAAACAAGACCTGTTGCGGCACCGCTGGAAACACTGTCAGATAATACAAGCGCTCTCCAGCGGTGAAAAAAGTGCTTTTCCGTTTGCTGAAGGGTAAAATGAACAAATAGAAGTACCTTTTTCAAAAGCTTCAGAATGTTTGTATGTTTGGGTACAGACATCTCTTTCTCTCGGACTGAACGTCAGCTTGGGATTGTACCGAAAAAAAAAGTCCAAACGACGTCATCGGGGATCGAACCAAGGCCGGCTGGAATGCAAGGCTGTCTTACACGACATCCGGTTAGACTACGTCTGATGTGCTTAGGCCATCGTTCTAGCATGTAGCGGCAGAAGTGGCAGGAACACCGACCCAACTGAATCGAAGCACTGTGCACGAATGCATGCCTCTCCGTACTGATCAAACTGTTGGACGATATAAAGTCTGCAGTCCACGGGGACCATTGAATGCCTTTCATCAGATGGACAACCGTAACCAATCACTTCCGTGTAATCGATCCAACACACCAGTGCCTGTGGTTGCATTTAGTTTGTCGAGAAAAGTGAATCGGCAAAATGAGGACGAGAATTTCGGCATTGTCGGGATTGTCTACATTCCTCCGGACCGTATTCGAGACACAGCCCTGATTGAAGAGCATTCCCATTCAGTATCCTCAGTACTATCGAGCATTTCCACTTGCGACGACATTGTTATCCTCGGCGATTTTAATCTTCCTGGAATCAAATGGCGTCCACTTCGCGATGGTTTTCTGTACGCTGATCCATCGCTAACGACCCATCCCGCCATCATCTCTAATTTGCTTGATACGTATAGCGCAGCTACACTTCGTCAAATCAATAACATCGAAAATGAGAACGGTCGCATGTTGGACCTCTGTTTCGTTTCACAACATGATCATGCCCCAGTCATATCCGAGGCTCCCGCGCCACTTGTGAAACACGTCCCTCATCATCCTCCTCTGCTGCTATCCCTTAACACGAAGACACTCACTACTTTCGAATCAACTACTGTTCCCGTCAACTATAATTTCTTCAAAGCTGACGTCGAAAGCATGTGTGCAGTAAAGGGTGTGTCACATCAAATTGCATCACGGAAAAAACGTTGTAGAAATTCGCCCAGTAGACCGATCCTTTTGAAAACTTTAGACAGTAAAATAAAAACTATTAAACAACCTTTGGCATTTTCTTTTTATTCATACTTCGAGCCCAAGCCCGTATGCTCGCACCTTCCTTTTTACCCCGTCCATAAGGTTCTGTACAACGTCAGGTTGTAGTTTTTTTCAACAGAAATCCATTTTCTCTTGAAGTCCGCCTCCGATTTGACAACTTTTGGGTTCTTCCGGAGGGCCTGCTTCATAATCGTCCAATATTTCTCTATTGGGCGAAGCTCCGGCGCGTTGGGCGGGTTCATTTCCTTTGGCACGAAGGTGCGAATCTCCTCCGGAACGCTGAATTTGTCCTCTGCGGAGAAGAACAACAGGTCCGGCAGCTGACGAAAGTCCGCTTTGACGTAGGTTTCGTCGTCCATTACCAGGCAATGCGGCTTCGTCAGCATTTCGGTGTACAGCTTCCGGGCTCGCGTCTTCCCCACCATGTTTTGCCTTTCGTCGCGGTTAGGAGCCTTATGAACCTTCTATGTACGCAGGCCCTCCCGCTGCTTGGTTCGTTGGACGAATTAACTTGACAAATTCAGCTTATTGGCGACATCCCGGACCGAACTTCTCGGATCACGTCTAAACTGCTTAACTACGCGCTTGTGATCTTTTTCACTGACGAAGCATCCATTTTTGCCGTTCTTCACCTTCTGGTCGATGGTTAGGTTCTTGAAGTATCGTTTTAGTACTCTGCTGACCGTGGATTGGACGATTCCCAGCATCTTACCGATGTCCCGATGTGACAATTCCGGATTCTCGAAATGAGTGCACAGGATTAATTCACGACGCTCTTTTTCGTTCGACGACATTTTTCCAAATTTACGAAAAATTGACAGTGAAGCATGGCCAACGTGATCTATACACTCTTATCTGATTATAAGCGAAAGCTGAAGATATAATTCCTAAAAATTAAATTTCTACAGCGTTTTTTCCGTGATGCAATTTGATGTGATACACCCTTTATTATCGAGTGTTGATTGGAATACTGTTCTTGACAAGGATGATATTGACCTCGCAGTGCAGACATATTCACATATTCTCGGTTATGTGATCGACAGGCATGTTCCGAAACAGTATTCTCCCGAAAATCGAGTTCCGTGGATGACAAATGAGCTTAGAAAAATGAAGACCTTAAAGAGAGCAGCACTCAGTCAGTATACCAGGGCTAGAACACGTCGCTCGGCGAATCACGTTGTGTTATCGCTTAGAGAACACTACCGTAGACTGAACCAAATTTATAAGTTAAAAAGTAAACGCAGCTTTATCAAACATCAGACTCGCATCCAGCAAAAGCTGAAATCAAACCCGAAAGCCTCCTGGAAATATGTCAACGATCAACGGAAGGAAAGCGACATGCCCTCATCGATGTTCTACAAAGATGAAGTTGCGACTGATACTGAAGAGATTCGACGACTTTTCGCGCTCAAATTCTCGGGAATGTTTGATAATGCCACGCTATCACCCGAAGAAGTATCGACAGCAGCCGGGAATGTTCCGGTTAATGAGGTTATGTTGAGCCGAATTCTCGTTAACGATAAGTGTATTCTCAAAGCTGTGGCCAAATTAAAGTCATCAATGTCAGCGGGCCCCGATGGGATACCTTCATTCGTATTTAAAAAAGTGCGCCCAACCGCTGCTCGCCTCGCGCCGCCACTTGTTTGGCCTTTCGTTTTCTAGTGGAAAATTCCCGATCCTTTGGAAACTGCGTATATGTTCCCGGTACACAAGAAAGGAGACAAATCGAATATTGACAACTACAGGGGAATTTCCAGCCTATGCGCCACGTCAAAAATGTTTGTACTCGTAGTTCTGCCGTCTATGTTGTTCCATTTTAAGGAATTAATCAGCAATGATCAGCATGGATTCATGCCCGGACGCTCCACAACAACGAACCTGCTTGTCTTCACATCGCATGTCATCGATGGCTTCTCGGAGGGATGCCAGACTGACGCCATCTATACCGACTTGACAGCTGCCTTCGACAAGCTGAACCACGCAATCGCAGTGGCCAAGTTGGAACGCATGGGAGTCTGCGGTAGTCTGCTGCAATGGTTCCAATCTTACCTGACTGGCAGAACAAACTGCGTGAAGATTGGTGATCGTCTATCCTCATGTTTTGCATCGTTTTCCGGAATACCACAGGGCAGCCATCTCGGTCCACTTGTTTTTTTATGTCACTTCAACGATTGCAATAATCTACTAGAGAGTCCCCGATTACTTTACGCTGATGACAAGGAAATCTTCTGCCACATCAGATCGATTGTTCCTTCAAAGGCAACTGGACTTCTTTGCAGCTTGGTGTGAAACGAATAGGATGGTACTGAATCCCAATAAATGCTCAGTCGTGTCGTTTGCAAGACAACGGAATCCTATCTCCTTCGATTACCGGCTTTCAAACGTGGTTCTACCTCGCGTGAAGTGCGTTAACGACCTTTGGTGTGCTCCTGGATGCAAAACTTACATACAAGGATCACATCGCATATATTGTCAACAAGGCATCGAGACAACTTGGTTTTATCCTTCGAACGACGAAATCATTTACAGACATTAACTGTCTGAAGGCTGTTTACTGTGGCCTCGTTCGCTCCATACTGGAGTATTGCTCTGCCGTCTGGAACCCGTACTACCAGAACAGTGTGTACAGCATTGAAAACGTGCAACGACGGTTTATCCGTTTCGCTTTGCGTCTACTGCCGTGGCGAGATCCGTATAGCCTTTCCAGCTATGAAAGCCGCTGTCAGCTAATCAATTTAGACACTCTGGAAGTGCGTCGGAACACTGCCCGAGCCATGGTGATATCTGACGTTTTAACCTCACGAATCGACTGTCCTGCCATTCTCCAAAGGATCAATCTTCTGGCTCGGCCAAGGCCGCTTCGGAATGCTGCACTACTCTGGTTTCCCACCCGGCGAACTAACTACGGTGCTTACGGTGCTGCTACAGGTCTGCTGCGCATTTTCAACCGTGTAGTCTCTATGTTTGACTTTAACCTGTCCCGTATTTGTATTAAGCGTAATTTTTTAATGTTTTTTAGACCTTGACTTTGGACAACTTACTGCAAATTTTTAATGTAATTTTGTAATTTAATGCAATATTTATGTGAAGTTAATTTAGATACTAAGACTACCATTGGGGTTTCTAGCCTGTTGGTAAATGAACAAATAAACAAATAAAAAACAAAAATTAATTGGTGCTTTTCAGGGCCACCAAACCTTTCACAAAATAGTTATTGAAAGTTATCTACAATTCTATGGATTCTAGAGTGATATTCGAACGATAAAGAAAAATATATAAAATAATGTTTGTTTGCTGGGGGAGAGTCTGTGGTGATTTAGCCGTATTTCCAAACAACGTCAAACAGGGCTTGAACCAAGACCGACTAGGTTGTAAGGCTGTTTCACACGACCACTGATGCTGTTATAATAATGCACGAAAAAAATAAAAATATACACGAAAGTTGTTTTATGGAAATAAAACCGAAAGTGCAACGCAACGTGAACCTTTAACCATTTCGCGACGGGTGTCGTGTATGTGGCAAAGTATGGTACAGGTGCACCGTGGCGAAAGGGTCAATGCGTGCTTATTTGCAAAGTGTCTCTTATTTTGGTCTCTCATATTTTTCTGTTATATGGCATATATATTATACACATACAAGTCGGAATCGATTATATACAGACTCGATTATATGTGATTCGATTGTATACAATTTTGGACTCGATTATATACAGTTTAGAAAAAAAAAATTTTTTGTTCAAATATGGCTTATTTCAAGGAGAAATGTAACCTTTCAACGTTGAGGTGAAGTTTAAGTGGCTATTACATGTACAGTGGGGTAAAAATCGTGATTTTCGAAGATTTTGCTTGAACTTTCACCAGGAATTATTTATATCGAAATTGCAGCCAAATTAAAAAAGATAGAAGTTGGGTGTCAAAAAACAGATTGTAGAGCGGTTAAAGAACTTCAATTTTATTGATATAAACAATCTAGTTTAATAAAAATTTTTAGGATAAGATAAATAATAACACATTGGAAATTATTAACTATTAAGTTTTTCACTTCCAAAATGTTATTAAAATCCACTAATTTAGTTGTTCCACTACTATATCCTGTACTAAATTTTCTCATCTTTCAAATCAGAGCATTGTCTTCCGTAGCGTACTTTTTAATGTAGAACCAGTTTGAAACAACAGTCCGAAACAAAAAAAAGTTCTATAACTCTGTCATTGTTGAAATTCGAACATATGCGTAGGAGAATTTTATTCATCAAATATAATCATCTATCACCTCCTGAGAAAATCTGGATAAATATATTTTTTTCATGTGAGAAAGGTGTTTCCTGACAGTAAGTGGATGAATAAAAAATCAGATTCCTCTTTTACTTTCAAAAAACGAAAAATTCATGAAAAAAAAAACAAATAAAGAATTTTTTTTTGACTCGATTATATACAGGATTCTTTTCACTGTATAGAAAAGAATTCATAAACTGTATATAGTCGAGTCCGCACTGTACTCCCCTCTAGCTTAGGTACAGTATTGGACTAAACATTTGCAACTCATTTCGAGTAATTATAAATAAGTCCAGTTAACAACAACGTCAGCGAACTGGAATGGAATAACACACTGTAGTCGACGGCTCAGATGTCTAGGTGTATACTTCACTATAACATCAGAAAAAGGCTGAGCGATGACAGCACACCGATAAGGTTTTGTTGACATGCGGTATTTTGCGTGGGTGAAAACAAGTGCAACATTTCGCTTTGTTTTTGTCGGTCGAAGTTGCTCACGATGGCGCAAAAGGTTTTGTTCTACGACTAAAGTGTTGTATATTGCGCTCTTCCACAATCGTAAGGTAAGAGTTGCGTTAAAAAATAGCAATATTTATATTTCCTTTTTATTTATGACGTCAATAAGTAAGATGGCTCCTGATAGCCTCGGATCGGAAATCGGAAGTAAATTGTTGATGACTACAGATTCGGAATTTCACAAATTGTGATTTGTGACAAATACGGTTTGAACAAGTCGACCATATCAAGGATGTGTTCCAAATTGTTATCGACCGGGAAGGTGGCTGTTGAGCACAGAGGTTGAAGCCTACGTGTCACCACCTCTAGAGAGGGCTCTATGATTGTCAGATACATTGAGAAGGGTCCATTTGAGTAATCATTTAAAGTACAAAAGGGATTACAGCTATCTATATCAGAAGTCAGAAGACGCACCGTTGAAGCTGGATTACTCTCTCGGAGACCAGCGAAGAATTCTCTCATATCAGTGAAGAATCAGAAGAAACGGCTCATGTTTGCTCAATGCCATATCGGTTCGAATATACAGTAGTGGTGAACAGGAATAATACATTCATATGCGAGACGCCATCGTGAGCAACACCGACACAGCCTATACTATTGCCATACCAAAACGCATGCAATGTCACGACATTACAGCACATATGTTTGAACGAAAATGCTATCTTTAATGAGACCAGTTACAAAATTACACGTTTTGGGTCCCACACTTTGCTGGATATATTTGGTTGAATGGCGAAAACGAGAATTACCTCATATTGCCTTCTGTAATCCGTTCGACTCAAGTCCGATCTGGATGTGCAAATGTGCCCCACCATTCGACACAGATGACATTGAGTTTCGTGTTCCATTTGCTATGAAGCGAAAATGGTAATGCTAAGGATTGTTTACCAACGAGTTAGTGATTGACTGAAATTAATATAGATTTTCTTTATTTCAATATTCTACTTTATGACAAAAAATATTATTGTTTTCTCTTTTCATTCAACTTCTAAAAGATCAAACACATCGGTTCCGTAGATAAAATACGTTGAATTGAGAAAAGTGATACGTTTGTGTGTGTTTTATTTTTTTATTTTTTGTCGGTAGTCATCGTCTTGGTGCTCCATTCGTCGGTATGTCAAACACAAATATGAACACATGAGTCACAAACATATCACGTTTGTTTATCGAACGACAATACACACGGTCATTCTCGACAGCGTAAACATCTAACATACCTTCGTTCTATTTTATCGATCACATTCGATCAAATTCATAGCTTGTGCTAGCAGTCATACACACTTACACTTATGCATTAGTTATTTTTCATTTAACTACCAAAATATTGCATAGAATTTGCATGGCAGAAAAACGTTTGTCGGGTCAGCTAGTAATGTTATAACAGTTTCGTAGTCGGTGATGATTGGTTGCAAGTGTTTTGTCCAATACTGTAAAAACTGTACCAGTATGGATAGATAGCTCATGTTTTGTTACTTTTAAACTTATTTAATGTGAAGAATTAAAATTTCAACAGATGTGCTGAATATTTATTTCGGGTGCCGAAAGCCAGGGCTGAGTTTAAGTAAGCTATGAAAGGCATCAAATCTGCTCAGACACCGCACTAAAATCCCGGTGATCAATTTGAACGTGAAATCTGTGCAATCCTACGAACATATGGAGCGTATTAGTTGAAAGCACGCAGAAGCTTCAGGTCTTCGTCAATCGATGCCTAAGGTAGTAGGTGCATAATTCGGGCCTAAGGGCCACAAAATTTGATCTCAAATGTCGAGCTTCAAGAAACAACAAAGGTTCAGAAGCGTAAGTGGCGATAGGATAGTCTAATACTACGCTAAAGTGGAACAGACATCTGGAACAGCACAAGCAGACTCCGACCCCGAACTCGGTGTGGAATACACTATCTTTAAGTAATAAGTACTAAATTAATGGATTATCAGAGGAAGTTGTTCCCTCGGGTGGTCGCTGTTCCCTTTGCGTGGAATGCAGTGTAAGAACTTTGTTATTATACGGGGTGTGACCATTACGGGTCTGAATACAGACCATTCCCACTTCACTCAGTATCCGTTTTAAATTCCGAGTTTTTTTTTCTATTTGAAATCCCTATATCAGTTAAAACAAAATGACTCACTTCAATCCACTTTGAACGAAATCAAAGAAGTCACTATCCAATTTATTACGAAACAACTGCAGCATCTTGGTGCCAAAAATTTTCCCCGTTTTATATCTAGCCTTATACATTAATTCAGTCAAGTTTCAGTCATCAATATTGCCCGTAGCAACAGAAACAAGTTCAGGGTCTTGCATAAAACACCAATAATCAACGGAATAATGAGCGCGAAGTGCTCGGCGACCTTTGAGGCTGCACGTAATGAGCTACGATTGAACTCCATCTCAGTCGTGATAAGCGGCGATTGAGAGCGGTCAACGGCCCCCGTTCGTTGTCCAAGGTTCAGTTCCAGATAGTACGCGGAGTTTTCAGCAGACCCGCATTCGCGCCCACCAATTGTGGTTCTGTTTTTGACCGCCACCGGCTACCGAGCTGCTGCCCGCAAAAGGGAAAGATTCAAATTTCACTTGAATTGTCCGTGGATAGCACATTTTAATGAGCATGCACGAGACCTGCAGGTGGCGATGGTGCATATTAGTGGTAAACACATCACGTCAGATTTATCCTCTCACTTTCTCCGCGCCTGATCTGCTTGTTCCAACTTGTTTTTCCACTACTTGCTACAATGTAAACAACCACCAGATGATTCCTTGCGTCTCCGCGCGCAACCCCTAACACTTTGATCTCGGTTTCACTCACGCGTGCTTCAACACATTTTTCACACTTTCCCCCTGGAATTAGCAAGTAATCTGTGAACAGTCTGTGGTGCGCTTACCTGAGATGATGGACATGCTGCGGTTGTGATTGCCTCGTATCAAATCCGACGGTTTGAGGGTGGCTTCCTCGAGCACCTCCAGACCCGAATCAGAGTCGGGTCCTTCCAGGCTGTTGAGTGACTGCTGTTGCTGCTGTTGTTGCTGTTGCTGCTGCAGGGGCAGCTGGTTGTAGTAATCATGTTGGGCATTCTGCTGGATCGAACTTCCGTTAGAACTGCCGTTGAAGGTCATCGAGGTTTGCTGCAAAACACCGCCGCTACCTCCACCCCCGCCGTTCATATGCTTATGCAAATAGAAATTGTTACCGTTCGTCATCGAGCCGGACTTGGTGGTCTGGTTGCCGGGGCCGTGCTGAGCCGACTGCTGCTGCTGTTGCTGCTGCTGTTGCTGCTGCTGCGATGGAGCCTTCAGCGGTGGCGGCAATGGTGGCGGTGGGGGTCCCACAACTGCACCACAGAAGTGAGACAGCAAAGCGAACCGTCGTTCGGATGAAAACGAAAAACCGAGAAGGAAAAATAGAAACAAAACAACGGAAAATAATGAAAATGAGAGTTTCAGATGCAAACGATTTTCACTTGGCGCGAAACAAAGCGGCTGCAGTAATGAAACAAGCAAGCAAACAAACAAAAAAAAATGCAATCGTGATCATAACAACGCCGAATAAAGCGGACGGTGAAAAGACAGTGGAAGTCGGATAGACTGGAAACTGGGTTTCGGAAAATGAATCACGACATCCGCGAAGTAATTATCTCCGATTTTATCGATCAAAATCGAAACAAAAAAAAAACACATTTCAATTGTTGCTAATCAAACTGTGTGTTCCGTTTTGTTTTGTTTTAACGAACGGCAATTAATCACATTCTTCAATTAAACAGTAGGGGTTACCTCACGTTGCGCGATTTTTTCGCACGCTCCCCCATTGCAGAAAACAAAACTGTCGTAATGAAACAATTATGTCTCGGTGACTTATCAACACCGGGTATTAGATATTCATCACGTAACAAGAGCTTTGCGGTCACGTTTTTCACCTCCTCTATTTTGCAACAGTATCATGTTCGGGACCAATTTTTCACCCAGTTCATCGGTTTGTTCGGTTATGGGTCAGAAGACACATACATTGGAGACCGTTGGGGAATGATTTTAAATTTGAAAATGACCCGATCGAGGTTAAACTTCATGGTTGTGTGCTTACGTATCAATAGTTAGAGGTCATCACATCGTGCTCCCGTGGCCGAGTGGTTCGGGTTCGATTCCCGTTCTGGTCGGGGCAAATTTTTCTTCAAAGAAATTTCCTCTGACTTGCACTGTGGTCACGAGTATTCTAGAGCTTGCCACTCAGAATGCATTCAAGGCGTGTTATTTGGCATAGAAATCTCAACTAAGTACTAATGAAAATGACGCAAGTTATATTACGTTGAGACGGCGGAGTTCCTCTAGGAACGTTAGTGCCATATAAGAAGAAGAAGAAGGTCATCACAATGCTTGTTGTCACCAGACTATAGTTTAAGTCAACAGCTGCGAATGCTTGGTAGAAGTGAAATTTGACTTTTTTATAATTACTATCTATTTTTGTATCTTAGACCCGTTTTAAACTTCGGTGAAGTCAACCTTACCATTTTTTTTTTCTTGAAACGTTATCAATTCAAAAATAAGTCATGAGGAAAACAGATTTGAAAGATATGGAGAAACAATTTCTAGTCATGAAACATATTGAAACACACTGAATATTGATAAAAAAAAATTATTTAAAGGGAATCCCCTACCTGGAAATAAAGAAATTCGAGTTTTTTTATTTTCACATTTTCGGGTATAAGATATAAAAAATGTGAATAACCGTAAAGTAACGTAAAGTAACTCATCTGTAAATAATTTGCTTCGTTTATTACAACGTATCGCAGTATAAGTGAGGTCTATTCAGGATCTATTCGAACTATGTGAAGAATTTTGTAGCCAGATTTCAGCTAAATAGTTACTGAGAAATATAATAAGTAATTTACACGCACAACTGCCAGCGCCTGAATGAATATTTTAGTTCCAATTTTTTCATACACCCACAAACATATCCCAAGCACGCCGCAAGAAATTCGAATACTTGACAAAACCATAAATGACATAATATTAAACATCGCATTTATGGAATACTTCAGAATAATTTTAAATTTCTATTCTTTGGCGTAGTTCCTGGATTCTTTCTTCACGATTTTTGTAATTATCGAACTTATCGACTAAACCAATCAAGCTTTATAATTAGTCATCTTTATATATATATAAAAATGGATTTCTGTCTGTCTGTCTGTCTGATTCTTATGGACTCGGAAATTACTGAACCGATCGACATGAAAGTTGGTATGTGAGGGTTTTTGGGGCCGGGGAAAGTTTTCGTGATAGTTTGGGACCCCTCCCCTCTCTCCAAGGGAGGGCTGCCATACGATTGAAACACAACTTTCTGCATTACTCGAGAATTAATCAAGCAAATGCAACCAAATTATGCATATAGAGGTTTTAGGGTACAATAAATGATTCTATGGTGGTTAGACACTCCACCTCCCTCTCAAAGGTGGGGGGGGGGGTCTGCCATATAAATGAAACACAAATTTCTGCATCACTCAAGAATTAATCAAGCGAATGAAACCAAATTAGACATCTGCAGGTTTTAGGGTGCAATAAATGTTTTACGGTGGTAAGATACTCCTTCCTCCTCTCTGAGGGGGGGCTGCCATGCAAATGGAGCACAAATTTTTGTATTACTCGAGAGCTAATCAAGTAAATGAAACCAAATTAGGTACATTGAGATTATTCCATGTAACGGAGAAAAATGTTATTTGCAAGTGGTTGAAAAATCTTGAACGAGAATTGTGTCTGAAAATAATATTATATTATAATGATGAGTTTTGGTAGAAGTACTAGCATTTTTTGAGTAAAAGGTGAATTCAACGGGGTCGATCAGAAGATCAATCAATGAATAGTTCTGCGATTGGACTCATGAACTTGTGCTTAGTAAGAAAACGTGAATGTTTGAAGGTATTGATAACAAAAACAAATTTTTGGCGGGACGAAGTTGTCAGCTAGTGTATAAATAATTATTGCTGGTAGAAGCCCAACGTGGTTTGACATATGACGAGTTTCATGCCAACTGGACCTGTCATTGGCAGAAACATCTCAGATTGCTGTGAAACATTGTGGGTATAAAGACATGCAAAGACTTGAAATCTTCGGAAAAAATCAGAATATTTTCTGAAAAGGGCCAAACATTTTTTCTTAATTTTTTACAGCCTAATTTCTAATTTAAAATATATAATACCTACAAAATTCTGGTCAAACATGAAATGCAGCGATTCGTTTGAATTTTCACAACAAAATACCAAAAATTTCAAAAAAATACACTGAAAAAAAGTTATTTTGAAAACTGAAATTCATTTTTCTTAAAAAAGTTTTACTCGTTACATATTAGACGTATTTCTTGACAACTCGACTAGCAATTGGCAGCACCATCTCAGATAGCAGCGAATTGTTGTGGGTGTAAATACAAGGGTCTTTTAA
The DNA here is from genome assembly GCF_029784135.1 of Toxorhynchites rutilus septentrionalis. NCBI lineage: Eukaryota > Metazoa > Arthropoda > Insecta > Diptera > Culicidae > Toxorhynchites > Toxorhynchites rutilus. Next base: position 169,775,397 of record NC_073744.1, read on the forward strand.
ACAACTTTGTATTCTTGAAATATGCAAAAAATAATTAAACTAGTTTTTTAAAAGGTTAAAAATTTTTCTTTCGATTTTTTTACAAAAAAATATAACTCAAAAACTATAATACCCAAAAATTTGAGTCAAAGGATAACATGTAGAAAATTGTTTAAGTTTTCATAAAAAAATACCAAAAAAAATTCACTGAAAAAAAACTGAAAAATTTAAAAAAATTAAATTCATTTTTCTTAAATAATGATTTTTTTTTAAATTCTCAAAAACAATTATGAATAACCCTTACAATTCCCAACAAGTCGTCCGTACATCGAAAAATGGGCACTTTTACAGGAAATTTTTTTTTCTAACAATAACTTTTTCATGTTTTCATTGAACAAATTACAACTAATCCTAATTTTGTTTAAAGTCTAGATAGCATTATAGTATATTCTACAAAGTTTCAGATCTTATTAAAATATGAACTTTCGTCGAAGGTGCCCACTTTCTATCTTTTATAGTTTTTGGAATATACGGCATTTTGGTATGGAGACCCCTGGAAGAAATAATGTTCCACTCGTAACATTTTTGTGTTTAAATTCTCGCGTTTTACGTGTTCTTGGTATGTTTATCAATAGAAAAATGTTAGCAGAGCATGAAAATCGCCATAATTTATACATAAAAATGTTACGAATTAAACATTAATAATAATTTTTCGAAGAAAATATGAAAAAGTTGATATTCGAAAAACTTTTTTCCCTGTAAAAGTGCCCATCTTCCGATGTACGGACGACTTGTTGGAAATTGGAATGGCTATTCATTCAACTTTTTTTGAGAATTTAAAAAAAAACACGTTTTTGAGAAAAATGAATTTTAATTTTTTAAATATTTTTTTTTCAGCAAAATTTTTTTTCAAAAATTTTTTAGTATTTTTTATGAAAATCTAAACAATTTTCTACATTTTATCCTTTGAAATTTTGTAGATATTATAGTTTTTGAAATAATATTTTTTTTGTAAAAAATCAAGAAACAATTTTAGGCCCTTTTAAAAAAGTAGTCTAGTTCGTTTTTGATCATTTCAAGTATGCAAAGTTGTTCAAAGACCCATTTATTTACACCCACACCGTTTCGCTGCTATCTGAGATGGTACTCCTAAGACGAATTGGCATGCAATTCATTATTTGTGTTTCAATTCTTGCATTTGAAATGCTATTGGTGTGTTTCTGAATAGTAAAACCTTCGCGGAATGTGTCAATCGTGATAATTTATACTTTAAAATGTTACGAGTTAAACGTTAATAGTTATTTTTCAAATAAAACATAAAGTTGTTGTTAGGATACCTCTCTCCCTGTAGCAGTGCCCTACATTCGATGTATGCGTAACGTGTTGGAATTTGTGAGAGCTATTCATATATTTATTTAAGAATTAAAGGAAAATTTGTGCGAAAAATTTAATTTCAAATTAAAAAAAAACAGAGTAATGTTTTAATATTTTTTTTTATTAAAATACAAACAATTTCCTACATTTTATCATTAAACCAACATTTTGTAGATCTTATAGCTTTTGAGATGAGATTTTTCGAAAAAAGTAGAAAATAACTCCAACTTTAGAAACAAGACTCTCACTCTAGAACTATAAGACCTACAAAATGTTGGTAATATAATGAAATATAGGAAAGTATTTAAATTTTCATAAAAAATATCGTCAAAAAAATAAAAAAATTACACTGAAAAAAAATATTTTGAAAATTGAAATTCATTTCCTAATATATATGAATAGCCCTAACAATTTCCAACAAGTCACCCATACAGCAGAAGAAGGGCACTGCTACAGGGGAAGAGTTATTCCAACAAAAAAATTTCATGCTTTCTTTGAAGAATTACTATTATCCGCTTGAACGGAAATGGCAAGTCCAGCTCGTCATAGACTTTTCTGAACAAACTGACAATGGCGAGTTGTACTCGATGGATTGGACTGATGTTTTTCGTGACAGCAGTTTTCGTAAGTCATATCGATCTATTGCTTGGATTTATTTGTGTGCATCGGAGGCCTTCGTAGCCTAATTGGTTGCGTGTCCGCGAACGATCATGAGCTCATAACTCAGGGCCCCTCAACTGGCCTTCTTTGTGTGTTATTCTAGCTACTATGTCCACGCAACAATCATCATGTGACGGTAATCCCAGTCTCTTACCGCTCACATTTTCTGTCCGCTGCATCGGTAATTGGCACTATTGATAACACAACATTGGAAGCCTCATATCAACTGTCCCGCCGTGAACAGTCCAACTGTGAACATTCGAACAATAGGAATATTCTTACGCCGAAAAAGGCGACATGTGTTATGTACAAGCAAACCATTTGTCATGACAATTGTCATGCGAAAATGTGAAAACAGAATAGAAACTGAGAGAGGTTGGCGTCGACATCATGCCTCATACCGTATGTTTCTATTCTGTTTTCGCATTTACGCATGACAATTGTCATGACAAATGGTTTGCTTGGTTATGTATCGATAGAATAGGAATACTCTTAAGCCTAAAAATTGCTACAGTGTTATATACAACAAAAGTTATCTTAAGATAGAAAATCTACACGAATAAATTCGGCTCCGTTACAGCTGCATTGCTGTAACGGAGCCGAATAATAAAAATAAACAGATGGGATAAAAAAAATTGTGTAAATGCTTCTTGAAGAAAAAATAAAAAAAATTAAATCGTCTGCCAGAGCAGTTCTGACTGAAAGTAAATTGTCGTTCAAGGGGTTAATATTTCAGTGTATAAATCATCGTGATTGACATATTCTGCAATTTTTTTTCAATATAGAAACACGTCACATATCAAGTGCGAGAATTTAAACAAGAAAAAAAAGGGTTGAGTAAAACATTATTTTTTCAGAAGTGTTCATACAAAAATGACATATATTCCAGAAACTATGAAAGAGTCTTACAGAGATATGACTTACAGAAACTGCGCTCACGAAAAGCATCAAACCTCAATAGTTTCTGGCGAAAAAAAAAATAGAAAAGTTGAGATTTCATGTATGCAAAGTTGCTTGAATGGCCAATGTCTATACACCTACAACGTTTCACTGCTATCTGAGATAGTGCTGCCAAATCTTAAGACAAGTTGGCATGAAATTCGTCATATACTACAGAAGAGCTGGATTTTTTGTATCGTACATGAAAATCACTCACACATGAAAAATAGCGTGCAAAATCGCAGTGTTTTGTTCAGAAAATGTGTGAGTTTTGTTGATATAACCCCTTTTTTCGGTATGTTTTTTTCTCACAAAGTTGAACTCGGATAGAAAGCGAGTTAATTTTTTTATCTTCTTCACAAGTTCATATAGTTTTGCACGCTTTTTCATAATACTAACACAAGGATCATTGTAGCATGCCTTATAACTGGCTATGTTCGTTGGTAGAAGCCTTGTCAGAGTTAGACTCATGAAGAGCAGATATCTAGTGATTCCAGAAATTTTCTACCACTTCAACTTTGACAACCCGTTTGAAGAAAACTAACTCATTTGGGGAGGCGATCTGGCGTAGTGGTAACATCTATACTTCTCACGCTAAAGATCACGAGTTCAATTCTCACTCCCGTCATTCTTCCAAAATAGAAGGTAAAAGTGACGAACCAGCCAAAAGTGTTGAAAGTGTCACTATAATAGAGACAAAAAAAAACCTCATTTTACAGAGAACTGGAACACTGCACCATTTAAAATTTGAAATGACCAATTCAAAAAACTAAAGTTGAACACATTTTTTTCGAGCAATCATAGTTCTACGTCAAGCTTCCGTTCGTGTCTTTATTCACGAAACCTTAAACTTTTTTTTAATAGAATTACCATTAGCCAACACCATTTCGAAGGCAATCGTAGCTCAGCTTCGTGTACCATCACACCCATGCAAAAAAAATAAAATAAAATAAAGAGTTTGTGTATAAATAAGACTTTTGCTGCACCAAACCATCACTCCTGTTATCCTAATGTCTTGCGAATCGATCGCGACCATATTATTCGCTTAGGAATGCATGTACACAATATGTATAATGCATGCTCAGTGTAAAGCAAAGGAAAAAAGATAGGGGAGGTGGGGGTACAACGGACATGTTAAGAAGAAGTTCAATTATATCTTAGGATACACATGTTTCCCAAAACTTTGATGCAGTTTCTTGCGATTCAATATACTGTTTTTCTACCTAGTTGGTCAAATATTTTACAAAAAGTGTTTTTCAATGTTTTTTTTTACTGAAATTAAAGCAGACCGAAAAGTACAATTTTTTTTTTCGATGGTTTGGTAATATATGTAATATATGAAGCGCAGAGGTTTTTCGATCGCGAGAGGAATAATTTTATTCAACCAAGGTCTGAACTCATCACGAATGTCCGTTAAATGATGAAAAAATCGAATTAATCCACCTAGTAGTAATATCGTGCAACAGTCCACAGTTGGCGATTTGATTTCCATTTATAGAAGAAGCAGGGCATTCCTTAGGAATAGATTAAACAGACTTTTCACAGTCCATCTCACTCCCACTGGCCACTGTACGTTTCACCTCATCAGTACAATTATTTCAAAAATTTAAATTGTCACTCAAAAATGAATTTATTTTTCCGTACATAGCTAACATCGCTTCTCTGTTTACTCACAAATCGAAATATAACCATCAGCGAATTGAATTTTGATATTAAACCACTCAAAATGCTTAATATCGAAGCAGCTAAAATTACATCCACACGCGGAATCATGTATGATTTTCGGTTTTTGTTTCCTTGTTCCTTTTTTGATTGGTATTCATTTCCTTAGGGTGGCTTAAATATTATAGAATTACATGTAGAAGGTGTTCTCATTAACAGAAATTTGAAATTCAAAATGTAACTATACAAATCAACCACCTGTCCATATTACCCCCACTTTCCGTATTACCCGCGGTTCCCCTACATTTGCCACATTGTTTATACCCTTGCATAAACATTGAATCGAGCGAAAGTATACAGAAATGTCATTTGAGATTTTTATCCTAGTTTTGCTCATGTAAGTGAGCAGTGAACAGCCTTTCTTAAGACTAAGATATAGCTTCAAATTTTTCAAATTACCTTCGATATTTGTGGAAGTGGCAGTAGAGTAAATCCATATAAATCCAAATTATATGAAAAAAACAGTTGATTGTCTAACACCATATTTTGTTCGGACAGCTGGATTTAGAGTTATGTTTCCTTGAAGAAAAGATTTGATGATTGTGGATCAGCCCTTTCGAAAAATCAATTGCTTTCAAAAATGCTCATACGATGATGAAAATGATAATTTAGGGAAGGAGTCGTTTCATATAACAAAATTAGAGAAGATTGGGACAGCGGCTGGGTCATGTTGCGTGGAATTGTTCAGTATTGGAAGAATGAATATTAATCTCCCCTACGGAACTGTTTTGAGAGGGTAATTTACCACTAGAAAATGTCAACTCGCATAGAAATTTTTAACAGCAAATAGTTTGTTTTATTATGTCAACACGGATTTGGTCAATAGTTAGTATTTTCTTTAGTTGATTAAGTATTCAAATTTTGAGATCCCTTTCATTAACGAATATTTTTGAAAAATAATTCGTTGAATCCAGGATTAATTCACGCCAAGTATCAAAAAGAGTGGGTGGCAAATCAAATGTCGACGATCAATTTATGATCTTTTCTCACGACCTCAACTACTTTAAAGTATAAAAATTTATGATTTGTTAATAGTCGACTCCTTGTGTTTCTCCGAAAAATACAATAAATCAAGCCTGAAAGCATTACTGCTCTTACAACTCTATCATTTGACGTAACAACGATCCACTGTTCGAACATCAGTGCTTTAACTAATTCGACCCAAATATAGATGAAGTTATTTAGCAGATGTCTAATGCGTTCGAAGCGTGTCACAATCGAAATCAGCCAACTAAAAAGCTTCCAAATTGCTCTTAAATAATACCAACAGTGATCAAGCCTACCCAATCGCAATCTGAGCCAAAACAAATTGACAGCTGCTCAAAGTACTATAATACAACACAAACACATTGTTCCAATTTAGATACTGAGGTACGCGCATTTCTATTTTCCCCACTCCCACCCCGGAGCGCCTGGGAAAAAATCAACCGTTCCAAATCGAATCGAGCGCGACGATAGAAACAATCATAATCAACTGACAGCAGCGTGACGACGAATAAGGTCTCGCAGAGACGCGTCGTCGCGTTGCGATGGTTCGGTGAAATATTTCAGACGTTCCGGCCGAAACAACGAGAAACATTGCAACGCGTCAGCATCCGGTTATGCAATTTGGAACGAGCGAAGTTTTGCATCGGATTTAACTCTCATCAATAAACGTTAATTAGCTGTTGTTACGACTGTACGAGTCGGGGAAAATTCAAGAGAAAAAAATCGTTGATGATCGCGTTTTGATATATTTAGTTTTATTGATTTGAAATTGGTTTGATGGGTACGACAATCAGTATGGGAACCAAAATCGGGAAGAGAAAGATGGATTGGTCACAGTTGATTACCTGTTCCGGTTTCGTTTACTACGATTGGGCTGTTTAGATGGTTTCCGAGAGCTGATATCTGCGGATAGCTGTATTATTTTCGTCGGTCAGTGTAGGATAAAATGCAGTGGAACACCCAGGTGTGGTTAAAATAAAAGCCAAAATAAAGGCCTTTGCAGTTATTAAAAAATGAACAAATGTTACGTGTTGTTATTTTTCAAATGAATGTTTGCCATCTGTCAAAGTCCAGAACTGATTTCTCACAGTGGTATATGGATACCAAGCGATAGAATTTATTTTTAATTATATAATATACGATCATGGTAATTAGGAGTGCCAGTTTATTATTCGACATAAAAATAAATACTAAAAGCCACATGTTCGTGTTTTTCGCGTATCTGACGTAGAGGCATTGCATCTTGTATTTATCAAACATTCGAATGATTTTATTTGCAGTGGTTCCTATTTATGGAGCCAAATCTCGATCGAACTGACTGTGAGCTCATGAATCGATTTTGGGAGAATGTATATGGTGCTTTTTCATGGCAGTTTGATGATGATTTAAATCAATTGTCGCCTGATCCGAACTAACCCAAATAGTTCCGTTGTGGGGGAAATCAATACTTCCCCTTTCGATACTGAGTAATTCCACGCCAAATTTACTAGCTGCTGCCACAAATTTGTTTTTTCATCAAAAATTCACGAACTTACGAAAAAATTCACGAAACAAAATTTTATATTTGCTCTTTGCTTGCTTCGACACAAGCACAAAACATACTATCATTAAAAAGCGCGACACTTTTTAACCTGCCAACCGATTTACATAAAGTTTACTGCGTTTGAAAGGTAGACGATTACCTTTCTAATGTTTGCAACGTTCAACAGATGGCGTTACGTGTTCCATTATTTAAATAGAAAGTCCCCTTATTGATTGAACATACTGTGTATAGTGCATAGACCGAAAAATATATAAACTCACGTTTATGCTCTCCTTTTAACTCTTAGAAAACACTTTCCAACTTCATTTCATAATGAGGTGTAATATAATCACGCATTTACGCAACAGCGCCAGTGGCTATGTGGATAACGTGGTCCTGTTATACAGCCTTGCATTCCAGTCGGTCTTGGTTCGCTCCCCGTTGACATCGTTTGCACTTTTTTTTTGGGTACAATCCCAAGCTGACGTTCAGTCTGCGAGAAAGAGATGTCTGCTCCCATACATACAAACATTTACTGTGCGTACTGTGGTGTCACCTAAACATGAAATTTTGATCGTTGTTTCTGGAAAGTTCGGCTAAACGAACATGTTTTGTTGATTTTTATATAGGTGAGGTTAGGTTACTCAGTATAAATGTAGAACAGGTCCAAATGAACTCGACAAATGACAAAACATGAGTATTTTTGATTCGAATGATAATTTTCATTCCGTTTGGATTGGAGGAAATATGAGTTTTCCACTCATATTTTGGAAATTTTGCGACTCATGTTTTGAAAAGGGCGTATCGATTTTAGAAAGAGTCCTACCGAAAAGTGTCTGACAACTCTTTCTGAGTTGTAGACTTGTTGTAAACTGAGAAAAAAAAAAGTATTTTTTTTATTTACAAAAAAACTGTAATACGCAATATCTAAAATATTTATTTAATTTTTTTTTATTTTTTCATATCAAATAGAAGTCATGTGAAAAATTAAAAAAAAATAAGTACATGATGGTAAACCTATTTTTGACGAACTTTGTGGAACATTGAATTTTTATGAATTTTCGAAACTTCGATTTTTTGTATGTTAACAATCATTTTTAGCCACAAATTATGAATTCTGATGTGATGTGAAACAAAAAAGCTCATTATCAGTCTCCTTCTAAACGCAACCATTCTCGAGATATTAAAAAAAACATATTTCAAATTTATTGTCTTTTTTATAGTAAATAGGCTCTTTCAATATGTTTGTCGTGTTATACCCCATGTTCATGAAAAACATTATCGCTACGTATTGTGTCAACCCACATGTCTTCAATTTTGTTTATTTTATCCCAAAAATGTGTAATAAACTCGATTGTTTCTATAAACCAAAAGCACTGAAACCACTTTACAATTCGTTTTCTAATACCACACTGTTATATTTTTTACTTTTGCAGTAATTTTATTCCGAACACGACAAAAAAAAACGTCAATTTCCAGTGTAGGCACAGTGTGGGAATTCGTGGGAAAAATATGTTTTCTTCGTCTTTATTATGTTTTAATAGTCATCTAATTCAGCCTCCTCAAAATATAGTAATTTTTGATACTCCAACACAAATAACGAAATTCGAATTTTTCACTCTTATTAATTAAAAGTAAGCAACTGAATATAATTCATGGAAGTATAAAGAGCTATAAAATAACATAAAAACTTATTAATCGATTGTGGTTTCATTGGAGTAAGAATCAGAACATAACATAACTGCATGCTCGAAACAAACATATTTTGTACATTTAATGCAGTTTTTGCTTGTTTTGCTGGTCTTTTATCCTGGTTAGAAATCCCACCCTTCCCCTCCCCCTCATTCAATAAATATTCCACGCCACTAACATTTATTTATACATTTCATTCTACAATATTCTAGAATATGGAAAAAGGTACTTATCCGAAAAAGTTACTCCTATACTCGCGTCGGTGTGCAGACCGAAAGTGTTAACATATTAAGGACCGCACGTTTTGGGGGCCAACTTGAACGCTTCATTCGCTCGGATTCCACGAATGAGATCGTTTCCTTCGATGTGGATGAGACGAAGGCGAGCCATTGATAGGCCTTGTTAGATTCTTGGCAACCCAAGTATTTACCCTTCAAGTGTAGAAAACAACGAGTTATTTCGTGATCCTTCCGTAACAGACGGAACGCGAAACACGAAATCTCGTGAGCGGCCCACAATGTTTTAAAAAAGTGGCACACGTCTCCTTTGTACCAACACATGCGATACGCTAAACGATGACGAACGACGAATAACGAAGCTAGAGAGAATCGCAAAGTCGTAGTGTTGATATTTTCTGAAAAATTAACGAATTATTGATTTCTCGGTCTGACAGACCAATACGCGAGTACAGGAGTGTTAACGGGCCGTGAGAACTAGACTAGGGATCGACTTCAACTTCAGAAAACATAATCCTTACATGAGGAATAACACATATTTATCTTTGAAAACATTGTAACTATCGAAACAGTTGAAACAATTGGAGGCAATATAGTTGCCACTGCCCGTTAACCCCAAAAACACTTCACTTTATTGTGCCTTTGGTTATGCAAAAATCAAAACAATATTTGTAGTGCAGCGATACCGATTATTTCAGCGATTTACAATGTTTCTAATGCAGCGGAAAAACTTGTTTTTTCATAGAGTTTCAAAGGAAAAAATAAAATTTGAAATTTTCATCAAATACACCATTTATTTTATTGAAAAAAGTGCATGATCTTACACACTAGATCCCAAACAGGTCATTTACAGTGAAAAACTTTTCAGCATGATGCATTTCCAACCAATTTAAACAGAATTTTTCGCCGGCGCTCGTGGTTCTGTTGGTTTGTGGTTTTGTTGAATACAATTGACTCCCAAATTAATATCGTACATTTTTAGCAGCCCAAAAAAAAATTTGAGTATTACCAGATACCTTAAGAAGGTTTTGGCTAAGTAAAATATTGTAAGAATATTCCAAGTGCAGCAGAAAGAATATTTTTTGTTGGTGGCAATATATAATAGTTGCCAGTACCCGTTAAAGCGTTGATGGAGTAACTACATTTCTGCATCAGAAATTAAAAGTTTTCGTTTCACTTTATATGAACTTTATATGATTCGTTTCAGGGTGAAGTAGAAGTGTGGATTGAAGTCAGGTTGAATGAAGAGGCAAATTGGTATTCATTAGTCACGTCAACTAGAATAACCGTTTGCTAGATAGTCAATCTCGCTCGCAACGCTCGTCAATTCAAGTCCTGTTGACGGCGAATGCCGAAGTAGTCCTAGTCGAAGCGTAGCTGCTGAGAGGAGAGTAATTTTTCATTTTTTATCTTCGAAGATTTCGAATCCTGTTCTCCATTTTGATACAACATTACACCCATCTAGAATGCCTTATTGCAATTGTTTGCTGTGAGTAGTCAAGGTTCCTTTCAGCAAAACGTGGATAATTCTATTTTTTTTTTGCACTGACACATATGATCGCGCTTTTTCTGATTGGTTGACGAAACTCAAAAGGCTGAGAAGCAGTAATCACAAACTTCCAAACTCAGTCTTACCGTATACGGTTCGAGTTAGTTGAAATCCGGAATCACTGTTCATGTAAAAACAGCGGTAGGCATATCTGAAATTTTTTTGACAGAAAATTGTTTAGAAAAACTGCATTTTTCGATGGTTACAAATTTCACGTCGATCCCTTTTGACGTAGGACTACGTCTTACATCAAGGGTGCCAAATCAGAAAATAGGTCACGTTTTTATGAAATAAAGTTAACGTTAATAACTATTTTTGCCGCGAACGGATTTTGGTGATTTACATACCAAACGAATCGGAAATTTCCTAAGATTTGTTTGATATGCAATACCTTACAATCCCATAGACTGTATATGGTTTAAATTGATGAAAATAGGAAGCATTCCGATTTCCTCATACATTTGTTGTGTCCATTTGTGTGCTTTCCAAACAGAGCTGTCAATAACGAGCAACTTATCGACGAGCAACGAAGGGGAAATCGAAAGATGTAAAGTCCCCATGAACAAAGGAAAACAAGAAGAACGAAGTGGAATATTTGCCTAGAGTATAAACAGTGGATCTCGCTGAGGAAAACTTTCATTCTTCGTGAGGAAATCGACTGAACAACATCGTTGCTGGGCGAGCTGGAGGACGAGGAATCGAATGCCTTTCTCAAGGCAATGGGGGTGGAGGAGTAGTATGATGGATAAAGTTTTCCAAGGGCCTTTTTGAAGAGTAGAGACGAATGAACTGAAGAAGTTTAAAGCCACAAGCAATGAAGGAAGGCAAACTTTCAGTATTGCTCTGTATTCAAAGCAATGAATATCGCTTGTTCTTCCTTATTTTGCGTCATCACATGTCTTCGTTTCGGATTGAGCTGTGGACGCGACCAAATTACTCACTCGTTGATGTCTCTGGAATTGCAATCATTGCATCAAACTGCCGGCATTGCATAAAGTTTCTGTGTGGGGAATCATCAAGCTAGGCTATCGTTAGCTCACCAAGAAAATAAATGTTCTGGAATTTTGTCAGTGATTTGGTTTCGCAACCAGTGCATTGAACTGACGCTATGGTGAAGCAGGTGTTAAGGTTATGCACTAAAAATTGTTTGAGGAATACCAATAAGTTATTTTAAGTTATTAATTTATTTGGGCTCGCGTGCCAGTCGCAAAACTGCTTCCAACTAGGATTGCATTTGCGCTAATCTTGATAATAATGAAGCAGTGCTTCTCTTTTCGAGGTTGTTGAGATTAACCGATAGATTTTATTTCGTTCATTTAGTCTTCAAGAAAGTAAATGTCGTTCTGGAATTTTGTATGTGATTTGGTTTCACTTGCCAGTAGCAAAACTTTCTCCACTAGATATGACGCTTATCCCGAGCATGTATTGTTCTGCGAGCACAAGAATGAATCATCAAACAGTTATCGTCAAATGATTCTACGATAAAAAAGAACATTTATAGGTGACAAAACTGGTAGAATGGTTATTTCAAAATTTTCTTAGAATTATAAAATAATATCCGCAGTTATAAACAAGCGACTTGAATTAAACTACAGCGTAGTTCTAAGTCAACAATGCGGTCGTGTCTTGAACACAACATCCTATAATTTTTTGATTTTGAAAAAGTTGTAGGGGAACCGCGGGTAATACGGACAGTGGGGGTTATATGGACAGGTAGTTGATTTGTAAGGTTACATTTTGAATTTCAGATTTCTGTTAATGAGAACACCTTCTACATGTTATTCTATGGTACTTGAGCCACCCTATGGCAATGAATACTGATCAAAAGTGGAAAAGGGAAACAAAAACCGAAAATCATACATGATTCCGCATGTGGATGTAATTTTAGCTGCTTCGATATTGAGCATTTTGAGTGGTTTATTATTAAAATTCAATTCGCTGATGAAACTGAAATATAATAGTTTGAGAGTTAACAGAGAAGCGATATTGGGTATCTACGGGAAATTAAATTCATTTTTGAGTTGAAAATTTACATTATTAAAATTATTGTACTGGTGGGGTAAAACGGACAGTTGCCACTGGGAAGGAGATGGACTATGAAAAGTCTGTTTAATCTATTTCTAAGGAATGCCATGCGTCTATAAATGGAAATCAAATCGAAAATTGTGGACTGTTTAGAAGCTGGCTGGAACCAAAAGCAAAATAGTTGAGGGCCTGTTCGTTTATACTGCTGAAAAGCACGATATGAGTTCTAGGTGGAATCTTTCGATTTTTTCATCATTCAAAGAACATTCGTGGTTAGTTCAGACCTTGGTTGAATAAAATTATTCCTCTCGCGATCGATAAACCTCTACGCTTCATATATTACAAACCTGTCTATATTACCCCCACTATATGTCCATATTACTCGTATCGGAAAAAGTGTTGCACTATGCGGTCTGCTTTAATTTCAGTAAAAAACATTGAAAAACACTTTTTTGTAAAATATTTGGCCAATCAGGTAGAGAAATAGTATATTGAATTGCAAGAAACTGCACCAAAGTTTGGGAAACATGAGTTTCAAAAGATATAATTGAAGTTCTTCTTAACATACCCGTTTGACCCCCACCTCCCCTACAGGATGGAAACCGAGAGAGAAAATTTAATTTAGGACATTCATATTAAAAATCCGGCGTGGCCAAGTACTAAAATTGCGAAATCTCTGAAAATGGCAAAATCGACCGTGTATGATGTGCTGAAACGTTTCCGTTAACACACAACTGTTGTTCGGATGGAATAGAGGACGGGGCGCAGTGGAACTTACGATACGAAACTGAGGTTGAAGACATTGAGAAGAATTAAGACAAACCCGGGTCCCTCGGACTACGGCATCACCAAAAACACAACTCCAACGAAGGTACCATCCGGAGAATCCATATGCGAGACGGTTATTGTAATTTCCGTAACTGCAAGCAACCGACAGGACGCTGAAGCAAAATCTGGTAGCCAAGAGACGCATTCGAAAGTTACAACAAGGTTTTGATGGAATTTCAAAGGATGCATGCTGACGGATAACGAAACGTACGCGAAGATGGGTTTTGGACAGCTCCCAGGCCTGAAATTCTATAAGACCACTGCCAGAGGAGATACCCACAGCAACTTCAAGTTCGTCCTCACCGATAAATTTGCCAGGAAGTTCTTGATTTGGCAAGAAATTTGCAGCTGTAAGCAGAAAACCAAGGTTCTCGTCACAGAAAACCTCTAACGGAATATTTTTTTACAAATATTTTGTTTTAAAGGATAATAAATTATCTGAATTTTGATATAAAAACATATTTTATACCTTCAACCAATCCAGAAATACAACTGGTTTGGGATTCCTGCTTTTAAAAGAATCAATCTTTATTTTGTTATGGCACGTTTGACTGAAAGTGCCTTTTCCCAGGATTGAGATGACAAATATATGTAATCAATTCACACAACTGAGAAAAACCAGTATCTTTGTCTGAACAACAGAATAATTCTTCTCCGAAGAGCACCATCATTACACGCCGCGAAGTAACAGACAAACCATTTAATTGCTAGTCTGCTCTCTATTAATTATAGCTGGTTTATGCTTTCACTATTGCTATCCCAATCAGAGCTTTTCGCTCGCTATAAAACACCACCGCTATACTCTGAATTTCGCCCCAGCAAATTCCACTCCCAAGTCCCAACCTACCTTTGCTTTCTTTCGTATTCACCGATCCGCTGCGTTTCACCTGCTTGCCACCGCTGGCGCCACTATCGCGGCCGCTGCCAGCGCCATGCAGCCCATGTTGTGGCAGAGAGTGGCGCTGGGCCAGCTTCGTCCGCTCGTGGGTATCCTCCGGCGAGCAGACGCTTTCGTACGCGTTGTCACCGCTCCGCGAGGAGGTCACACTCAGCTCCCGGCTCGACTGATGGTGGCTGGCGGATTTGCCGCCTGCCTTGCCGAGGTTTGTGGTTTTGTAGTTCTTTGACGATTCGTACACTCGATGTTTGCCATTTTGCTGTTGTTGCTGTTGCTGCTGCTGCTGTTCGTACAGATTGTTTCGTTTGTTGATTAGCATTTGCTCCTTGTTGCTTACGGTCTGCAAAAAAAAAGCAAGTCTCGAATAATTATTGGTCCTAAACTCCCCCTGTGACAATAAATATCCCACCTGATTGGTTAATTGCATGAGGATGTCGTTGCTGCGGCTAGAACTGGCACTCGCCGATCGACTGTGGGAGCCACTGTCCCGCGATCGGCTCCTGCCGGTGCCGTTCCGTGCCTTCGTTCCGTACCGTGCCTCTTCCCGTACCAAATAGATGTCCTCGTAGTCGTGATGTTGCGAGATCGAGTTGGTGCGCTTGATTTCGGGTGGCTTACGCTCCACCACCCCGGAATTGGACGACGATACCGAGAGATCCTCGTCGGAACCACTTGCAGCGCCGCTGCTGCTGGAGTGAACTTCAACTTGAACTGGGGAAGATCGGTTGAAAGGTGTGAGCAAAATTTGTGGTTCTTTACAATTGTTGATTTCGTACCTGTCATCGCTCTGGGATTTGGATTTCGCTCGTCTTTCGTGCTGCCAAGGTCCGAATCGAACAAATCCTTGACCCGGTTGTAGATCACCTCCTGAGGATCGTGCAGGAAGAAGGATTCACCCGAGACGCTTCCGCTGGGGCTGGGAGGTGTCGAGGAGCCCCGTCGCATCGGGTTGATGTACAGCCCGTCGTTCGGTGGGGCAGTTCCGTAGAAGCTGTCGGGGGACTGTCGGGTGTACAAGCCGTCCTGAAAGGGAATAAAATCGGAGGTCATAACCGGAACAAGAATACGTTAGATCAAACCAATCAAACCTTGGTTTGCCTGATAGTCGGCGGGTGTAGATAGAAGGGTTCCGAATCGGAACTGCCCGACGACGATTTGGACATCATTGTGTTGTGATTTGATGCCGATTTGTTTTTGTTGTAGTGATGATGACTGCTGGAGTGCTTTTTGGGGGCCCGTTTCTGCTGCTGTGGTGTCACCGCTTGTTGTGCCTGCAGCTGTTGATGGGATGCGTACAGATCCGACGGGTGCCGATGGGACTGCTGGTGCTGTTTGGATTCGACGTAGTCGGGTTCGCGGTGACCGTGTTGTACCAAAGCGTTCAGACACTCCACCTGTTGGTTCTCGGCTGCGTCGTTGATCGGGCTCTTGCCGTATTTGTCGAGCGACAGCTTGGCTCCGTGGCTCAACAACCACCGGACGGCCGTCAGATGTCCCCGGGAGGCAGCAAAGTGAAGCGGGGTGGCACCATCACCATCACGAAGATTCGGATCGACACCCTGATCCTCGACCTGCACGCGAAACCGATGCAACGAAACAAATTTGTTTTAATCTTGTAGCGAGCGGAAAAATCGTGTCTAATCGCGAACGGAAACTCTCTGCAACTGATCAGCGAGACCTAGTTTTTCCCACCCAGCAGCGGCCGCTACACAGCCGCCGATCAGGATCAAGTTTTGCTGCACACCGTCGCCAGGGAGCGGACAGGAAAGATAATGATCGAAAGAGAGCAGCGAAAGCGGACGATGCATGTCGATTACGTCACGATAAGCAAATTTTTCTTCATACTCCTAGTCCGAGGGCGCCACCGAAGAGGCACTCGAATTGGATCGTAGGCACAGCTGGTGGTCCAGCCGGGCAGTGAATGCATGGCTGCGGCTGTGGGTTCCTCTCGGTTGGGAGCAGCTGGGCGATAAAGTACACTATTTGCACTGTACAGTTAGCATTAAAAACTGCACCTACAAAAACGAATCAGCCCGAGAAGGGCTTCCACATCGGATGCTCTCGTACAGGGAGCGCTGGACATGGCAGAAAAAAAAGCGCGGTTCTGCTATTCAAACAGCAGAACCGCGCTTTTTTTCTGAACATCGGAACATCGGAACAAAAATGTGAAGAATGGTGTGCAATGCCAGCGGAGAACGGTAAACTTTGTACCAGTCCGGCCCCGTTGGGAGTGCGCGGAACCGTAGCGCATACATCGGCGAGCTGAAATAGGAACTTGATAGGAACAAGAAATAAATCATGCGCCATAATTACATCGAATACCGTGACCATGGACATGAATTGCACTTGGGTAATTCTAGCAGTAATTCTTGCACCTGTAAGCGGAATCATCAGTTACAACAGGAACAAATTTTCTCGCGTTAACAAAAACAAATCAAAAATATTATTTCGACCTAACTTGAATTAGTTAAGTTCGTTTTTCGAGAAAGGCCCGACTGGTTCAAAGCGAAAACTAATTTTGATGACTGGACATCTGCTAATAATATTCAGGTTATATTGCTACAGGTTTTTTTTGCAAAATATATACTAAAGGGTGTGTCACATCAAATTGCATCACGGAAAAAACGCCGTAGAAATTTAATTTTTAGGAATTATATCTTCAGCTTTCGCTTATAATCAGATAAGAGTGTATAGATCACGTTGGCCATGCTTCACTGTCAATTTTTCGTAAATTTGGAAAAATGTCGTCGAACGAAAAAGAGCGTCGTGCATTAATCCTGCGCGCTCATTTCGAAAATCCGGAGTTGTCATATCGGGACATCGGTAAGATGCTGGGAATCGTCCAATCCACGGTCAGCAGAGTACTAAAACGATACTTCGAGAACCTAACCATCGACCGGAAGGTGAAGAACGGCAAAAATGGATGCTCCGTCAGTGAAAAAGATCACAAGCGCGTAGTTAAGCAGTTAAGACGTGATCCGAGAAGTTCGGTCCGGGATGTCGCCAATAAGCTGAATTTGTCAAGTTCATTCGTCCAGCGGACCAAGCAGCGGGAGGGCCTGCGTACATACAAGGTTCAGAAGGCTCCTAACCGCGACGAAAGGCAAAACATGGAGGGGAAGACGCGAGCCCGGAAGCTGTACACCGAAATGCTGACGAAGCCGCATTGCCTGGTAATGGACGACGAAACCCACGTCAAAGCGGACTTTCGTCAGCTGCCGGGCATGTTGTTCCTCTCCGCAGAGCACAAATTCAGCGTTCCGGAGGAGATTCGCAAGCAGAAACTATCCAAGTTTGCCAAAAAGTACATGGTGTGGCAAGCGATCTTAACGGCTCTTGCGGAAAGCGGAGCGCCCCCTTCGTGATGACCGGCACGGTAAACGGGCAGGTTTACCTTAAGGAGTGCCTACAGAAGCGCTTACTACCACTATTTAAGCAGCACGAGGGCCCGACCATCTTCTGGCCGGATCTCGCTTCGTGCCACTATTCTAAGGACGTGTTGGAGTGGTACGAAGCCAACGGAGTCACCTTCGTGCCAAAGGAAATGAACCCGCCCAACGCGCCGGAGCTTCGCCCAATAGAGAAATATTGGGCGTTTATGAAGCTCCGGAAAAACCCAAAAGTTGTCAAATTGGAGGCGGACTTCAAGAGAAAATGGATTTCTGTTCAAAAAAAACTACAACCTGACGTTGTACAGAACCTTATGGACGGGGTAAAGAGGAAGGTGCGAGCATACGGACTTGGGCTTGGGAATTATGAATAAAAAGAAAATGCCAAAAGTTGTTTAATAGTTTTTATTTTACTGTCAAAAATTTTCAAAAGGATCGGTCTACTGGGCGAATTTCTACAGCGTTTTTTCCGTGATGCAATTTGATGTGACACACCCTTTATGTTTGAGGCTTCAACTTCCTGATTTGATTATTGGAGCAGAGCCGCTGAGATCGATCGAATGCTTGTCGAAATATATGGAGCAATTTCACACCAAATTAATCGGCCGCTACCCAGGTTCTCTTCTATAAGAGCGTATCCAAAATCATTGACATTTTTTCCCAGCATAATCGTAGCTCGGAATTTCGTTCACTGTCTGATTAAATATGAGATTTGTAAAGCGTTCTGCTATGCCTTAAGCTAAGATGAAGAAATGTGGCAATATCAAGTCGTTTGGAAGAATCCCAATCGGAGCTGTCAGTGAGAAACACGTTTCAGAAGAACACAAGCTGAGAATGCAAGCGTGGAACACGATATGTTGGCTCCTGTCAGTTCAACAGGGTTTCAATGTGGATCTCGAAGGCGGTGGGTTCGATGAAGTTGTTGGAAAGTCAATGAGCCTTTTAGGAAAATAAAACTTGCAATGCACCGTTAAGAAAATACTCAAAAAATCAATTCAATATTTGGAACATTTATGTTGTCAAACACCTTCCATCGTATACATTTGATTCAAAGCAAGAGTCCGTTTCGACATCTCAAAAAAACATAAAACAAAATTCATCGAGATATTCGTCCAAAAGTAGACATTTGGAGTCCGTTTTGCAATTTTTCCATGAATATTCATATAAACTATGTGTTGAAATGTTGCAAACAGCTTATTTTTTCATATTATTTGTATTCTGAATAAAGCTCCACAATCTATATCTATAAAAATGGATACTGTCTCTCTGTCTGTCTGTCTGATTCTTATGGACTCGAAAACTACTGAACCGTTCGACATGGAAATTGGTATATAGGAGTTTTGGGACCGGGGAAGGTTCCTATGATATTTATTTCAAAGGAGGGGGGGGGGAGGTCTGCCATACAAATGAAACATAAATTGCATTACTCGAAAACTAACCAATCAAACGAAACCATATTTGGCATGTGGAGGTTTTAGGGTGCTATAAATGTTTCTATAGTTCTTAGACATTCCTCCCCACTCTCTGATGAATCATGCATTTCTGCCTAGCTCAAGAACTAATCGAGCAAACATAGCCAAATTTGGCATGTGGAGGTTTTAGGGGGCAATAAATGTTTCTATGGAGGTTTGACACTCCTCCTCCTCTCTAAAGAGGGGGGGAGGCTGAATAACTTCAGAACTTATCAAGCAAAATGAATTAAACTTGGCACATAGAGGTTTTAGGGGCCGATAAACGTCTCCATGGTGGTTCGACACTTCTCCCCCCCTCTCTAAGGTGAGGCTACCATACAAATGAAATACAAATTTCTGCATAACTCGAGAACCAATCAAGCAAATCGAGCCAAATTTGGGATGTGAGGGTTTTTGAATACGAGAAATGTTTCTATGGTAGTATGACACCCCTCTCTCCTCTAATAATACACATATTTCAACCAAACATATTCCAACCAAACATGACAATTGAAAATTTTGGGAAAACTCTGAAGGAAAACAGGAAAATTCGAAAAATTTAATTCGCATATGTTCTACAATTACATAGTAAAACGTTGTTAGTTCAATTGATGTTTGTGCTAACGAAATTGATCTTTGTTCGAAACTGGAAATGGATTTTAATGTGATAAAACGCACTCCTATATCTTCTTTTATCTATATAAAAAAATGGATCACCGAATGTGTTGATAAGAGCAAAACTCGAGAAAGGAATTGTCTGATTTAGGACTGTCTTTATTCTAACATACATATGATCAAACATTGATTCCATGTACCGGAAAACTTGTTATTTGCAAGTGGTTGAAAAATCTTCGAGAATTGTGTCTGCAAATAATATGATATTATAATGAATTAATGAATAATAATAATGAATAATGAGTTTTAATGAGTGAATAATATAATGAATAATGAGTTTTGGTAGAAGTACTAGGAAATTTTTAATAAAAGTTAATTTCAAAGGGTAGATTAGAAAATCAATCAATGAACAGTTCTGCGATTGGACCCATGAACTTGCGCTTAGTAAGAAAATGTGAATGTGAACGAAACGAAAAATAAATTTTGGGCGGGACGGAGTTTGCCGGGTCAGCTAGTGACGGAATAAAAATAAAGTTTTGTTCTTTATCTTTATCGCAAATTATTATTTTTGACGTAGGATTACGTCTTTCGGGAATGTTCAAATTAAATGGGGTACAAATTGAAAATCGAAAATCGAGCACATCGTGAAAATTGTCCAATTTCAACCGCTTATCGCTCAGTCATTTCATGATGGATTGATGAAATTTTTGCGTCAATCGATTTTGGCACTCCATAACAATTTTTTTATATTTTAGAAAATAATGTATGTCATGAAACTAACTATCGAACAATTGAAAAATCTCAACCCCTATCCTAACGGAAATACCCACTTCTGATTGGTCGAAAATGACGATACATGCGGCGGGTCCCTAACAGAGACATCAAAACCAAGCTGCCTGGAGGGAAATCGGCATTGCAAATATATGCAAGTCGGGGGCATTTTTATATTGCAAGTAAGGTGAGTGATACGATTAATTCTAGCTAATAGAATTTAAATTTGGAACTTTAATGTTGGTTTCTTCGTGAAATTTCATATCAATGACCTATCATGCACTGTGAAAAATTTAGCACAAGTGTATGTGTAAAATTGTATATGGTAGCAGTTGTGTCAATAATGACTTGATATATGAAATGATTCATTTCAATTTTCATAAATAAAAACCAAGGTGTCTCGAGCGGGAACGGGTCGTTTGGTTTAAGCAGTCTGTTTTGTTGTGTTCATTTTCACCCAAGGATAGTTTATACGGCGAGAAAAATTGGAAATGTGAAGAAATATTAGAAAAGTGATTTCACATATACATATACATATAGTATTAGGTGTTGTTAGTCCAATTAAAATTCGCATTTGGGTTGAAAAAACACTCAGAAAGTATAAATTATAGGAGGAAATTACCTTTTCCATTTCAAATATGTTTTCTCTATATTAAAGTAACATGTTTTTACTGATGAGAAAAATTGATATTTGTGTTTTGTATTGGTAGTTGTCTTATATTACATTGGTGAGTTTCTTTATTTCATCCATACATAACACAGGACGCATCTCGTCTAGGATCACAGAGGGTGGTCTTCATCATATCTCGTTCCACTTCGGTATCTTTTATCTGATTCGCTCCATCCAACGACTGTTAACCATCTTTTTGTCATCATCAATAGGTAAAGACTGGTGGAGTGAACAAACAATACCCAACAACCAAACAAAACGGCCCTTTCCACGGTAACCAAATCTTTATCAATAAATTCTTCAAACATATCCAAAATCAACAGATAGCCTAACGGAATCCAACGTTAACTATGCGGTCGTGTCTCGGACACAACCTTCTTGTGACTTTTTATAAAATTATTTAAATTATTTTTTTAAATTTTTCTTATTAGGGTGACCATTTCCATTTTAGGGTGGTCCGAAAAATCAATTTTTTCGCATTTTTGCCAAAAATTACTTTTTAAAAAAAATCATAGCTTTTGAACCACTGTAGCAATTCAGATGTACGACATATTAAATTAAAGCCAATAGGCTGGTCTTTTATAGTTGCTTTTACAGTTTACAGTACTACAGTTGCAGAAAATTTGAATTATGTTTTCGTTATTATTGATTGTATTTGTTTTTTAAGGTTTTCATGGTCTCGGGACTAACGGCGCTATATTTTTTTATATTTTTTCTGGAAAGCTGAGAATTTTTCACATAGCATATCTCGAAACCAGGGAGGCGTTTTTTTGTCGTTTTTGAGTTATTATTTTTCAAAGATAAACGATGGTCCGAAAAATCATCTTTTCCCATTTTTTCCACTACAAAAAATCATAACTTTTGATCTACTGAACCGATTCAGATGATCGGCATATCAAATTAAAGCCAATAAGCTAGTCTTGTTTTAAAAAATATCACACTCTGAATAGAAATGGATTTTGTTTTCGTAATTATTGATTATATTTGTTTTCCATAGCTTACATCGTACATCTGGACCAAGAGCACCATATTTTTTTATATTTTTTGCTGAAAGCTGAAGTTTTTTCACATAATACATCCGAATACCAGAGAGGTGATATTTTTCGTTTTTAAGGTATGATTTTTCAAAGTTAACATGTTTTCAGTTTTCGTTCAATATTTTTATGCGACTAGACTGGATGTATGTGAATATAATCCAATTAATTGGCAAGTATGTTATTTTAGTAGGCTTAAATTTGATATGTCGATCATCTGAATCGGTCCAGTAGTTCAAAAGTAATAAACTTTTGAAAAAAAAAATTTTTTGGGAGAAAAGGGAAAAATGATTTTTTGAACCATTGGCAAAAATCATAACTCAAAAAGGGAAAAAAACGCTTCCCTGGTTCTGAGATATGTTATGTGAAAAATCCTCAGCTTTCCATAAAAATATAAAATAATATAGCCCCATTGGTCCCGAGACCATGAAAACTATAAAAAACAAAAACAATCAATAACGACAAAACCAAAATTGATTTATGCAAGCGTAGCAAGAATAGCTTATAAGCTTTAATTTGATATGTCGACCGTCTAAATCGTTTTAGTAGTTCACAAGTTATGAATTTTTGAAAAATGTCATTTTTAGACAAAAGGGGAAAAAGTTGATATTTCGGATCACCCTAAAATGAAAATGTGCACCTCAACAAAAAAAATAAAAAAATACGGGTCTAATAGTTTGCGATAAAGAACGAAACTACCACTTTTGACGAAAATCTGAGAACTACTATATCGGTTCGACATGGAATGGCTGAATTTCTACATTACTCGAGAATTAACCAAACAAATGAAACGAAATTTGGCATGTGGAGGTTTTAGGGGACAATAAATGTTTCTATCGTAGTTAGACACTCCTCCCCCCTCTCTAAGGGTTGGCTGTCATACAAATGAAATACAAATTTCTGCATAACTCGAAAACCAATCAAGCAAATGGAGCCAAATTTGGCATGTGAAGATTTTAGGGAGCACGAAATGTATCTATGGTGAATACACACTCCTTCCCCCTCTGTAAGGGGAGAAGAGGGGATGGGTCTGGCTTTTTCTATCATATTTTCTGTATCAAACATTTATTCCATGTAACGAAGAAACATGTTATTTGCAAGTGGTTGAAAAATCTTGAACGAGAATTGTGTCTGAAAGTAATCTGATATTACAATTATGAGTTTTGGTAGAAGTACTAGGAATTTTCTATTGATGGAAGATTTATATTTATTTATAAATACAAAACCGGAGCAATTCATTATTGGACCTCCTCACTTCACAGCTAAATTACATTGCACGAGTACGATAGTATGAAAGAATCCAGAAATACAATGAAATGGTGGATTGTATCAACCCTAATACTAGCCAAACTCAGCGCACGTTGTGTCTCTTTCATCTTGTATTGAATACAAGTTCGACCCCACACTCTGCTTTTTGGAATACATAATAGTTCGGCTGAAAAGTTCATAAGGTTGACGTCTAGATGGCGCCTCTTACAAAAATCTACTTAACTATCACAAAGCACCATTTTTCCATGGATACGTGTCAAAATTTGGCAGCAATCGGTCGATTGGTTCGTGAGTTACAGCATTGAGAGTGAAGCAACTTTTATTATTGTGAAAAAAAAATGGAAAAATCACAAATCAATGAAAACGATGACAAAATTGCATGAATTGGGCTTTGAATTGCTTCCGCACCTACCGTATTCTCCAGATCTGGCCCCCAGCGACTATTTTCTGTTCGCAGACCTGAAGAGAATACTCGCTGGCAAGAAATTTAAGACCGATGATGAGGTGATTACCGAATCTGAGGCCCATTTTAAGGAAAAACCGAAAGAGTATTATAAAAATGGTATCGAAAAGTTGCAAGATCGCTATAATCACTGTATCGCCCTCGAAGGCAATTATGTTGAATAATAAAATTGAATATTACAAAAAAAAAAGACGGGTGGGTAATGTCGGTGACATAACCGGAGTGACGTAGGACTATACAAAGGGGACAGCTTTTGTTAAATATATATTTTAAATATATTGTTTTATTTCCTTCTCCTTCGTGAATACCTACCTATCTACCTGAAAAATGGATTAGTTTACTGTTTACTCTTTATGAATATGTTGATGGTTCTGAAAAGAAACATTTAAATTGGAAACGAATCTGGAGAAATATCTCTACAAAAAGTCTAACGTTGAGCCAGCGTAGTCACCTTTATCTTCTAGTGAATGAGAAAACAGAAAATCGAAGATTAATGAACATCATCGGGAGAGCTAACGACCCATATTGTCAGCACTGCCGGACGCAAATCGAGACGATAAAGCATAAATTTTCTGAGTGTCCCAGAGTAATGGGAGCATGGAGGCGCATGCAACAAAAGCTCACAACAGCACTTAACGGGTGGCAGAGACTAACGTTTGATGAACTCATGCGGCCGGTACTAGGCAACGTAGCACCAGA
The DNA here is from genome assembly GCF_029784135.1 of Toxorhynchites rutilus septentrionalis. Lineage (NCBI taxonomy): Eukaryota > Metazoa > Arthropoda > Insecta > Diptera > Culicidae > Toxorhynchites > Toxorhynchites rutilus. Next base: position 169,800,169 of record NC_073744.1, read on the forward strand.
ACAAAAAAATGAAATTTTTACGCTTTTTATCAAATACACAAATTATATTCATAATAATCATGAAATTGATGTCAACGAACTGGAATTCTATTTGAGTTTAAATAACTAATCATGTAAAAAAATCTGTGATGTAAATACTGCGAATAAATAAACTATATTAAAAAAAAAAAAAAATTAACCTTTGGTGTTGTGTTTTTGTTATCACTCGATATTCCCATCTTGTTCGGTTAAACCTTCCTGTTTAGCTATTGCGTTTGCCACTCGCCACAGCTTCCACAGTTGGAAAATTTCTTCCCATCCAGCTTGTGACATGTTGTTCAGTAAATTACATTTAATGCGACGTGCCGGAGAAACACTTTGCCACTCACTGAAACTAATTGTTGCCTTGATGAGCGCCGAACCGAAGCTGCTCTGTTCTTGATGCTGGTTTTCTGATTGTCGTGAGCAGCTTTGCAAGCCAACTCGAGCACTCCGACGGCCGAAATTCTATAATCGCTGTTAGGTATACTGGTGCTCCGGCACCAATCCGTTCAGTCTAGTTACCCTTGCGGAGCAATCAGTGAATGCGACCAACAGGGAACTGGAGACCTGCACGGTTCGAGTGAGATTTTGCCTTTCCCTTAACTTGTCCTCCTTTGTTACGTCCACGATGCCGATGCCGTACAACCACACGGGTTTACGGTTTGAAAGAAAATAAGATATTTTTTTGGGGTCCGCGTGTTTTATACTCTAGCGGTACACACTCACAGGATAGAGACAAATCGGCAGACTCAGCCAAAGGGGCGAGTCCAACGAGACGAACGAATGAGCGTTAAAAGGGAGCGATGGCAAAAAAAATACATTCATTACGATTTGTTCGCTCGTTGGATTCACATGCAGGCTAAAAAGCGTCCTTTTCAGGATCACAAAATTATCTTCAATCTAAAGAGTTTATTGTTTTGTTATCACTCGATATCCCCATCTTGTTCGGCTAAACCTTGCTGTTTAGCGATTGCATTTGCCACTCGCCACAGCTTTCACAGTTGGAAAATTTCTTCCCATCCAGCTTGTGACATATTTTACAGTAAATTACATTCAATGGCACGTCACATTACCACCACTCAGTGTCGCATTTGAGGCGATTTTAACCTGTAATTGAACATTTGCGATGACAGTGGAACAATGTCGACTTTCAATGTGGGGTCATAATTTGGATCTCTATGTTTACAAAAATGTCCAACTAAATAAGTCGCATTACATATCCGTCCAATTAGCTAAATGTCGAACTAATTGTAAATTACTGTACTTTCAATCTGGAAACAATTTAAGAATTGGTGAAAATTGAATAATCAGGAAAGTCCCCAACTATCAATAAGCTCAGAACAACTGCCAAATTCACATACTCATCAGATCCTGGCAACCAAATTATGAAAAAATCAATTAGTGTTTTATTATTATTTTGGATAATGTTTTAGAAAGCATTGAACTGTATATCATAAACTCTTTTTTGGAAGGTTTAATGGCCCTGAAAAGCGCCTTGTTTTATGGAATGGTTCCAATTTAGAAAACTTAGTACTCGTGGTTTTGAAAAAAAACCATTTCGAACGCCCTCGATTTGCCACCAAAGCAGTGTGTATAAAGAACAAACTTTTTTCTTCTGCTACCTGATACCGTTTTGCGATTGCGTTTGCCACTCGCCACTCACTGCAACTGCCTGTTGTCTTGATGTCCACCGAACCGAATGTGTTCTGGTCCGAATGCGGGTTTTCTTATCGTCGCGAGCAGCTTTGCCAGCTAACTCGATCACTTCGGCGGCCGAAACTATATCACGCCGGCTAGGTGGACTGGTGCACTGGTACTAACGCGCTCGGCCTAGCTACCCTTGCGGGGAACTGCAGATCAACACGGTTCGAGCGGGATTTTGCCTTTCCCTTCACTTTTCCTCCTTTACTATGTCCAGACATGGCTGCTTGGGTTGGTTTGTTGATGTGTTGTGATGCGAACCGATGTGGTGTACGGTTTGAATGAGAATGATCGTTACGGCAGCGGAGCGGGGATTTTTAAGCTGGCTCGAGAATTACGCATGTGTGAGACTGCGACCAATATTTCGTTCATTTTTTTCTTTTTCCTTTCCAATCGTGCTTCATTCTATTTCGCTGCTGCTCTGGTTGCCCGTTTTGGTCTGTACGATTTGAGGAGCACAAAATGGACCAATCAAAAATGGGCACATAGAGCATTTGGACAATGCTTGATATTTCACAATTATTCAATTATTTATCTCAAGAAAAATGAAATGTTATTCGTTATGATAGATGCGTAGATATATTTCCTATCAATTGATGCAAAAACCTTTGCGATCTATTGAGAAATACTCGAGTTATAAGCGTTCCAAATCTTGCATTTTTTCCTACTTGTTCAGTGCCTGGATTTCCATTTCACCCCCTATATCTTCCGGTTAGACGTAGTCCTACGTCAAAAGTTTCCGATAACCAGAAGGTCTGGAATCGTGTACGCCATGGCACAACTATTGCAACTCCCTCACTTCACTAGCTTGTAACTGTTCTAATTTTGAATATTTTTTCACCATAAAATTCATATTATATTGTTAAAAGATAAAAAAATAAATTATGAAACAATGAATGAATAAAATATCTTTTGTAAAAACTCGAAAAAACCTCCAAAATTGGTACCTCTACCTTAGGGTTCAATGTTCTGGTTATGACTATCATAAAGTGGGTTAAAAGGTACGTTTTACTGAAAAAGTACCTCACGTCAATCCTATTATTCCTATTAAAAGTTATGGCGTTTCAACTTATCCCGGTGTACTTTATTTTAAGAGATATTTAGGATTCTTTAAAAGGATAGGATCTTCTAAACCAGCAGCTATTTAAATTCATTTATTGCATTTTCACATAATCAAACAACATACTCGATATTATGACAACCTGGACCACAATTACACAAATTGTTAGTAGAAGGCATACACGACAAAACCATGAATTGAGCACAAATTGATTGGACTATATACAATATAATATAAAATTAATGCCTATTATCGGTAAATGGAGAATAATTCATTTTACGCATCAACTCACATCTTCGCATCTTAGGTAGCCGTGATCCTGATCTTCTGCTTCATCTATACCTGTTCCTCAGAAACGCCGATGTCAACGTTTGATGATGTTTCCTCCGTTGTATCCCTGTATCATATCCCTCCTATCCAATCGATAAGCTTTTACTTAGTCGCGGCAATACATACACATACTTTTTACAGATACACAGGTCGAAGGTTGTGCAGCCCACTGATCATTCAACAAGAGCTGAAGGTTGTACCGCTCATGACAACTCTACACGAGCTGAAGATTGTACCGCCCAGTGACCATTCTACCCTGGATTCCGCGAGTCAAGAGAGATGCACCACGATTGATATGAGGTACAGACTAGGGGAGCGTCGCTGATCAATGGTCAGTTACACCCCAATAGGAAGTATCCCGTGTCGGCCACACATACATAGTACTGGAGACTGCAACATCCCAATTATGAGATCTTTGTAATACTAACCTCGAGCCAACCGCGAGTAATCGGTTACATATTACTAACATAGTTGTAAGACAAAAATTGTCAAAATATTGGACTCTCGGCCCCGTCAGGCTAACGCCACATGTGCCTTAATAAAATATATATTTTGGGAAAAAAAAATCAACTCACATTATGAGCTAACGCCCGAATTTAGGCAAAAAGATTGATCGTTGTGTCGGGAAGGAAGCGAGTGGATAGTGCAATCGAAAGAAAACATACCCAATTAAATCGTCAAATTGTTAACTTTTTTACTATATTCACTGTTCACTGTTCAAAAATTGTGGATAAATTTCCTGTCTAATGATGTATAACACAACATATGTCGCAATAACCATTTTGAGTAATATGCGTTTGAAAACTCTTAATAAATCGTTACATTTTTCGTAGAGTGACCCCCCTATATAGAAATCAAAGACATAGTCCTATGTTAAAAACTCGTCAAACATCAGAATGTGGACGAAAAAATGTGGAAAAATCACAAAATAAAAAGCAATTGAGATCGATAACTAAGCTAATTTGCTCTAATTTGTAAGGGTGTAAAATCAGAACACTTCTTCTTCTTGAATGGCGTTAACGTTCCCTGTGGAACTTTTGCCGTCTCAACGTATGCATTAACTAGCGTCATTTATTAATACTTAGTTGAGATTTTCTAAGCCAAATAACACGCCTTGAATGTATTCCGAGGGGCAAGCTCTAGAATACGCGTGATCACAGTGCAAGTCGAAGGAAATTTCTTTGACGAAAAAATCCCCCGGCCAGAACGGGAATCGATCCCGAACACCCGGCATGATAATGTGAGACGCTAACCACTCGGCCACGGGTGCACCTAATAAAATCAGAACACATGTAACGTTTTTAAACGGTTTTATTTAGCTTGCCTGTAATCTGTTTGTATGTTTGTATGTTTGTAACATGTTTGTCTGTAGCGCTGACCCACATTAATAGAAAAAGAATTTGGAACACACCTTTATCTCTGTAGTCATTATAAAACTGCGTATTTCATAATCTTCAAAATCCAAAATGGCGGACTACATATTTTCTCAAAACCCTATTATTATGGGTATCAAATAAGAAGGATTGACTAGTAGAACCCAGTAATTTATGAAAAATGCAAATCCAAGATGGCTTCCATTACAAAAAGTGGCGGATTATATGTTTTCTCAAAACCCCAATAAATATGGGTATCAAATGAAAGGGCTTCACTAGAAGAACACAGTTATTTATGAAAGATACGAACCCAAGATAGCTGCTACTACAAAATGGCGGACTAGATATTTTCTCAAAACTTCATTAATTCATTAATATGAATAAACTAATGAAAGGGCTCGACTAGTAGAACACTGTTATTTATGAAAAATGCAGATCCAAGATGGCTGCCACTACCAAATGGCGGACTACATATTATGTCAAAACCCCATTAATATGGGTATCAAATGAAAGGGCTTGAATAGTAGATCACAGTAGATCATGAAAAATCCAAATCCAAGATGGCCTCAATCACAAAATAGCAAATTACTTTATCAACCGGTTTTATTTAGCTTGAACCGTTCGTGTGAGGTGCGTGAAAGACACAACGTCCTATCCCTCGCAGTTGACAGTATAACAGTGATGTTGATATTATATACTGCCAACTCTAAATAGTTAGCCATACATTGGGCATCATTTCCTCTCACAACAGACAACTGCCGAGCCGGTAAGTCATACTCAATATTTATTCCCTGTGTCGGGTGATTTCACTATAGGTTTATACCGACTACATTGAGGAACCTGTACAGTAAATATATGAATGCTTCACATTGGCGATCCTGCCGGATATTTAAATATGCAGTGAAATCACCCGACATAGAGAAAACAAATTCTTAAAATATGGCGTGTTGGGACAACCGTCTGTGAAAATGAATGGCGCGTCGGGACAACCGCCAGAGGTACTGCGTGTTGGAATTACCGCTTGAAAAAAGGCGTGTTGGGACAACCGCTTGGAAAAATGGCGCGTCGGGACAACCGCCTGAAAACTGCGTGTTGGGAAACCGCTTGGAAGAGACGTGTCGGGACAACCGTCTAAGAAAGCTGCGTGTTGGGACAACCGCTTCAGCAAAAGAATGGTGGCGGAGCAGCCACCCAATGTCGGCGAGTTGGAATGGCTGCAGAAGTGATAATGCGAGTTGTGTTGATAGCATATTAGCTTCCAACTCAATCATCAGGGTATTTATAATTTGACTCTGTGGAAATTTAGATGATACAGGAACAAGAAAAGAATAAAAAAACACAAGCAATGAACAATTTTGACAGTTGCGTGTTATTGAGTGCGTACAGTACTTGCTTATACCTATTGAGTGCGTGCAGTACTTACTTAGATCTAGCCCATGATTATATATACAAGTGAAGCAACATCATTACTTCAATAGGAAGAGGATTACGGTTTGTCGAGCGGGGGTTGTTTGTTTTGTTATTGCTAGGGTATGCCATTTTCGCATTTTCACATGCGAGAGCGAGATACGAGAGATGAACTGTGTGAGAATGAAATTCTATAAAATCCTTCCTTCTCTTTCACATAAATTCGAGAATGCCACATGATTGCTTCATCTGGTATATATAGGCACTAGCCAAAGTATACAAAACAAGGCAGTCCATTCCCGCAAGTAGACATCCAATTTGGATGTAAACATATTACGTCAGCATTATTGAACTGCATTTATGGATATCACCCAGAGAATTTGCCGCCATTTTTCGTTCCTTTAAAAAATCATCTTCTTCTTCTTCTTCAATGGCACTAACGTTCCTAGAGGAACTTCGCCGTCTCAACGTAGTATTACTTGCGTCATTTTTATTAGTACTTAGTTGAGATTTCTATGCCAAATAACACGCCTTGAATGCATTCTGAGTGGCAAGCTCTAGAATACGCGTGATCACAGTGCAAGTCGGAGGAAATTTCTTTGACGAAAAATTCCCCCGACCAGAACGGGAATCGAACCCGAACACCCGTCATGTTAGTTATGACGCTAACCACTCGGCCACGGGAGCACAATTAAAAAATCATGCTAGTTACAAAAAACCTTTCTGAATTATAAACCGTTTTACAAGTGTTACGCAAATGGTAAGAATAGATAGAGTATGCAGATCAAAATAGACCGTTGGGATTGTAATCAGACAAAATGCACGCAGCAGTACATTTTTTTAATCCGTTCACACTATTTCAAGTATTCTATAGCGTTGATTGAAGAAATTAAAATAAATTGAAATGACAAATCATGACACAAAAAAAGTAAAATAATATAAAAAGAATAAGGGAGAAGGAAGATGTGAGGTGCGTGAAAGACACAACGTCCTATCCCTCGCAGTTGACAGTATAACAGTGATGTTGATATTATATACTGCCAACACTAAATAGTTAGCCATACATTGGGCATCATTTCCTCTCACAACAGACAACTGTCGAGCCGGTAAGTCATACTCAATATTTATTCCCTGTGTCGGGTGATTTCACTATAGGTTTATACCGACTACATTGAGGAACCTGTACAGTAAATATATGAATGCTTCACAGTTCGTATGTATGTTTGTATGTCTATAGGGTTGTCCCACATTAATATAAATTTGACCAATAGGAACTGCCCGAATTTATGAAACACCTTTATCTCTGCTGTCATTTTAAAACTGTTATCTTGAAAAATCCAATTTGGCTGCCGCTACAAAATAGCTGATGCCATATAATCTCAAAAAAAAAAAGGTTGATTTAGATATGTGTATCAAACGAACGAACTTGACTTGGAGAACATACTATGTATTTAGTGCAATCCACTCAATATCGGTATCAAATGAAATTATTTGAATGATAGAATACAGTACAATGGTTTTACTGCAGAGAAATATTCGAATGAAACAGATAATGTACTAAAAACTAGAAAATAAAATAAGTAAAAAAAAACTTTTTAAGTTAAACGGTTTAATTGTGATTAAACAAAATAATGTACTAAAAGCTAGAAAATAATTAGGCAAGTAGCAGTTAACAGTTATCACACTTCTCCTTCATTAGTCTAGGGCATTGATAAGACTAAAATAAAATCGTGGGGCACGTCGGATTTCCATTATCCACAATTAGCGACTTCATCATATGTCCCATGATGTTATGTTTAATCACAATTAAACCGTTTAACTTTATTTTTTTTTTACTTATTTAATTATGAAATAGTTTTAACGTTAATTACTTTTTTTTCCTGCAAACAGATGTTGAGATGCAGCCTGCTTTCATTTGGTCATTGATCATTCACTTCGATGTATATGCAACATCCACAAATGATGTACATCTTGACACTAAAAACCATCCGATCAGACTGAACGAGTTGCCCAATATTATCGTCCCGAAGTGGGGAATGCAGTGCTACCAAGCGTAAAGCGAAAAAAAATATTATAGGGAGCTATTCGATTTTTTTTTGCGTGAGCGTTTAATCTGAAAGACCCTGTATTTTCGATGTGTTATTGAAGGCTGTGTAGTGCAACAAAACGTGCGTCGAAATGTGCTTGAAATTTGTAATCCCATCAAATCTGTCTTGATGTTATTCCTGTTTTAAATGTTTTTCTGCATTGGTTTAGGGGTAACGATTCAGGCCGAGTGGGTTCATTAACGGAGTCTAGTGGATTGAGTAATATTTGCCGTTGGCACATTGAAATCAAGTGTGAAAGTACATTGGTCGTTAAACGAATTATTTCGCTGATTTTGGTCTATCACAGAGAGCTACCACGAATTGAATTCATTACGAACGAATATCAAGCTAATGCCTAAGTTGTTCGGATTAGTTACTTAGTTGCAACGAGACGAACAACTTTCATAGAAGACAATTTTTTGTTTGCGAACGACTTTCAAGTTAAATAAACTCTTTTTTTTTCAAAGCATACAATCAAGTATCAAATGGGCCTAGCTTCGTTCAGGAAAGATAACAAATCACTGATCCATATCTCAATTCAATCATTCCTTCGTGGAAGGGAATCAAGCAAACAGTCAATACATACAATTATCGACGAGAAACGAGACATGCTCCCGTGGAATGCTAACGGTTCGTCTAATCACGGCCTGTTGCAATCGTTGAAAAGGGTACTTATCACAACAAGTCGGAGAGCTTGTTTCTCAAGGCCTTTCGGTGTGCAGCGCAATGAAAATATGAAAAAATACAACAACACAAAAAGCTACATCTTCAGATGATCCAACCAGTTGCGAACCACCATATCAGTGGTTCCCGCAGCATCTCTGCTACGAACTGGTTTATCGCGCATCAGTTGCTACCGAAAAAGGCTATAATTACCATCCATTTCAGACAGTCCAGGCAGCCCATCTGGGAAGCCGCATGGATCGGTGCCATGCCGTCGCGGGCCCGCACGTACAGCGATCCACCCGCTTCCAGGACTAGAAACTTTAGCACCTCGAGGTGTCCTTCCTGAGCCGCCAAGTAGACCGGGGTAACGTCGTTGTCCATCTGGGTGTTGGCGCTGTAATTGGAGAAAAAAAAGGGGGAATCATGAGTGCGAATGGCAACTAAATATAAAAAGCGAAAAGCGTCGGGAATTATTTCCAGCGTGTAGAACCCATGGAAACGGGGCGGGAAATAGGTTACGAAGCCAACCACTCGCGGCAGGTTTGACTGGATTCTTAGCGACCGACCGTTGGAGGAGAGGTACGAGGAAACAAAGATTCTCTTCTGCAGACTGAATTGTTCGTGAGAGGCACACATCGAGTGGGGCTTCATGCTATACCATAACCATCGTTACGGTCCGGTCCAAGCGATGTGCGCCGGTTTGGGTCGAGAAATGTTGTTCAGTTACTTATTCGAGCGCGTCTCACGACCTCGAGCTAGACTGCAAACTTGCGCGTAAACGAAAATGTCAATCCTTTCGAATATTTTCCAATCAATTATCGTTACAATCATAATTTATAATTGGACTCTACCTTTTGCGCAAGCAATTCGCTGTCGCACTTGTTGCCTATATAAATTGCGTGATTTAATTCATACGAACTAATCGACACATCAATAACCCGCCATTCAACTCTCAATCAAAGTCAACACACGAGAAAAGTTAAACCACAAAATTTCCTGCGTGCAACTTTCGAATGCACGATCCATCAATCTTTCCCCGTCAACTCAGTGCTGGCTGCGAAGTGATATTAGCTCTATAAGGTGCACCCATAATTATGTTGCTCTATGTTTCATTTCTTTCCTTCATTTTTTTTCGCGCAAAACATTCACCAATTCTTTTGATATAATTGGCTCATATCGTGTCACGTTGACGTACGCGTTACCAGTGCTGACGATGAAAGCCAGCGATAGACCGACGACCACCGACTCAATTGCAACAAGTCGAGTGTTTTGTTTGTTTCCTTCTTTTTTTCGCTACCGAGAGCAGATCCAGTAAATCTGGATCTGGTGTAACGACCCGAGAGCCCCATTATACCCCCGAGTGATCGCTGCAGCATTTATGTGCAGCACATTGCATTTGCATATATGCGCGGATCATGGCTACATATGGCGGAGTTCCCGTTGGTTTCGGTTTGGTGGCGATTCCCAATGGCCTGATTCCATCTTTGCAGGAATTGTAAGTGTGGTTAGAAAGATATTTAGAGAGTGATTTAGTTGTTCGTTTTTTTTTTGTAAGTAGTCTGAAAATAGGTTAGCGCAAGTGCGATGACTCCCGTGGCCGTGGCTCCCGTGGCCGAGTGGTTAGCGTCATAACTAACATGCCGGGTGTTCGGGTTCGATTCCCGTTCTGGTCGGGGGAATTTTTCGTCAAAGAAATTTCCTCCGACTTGCACTGTGATCACGCGTATTCTAGAGCTTGCCACTCAGAATGCATTCAAGGCGTGTTATTTGGCATAGAAATCTCAACTAAGTACTAATAAAAATGACGCAAGTAATACTACGTTGAGACGGCGAAGTTCCTCTAGGAACGTTAGTGCCATTGAAGAAGAAGAAGAAGTGCGATGACAATCGGCGCTCCCGGCGGGATAAGTGAAATCGGATCAACGGAATATGGCGGCTGTGATGTGAGAAAGGGTGAAATTTTCGCGCTTCGATGTATCCGCTCACTTGTAAACAGGGCGGTGTATTAATAATACTTCATTTCGAAGCATAAAAATAATTACCGACTCTAGCAAACGCCTCTCAAAAGCATGAAAAAGCAGAACTCACAGAATCATCATAGTTGATCACTGTTTTTTTTATTCATATTGATAAACTAAAATAAACAGCATCATGTCCTAAAATAAAAATTCAGTAGATACCATTTTGTCTAAAATTCCGAATACTGAGCAATTCCGAAAAAGGCACAAATCAGCAGGCCATTAACCCGACCCTGTTCGTTTTTTTTTTGACGTAGGACTACGTCTTTCATTTCTGTACCGGGGTGTAAGTTCAAAGTTTCGAAAACGAGAGAGTGACGCTGGAGTGCAAGGTTTTGCACGTTGATACCTCTTGATACCGGCCGAATGGAGCGTCATAGCGAATACATGCAAGCTGCGACTTCTTTTGCTCGCTTGCATTAGTGTTTGGGAAACCATAGCGGACACATGCAAGCAGCGTTGCCAATGTTCCAGTTTAAACTGGATTCTTCCAGTTTTTTTTCCACGATCCAGTCAAACAGTGAAACCCTAAAATCTTCCAGTTTTTTTAATATTGTCCAGTTTTATCCAGTTTTGTTTATATGTGTGCTTCAGTTTTACTTGTTTTATGTAAAATGAATCCACAATGCATAAATGTGATCCCTCCTATTCCTTGACCAATTTTGTTTTTTGGCATTTTGACGTAGGACTACGTCTTTCATTTCTATACCGGGGTGTAAAATCAAAGTTTTGAAAACGAAAGCGTTACGCCGGAGACCGAGATTTTGGGCGTTAATAGCTCTTAAACAACTGAACGAAATGGTATGATAAACACTTCATTCGAAAGATAAAATGTCTACGCGTTCTATACTTGTTACTTTCTGATCCAAAAACTTGTTTCAATAGTCTTAAATTTGCTTTCAAAACAGGCTATTGAAATCACCAATCGGTATATAAGCGAGCGCCGCTCGGAAATCCACTCAGTTCTAATTGAACAGCGATTGGAGCATGTTGTCGATGTTGTGGTGAAGCTCTTCGTTTATCATGAAAGCGCGGATGAACGGTGTCACCAAGAGCCTGTTTGTGCACCTTAGGCTAGAAGGGAATCCATCAGGAGGAGAGTGATGCCACAAACGGTTCCCCGGGAAGATCTCGAAGCAGCCGCTACACACACACACATACACGCGCGGAATTCTTTCCGTTCGGATGCCATTCAGCATCGAAAAAGATCCGGAAAATAATCTGCCAGTTCCTCTGGGAATTTAAAATTACATTCATGTGAAAGAGTTTATTTTGATGTTTTCTATCCATGTAACACTGTGACCAAATACATTTGGTTTTGTGATTTTTCAATCAATCGCAATTAACAGGATAGCTTCTGAAGATTATTCTTCTCTATCAGTAGGATATTTCCGTATCCAATATTGTATGCGCCCGCAATCGATTATTGCTCAGTCGCCGAAAGTTCCGAATTCAGAGAGTTCATTCCCCTCTAGTTTGCCTTCCAAATTGCCATCGTAAACCACGCCTTCTCTCGATTCAATCACACACAAAAAGCATACTTAAGCGATATTCTGGTGGTGAGACGCATCCATTTTTCGTGAGGACATCGACAAGACAACATCGTTGCTGAGGGTGCTGGACGGCGAAGGATCGAGATCTGCCCTGAAACGCAAGCAGTTTGTTTGAAACTGTGAGAAGCACAGAGAAGCCGATCCTTCAGGAGAAGAGAAGGTGACCATCGAAGCAGCCGCTACACATACACATACACGCACGGAATTCTTTCCGTTTGGATGCCGTTCAGTATCGAGAAAGATCCGGAAAATAATCTGCCAGTTCCTCTAGGAATTTAAAATTACATTCATGTGAAAGAGTTTATTTTAATGTTTTCTATCCATGTAACACTGTGACCAAATACATTTGGTTTTGATATTTTTCAATCAATCGCAATTAACAGGACAGCTTCTGAAGATTATTCTTCCCCATCAGTAGGATATTTCCGTATCCAATATTGGATGCATAAAACCTTGTGCCTCCAACGTAACGCTCTCATTTTCGAAGTTCTCCAAATATTCATTCATTCAGAATGAATTCAGATTCAACTTCAAACAAATGATCTCTAAATCAACGATAGTCCTACGTCACCCTTGCGGTTATACCATAGATATAACCCACTTCCTGTTTTTTCGTTTGATCGATTCAAAGTGTATTTACGTTGGATCGTTCTTCTTTTTCTCACACAATCTCAGTGTTATTTTCTCCTGCTTACACTTACGAATGCAATACGATGTGGTGCCTACCCAAACAGCAACACTGTCTTTGAGCTTATATAAATATATGTTCTAGGACCTCCAAATCATTCTGAGGTTCAGACCCATTGATCTACCATTTCAATCACGACTGGTGCAAGAATCATAAATTTTTCTCAAAGTGGTGTTACAGGTACCCCACATCATTCTAAAGTTCAGAATTGACTTCAATTGATATGAATATAGTTCTTTTCGGACATGCTAATATAGAGATCCGCGAAGATAGGCGAAGTTTTATGTATTCCACATTCTTGGTGATTGCGCAAAAGAGAACTACGAAGATGGTTAAAAGAAACACTACAGAAATATTAAAATTCGAGTAAAAAGGAAACTAACAGAGGATTGATGTTAGGTTTGATGCAGTGAACTAGAACCAGAGATCGAAATCCTCGCTCGGATGCACGATAAATATTCAATCAATCAATCTAGTTTTCGATGAATCGTGTATTGTTGATATTTTCGTCTCTTCGTTTTCACCGAAAATTATCTTTCAGAGAGAAAGACATGTGGAAAATCTCGTTCTCGGAAGTTCAACGAGAATGGTTTTTCGTATCTCATTTGGTACTGAAAATATGGAGCGAAAAATCATAGCTAACTTTATCAACGTTAATCTGTTAGGACAGCGTCCAAACGATCTGCATTTGGACAGCGTCTGAATTATACAAATATTAATCCATCTCATGTTCACTTCACGATGAAACCCAATATTGCCGCATATTTTCATGCAATGTTTTCAGCTGTACTGAAGAAGTGAAAAACCATTATCGGTATCAAGGAGTCACTGAAAACGAAACCATTTTTCGGCAATCATAACTCACCGAAAAATAAAAATCGGCTTTGCGTTTCTCGCGAGAATCAAAGTGAGCGTATAACATTCTCTCGCCTCCTATATTCTCAGCTAATTTTCCCTGAGGGTGAAAACGGATGTTTTTCGTCTCAAATCGGCGAGCATTTCGACCTCTGACTACAACCATAAACCGTGTCCCCAAGATTTTTTAAGTATTTGTATTGTATTTTCTAGAGGTTCTAGAAGGAAAGATGCTCAAATATTGTTTCACAGTAAAGCCTGGTTTAGAGTTCCCGTGAAAGTGAACTTGAACAGGTGGTGGAATAGTACGATCATTTCACGGTGAACTACATTGCGAACAAACAACTAAAAAAAAAAAAACAACTGGTGAATAGAATGATTTTGTTCACGTTCACGTTCATATTAAAAGTTCTGCAGTAAACGTGAAGTAAATAAACATCGTTCTTCAATAAAGTAATTCGGATAAAATATACAGTTGTTCACGAATCAACCCGAAGCAACGAAGTTTTTCAACACGTGCAGAGATCCGATTGAATGAAATTGCATCCAAATCAAAATTTTCATTGCAAACTTGAGAATTGCTAAACATATCCTTTTACAGTTCACGGCGAAATAATTTTCAGAATGCCTTGGGACATTCGAACGTGAACATAAACGGGGAAACATTTTAACGTCTATATTCACCACTATTTTCACGTTCACGTTCACCGAAGTCGGTGAACTATGGTGAGTTCACCAACATCTCGATTCCACGGTGGAAATTCAGAATCGTTGTGAAATATTGAATTAATCCACATTTATCAATATGAATTGTGTTTAAACATGTTTTTCAACTAGAAAATGAAACGTTTCAAGATGTTTTCCTCGCGTTTTATATATGGACTGATGAATTATTAACAAAAAAGTGTTTGTCCGCGTTCACGTTCACGGGAACTCTAAACCTACCTTAAAGTCATAAAATACCGTTCTCAAATAAAAAAACTTAATTATTTCAGAATGTGGTAGAGGATTGTATTTCATGATAAAAATCCTTCTACCCATATGTTCGAATTCCAACAATGACAAGGTTTTTGAACATTTTCTCTGTTCGGGCCCTGTTTGCCTTAAACTGGCTCTAATTCAAAAATAACGCTACGTGGGACAATTATATTGCTTCCATTTGAAAGATAAAACAATTTTATATAAGATACAATTGAGAAACTATTAAATTAGCGGATTTAAGTAATATTTTAAAAGTGAAAAACTTCAATGTTTGTGGTTTTTAAGGTGTTATTCTTGATTTTATCCAAAAAAAAAATCAAAATAAACATGAATATTTCCATCAACTAAATTGAAGCTCTCTAACCGCCCTAGAATTTGTTCTTTGACACCCAACTTCTATCTTTCCAAATTTCGTTGCAATATCATTTGAAACAATTCCTGATGAATCTTCAACTAAAATCTACAAAAATAACGATTTTCACTTAACTGTACTCGTGATAGTCAATTAACTTTCACTTCAACGTTGACTCATTTCATTTTCTCTTGAAATAAGTCATATTTGAATTACAACAAAAATTTTTTTTTGATCTGTATATAATCGAGTTCGACCTGTACTACACGAAGCTTCGAAGAAAATTTTATTTCTCAAGCATTGGAATAGGTAAAAAAAATATTTTAGATAAATCAAAGTCAAACTTCTTAAAATAAAATGATTTTACAGGATCCAGTTTTCTTCCAGTTTTTTTTGAGAGTAATCTTCCAGTTTTTTGAAAAATATTCTTGGCAACCCTGCATGCAAGGCGTGAGTACTTTTACTCGCATCAGTTTCTGTTCTGCTTTCGCATGGAACAGTCATGAAAAATTGTGTGCGCGTGAATGCGTCCAAGTGAAGAAATATTCGCATTTACGCATTCGACTTGGTGTTCCCGTGATGCAATCCAATCCCCAAACATTAGAGTTCAGAACAACAAAAGGTATGATTTTTGTTTATTCTACGCACTGAGAAGCAAGATTCGGTCGTGATTATTCATTTTATATCTACAGGTCGGACTCGATTATATATAATCACAATTTCACTTTCAACGTTAAT
Source organism: Toxorhynchites rutilus septentrionalis (assembly GCF_029784135.1). NCBI lineage: Eukaryota > Metazoa > Arthropoda > Insecta > Diptera > Culicidae > Toxorhynchites > Toxorhynchites rutilus. The sequence goes on from NC_073744.1 coordinate 169,815,999, forward strand.
TTTCGAATCCAATACATAATCGAATCACAAAAAAGCTATTTCTCTATTAATGTTTGACATTCATACATTAATGAAAAAATTGTTTTCTTGAAATTCGATTATGTATAGGATTAGAAAATAATTGTTGAGAAAAAATGGTCGACTATATATAATCGAATCCGACCTGTATTCAGATTCAATTCAACCATTAAATGTCTTCAGTATATGGTAGGAAAGTTAGGGCTTTGTATATCTACGATGATTTCAACTCGCGATTGGACCAAAATCATTGATAATCTACGAAAATTTTGAGTTTGATAATGCATACAGGTTATGGATACTGTGGATAATGGTAATGAAATCGATATCATATTAAGTTGGATTATATCATTGATGATGTAAGGGCCGATACAAGAAGGATTTGCAGTGTTTTTAGCGCAACACATGCTACTCATCGTTTATCTAGTTGAAAAAAATTTAAGTTACAACGCTTATACCAAGCCATTCTTCAAAATATACATACCACATTGTAAAATGGCGATTTTTAAACCTTTTTGGCGTAGGAAGAATACGTGAAACTGGGAAATTTGAAAATAAATTCTGATTTTCCTAAAAAATTTGAAAGATCAAAAAAACAAAACATCATCATTTTACTCGCTGCGCCATCTGGTTGTAAATCTAACGTAAATTCGTCAATAGCATCAGTTTCTGTTCTGCTTTCGCATGGAACAATCATGTAAAATTGACACATCACGATAAAAACGAAATGAATTTTATGCAAGGTTATGTACAATTTATTTCGTTTTCACCGTGAAGTGGCGCTCTCAGTTTCTATTCTGCGCACGGAGTGATCATGAAAAATCCCGTGTTATTCTCACGAAAATAAAAATGAATCATGTATCAAACATCTTCAGTTGCATTTACAAGGCCATCGGTTCGTTTCGGGACCACCAACCAGTTCGAAAGAGTTGAATTTTATGTTAATAACAATTCTATACCTATACTCATAAAACCACACACTAACAAGAAAAACTTCCAGCAATCTTTCAAAATATTCATTCATTCATTCGTTTAGAATTGATTCAAGTGCAATTTCAAATAAATGATTACCGAGCCAACGGTAGTCCTACGTCTACCTTGCGGTTATACCACAGATATAACCCACTTTTTGTTTTTTAAACTTTGTACACATGATGGAAACTACCAAAGATCACAATTGGTCATTTGACCAATGTCTGACTAAAATATGATGTTTGACAAATTCGTTGGAAAATTAATGGTCCAATTGAAAAAAAATAACATTTTAAATTTACTGTAAAAAAATCTTCCTCAAAAAGAATTAGACTACATTAACAGAGGATTAGTTATTTCTGCTAATATGTTTCCAAATTTGACACATGGAAGGCACTGATGGCACATGTAGTCGACATACGTCATCATCATAACAAGAAATTGTAGTTATTATTCAATGTACAAGTAGTTATTAAAAATAGAATATCAATATTTACATTAACTTTCAGTTAACAAAGTTTAAAACAGATAAATGAAAGGATTAACAATCAACGTACATTCATAAACAGTATTATGCATAGACTAGCCGGATACAGAAATTCGGACTGTTTGCCGGATATAAAGTTTGGAATAAATCAATTCTAGTATAGCGTCGACATGTTTCGATTTTAAGAGCTCATGGCCCCCGATATTTTTATATCGGGGCCATGAGCTCTTAACTTATGTAATACACAAGTGGACTTTCGAGGTCATGTGAAATCAAAAATCTAGTCAATCTGTTCTATGTACTCTCAAAAATCTAAAAAAATTAAATGGCACAATTAATTTTCAATAAATTTCAAATTAAACGTGAAATATAGCAATGATCTAAAGAGAGTCTTAAAAAAAATTAATTGTAAAAATATTATGTCTATGAAATATAGCAATTCAAAAGTCTATACAATCTATAAAAACTTGAAAAAATGAAAAGTATTAAAAAATCTCAAATCGAAAAAAAAACTCTTACAAACGTGAAACTCTCAATTCAAATTCAGAACACAGAAAATGTTTGCACATTTCAAAATTTTAAAACATTTCATCTATAATCTAAACACCCAAACAAAATAAAACACAAATAATGTAATAAATCTCAAATAAAAAAAAAAGGTGTGGCAAGGATAAAACATTAAAAAAAAATTTAAAAAAATCCTCAATCTGGAAAATCTAAAATTAAAGGAATCTAAAATCAAAAATTAAAACAAATCGAAAATCAAGAAGATAAACAAACGACCATATAATTTATGAATTATAAAAATATTTAAAAAACTATGGAGAAAATCTATGAAATACAAATTCGAAAATTAAAAAAAAAATAAATAATGTATATCTAAAATTCAAAATCTGAAAACTAAAATTTATCTCAAAAAATCTGAAAGATTTAAATATCTGAAAAATCTAAGATCGACAAAAAATTTAAAAATATTTAGTATTTAAAATCTAAAACATTAAAAACTACCCAGAAAATATTTAAAAAAACAAAATTCCTATATAAAATCTAGAAAATCTGAAATCTTTAAAACAAAGGAAGAGAAGGATCTCAAACCCAGCAGAAAAAAATCTACAAAGTACAAGGACATTTCAACATAATTTCAAAAAATATGAAAAATCCAGTAATTTGGAAATTCATTATTTTCGAAAAAGAAAATAAAACAAAATCGAAGAAATCCGACACTATGGAATCTCTAGAAACTCAAAACATTTCTAAAATCCATTAATTACTGAAAAAAATCTATGAATTCAAAATTCAAAAAAAAAAAATCTTCAGTCGAAAAACTAATAACATCAAAAACTATCTCTAAAATCTGTTTAAAAAATTATTTCGAAAACTCAAATCGAGAGGAATAAAAAATGTTAAATCCTGAATCCAAAATCTTTAGCATAAAATTGAAAAATTCAAAATTTGAAATCTGAATCTAAAATCTTTAAAATTAAAAAATAACTGCACAATCTCGCATTTATAAAATCTGTAGAAACTCACATCTATGAAATCTATTGAATATAAAAAATCAATAGAATCCAAATTATTAATTCGAAAATCTAAGATCTAAAACATGTATGCAATCTAGAGAATTCAAAAATCATTGAATAACAAAAATCATAAATTTTGAAAATCTAAAATCTTCATTTAAATGAAAAATACGAACTCCAAATTCCTAAATCAGAAAAACATCCTAAAAAGTAAAAGCTTTAAACGAAATCTCAAATCGAAAAAAATACTGAAAATTTTAAAACCTTCGATACAAAATCTGAAACAAAAAAAAATCATTAAAATAAAAAAAATATTAAAAAATAAAGAAAGTTTATGAGGTTCTCAAATGGGGATCAACATAGGGTAGGAGCCTGCCTGTTGGTCTCAAATGTTCCTATCTCACGCCTCCACGAAGATCATATGACGACATTTTTAGATCGGGCGTGAACTGGAAACACACACCTGGTCTTGGCTCCGAGAACGGGTGTCGAAAGTGGCTAAGTGAGGGGGTGCGAGCGAGTCAGAGCGCTATATCTCTCCCGGGGAAGGCCTCCCGGGTCATGGAGGCCTTGCCAACCCGCTGTCTCCCGGGCAAAGGAGATACACCCAGAAAATGGAGCTACGTTCACGAAGAATACTCAGAATGCGATCGCCCGAGGAGGGTCCCCGAACTGGAGCTGGTCCTGGAACGGGCGTAAGAGCGAGCGGCCAGCGGCTGGAGGGCGATGTGCAAGAGCGGGCCACCAGCCGGGTTCAACCCGAAGAGCTACCGCCACACGGAAACAGCAGCCATCGACATCACCCAAGAAACGCTGCGCCTACGAGACGTGTTGCGACTGCCAGACGACAGTCGTCCACACTTGTGGGTACCACTAGGCGCCGGATCATGTGGACACACGAAATGAATGAATTCGTGATCCGCGCCTATTACATCTGCACTGCTTTGGAGACGGACATGAGCGGTCGCCCTCGAATACTAACAATGTTCGAGGAAGCGTATCCAGAGTTCGTCGGGAGGCTTGACCAAAACGCGATGAACGCGAGGCGTAGAGCGATTGTACGCAACAATATGCTCTCCCAAACGCAAATCGACGAGATCAAGCAGCAGGTGCAGAGAGAAATAAGCTCCAGGAACAACAGAGCAAGCGATGTGTCGAGACGAAGTTCAGTACGGCTGAGCAATTCATTCGCGAGTGGGGCACGCGAATCAGCACCAGTGGAGGCCACAGTACAACAACCCCCTGAGCCGGAAGACCCACAGCCAGATCAACAACTACTACGCGATCTGGTCTTCCACTACGACGAGGCGATCTCACAGTTCCGCGACACAGACCCATTGTCGCGCCCCAGGATCCCGAAGTTGCAGCATTCCCGCAGGCTGACAAGTGCAGTAAAGCTCATGAACGAGCACGTTCTTCCGCTGCACTTGGTTGATGCTGAGAACATGGAGGAGCTGCAACTGAAAGTTTACTGTGCTGCTGTGGCGACCGCCAAAAGTTTAGGATACCGTATTAGGCCAAGAGGCGGACTGCTCCAACATCTCCGTGAAAGGCGTGAGCCTCCATGGCGAAGGAGATTGGAGCAACGGATCCTAAACAAGCGCGCCGCAATTGGAAGACTGATGGCGTACAAAAGAGGCAGCAGATCGGCGAAATTATGTCGCCAAGTTGCTGTGATCGTGCGGCCTACTGAACTTCGCCAGCTGGGAGCTCACCAGCTGACGGAAAAACTCGACACACTGGTACAGCAATTGAGCGTCCTAACTAAACGGCTGAAACGTTACTCTGACTCTGCAAAGCGCCAGGAACAAAATCGGATGTTCAGAGATAACGAAAAAGCGTTCTACGACCACATTAGCGACGAGAAGCCCGACTACCGCGAAGGTTTGCCAGATATTAGCGATGTGACGAACTTCTGGGCTGGTATTTGGGAGACCCCAGTAGAACATCGCGACGGGCAAATGTGGTTAAGACGGGAGGAGGAGAGTTGTGGTGAAATTGGAGAGATGCCAGCTATCATCGTCGGAGAGAACGATGTCCGCGAAGCCTCGCGGTACCTGAGGAACTGGGCAGCACCGGGCCCCGATGGTGTCCAGAACTTTTGGCACAAGAAGCTGACCGTCGCACATCCAAAGATAGCTGAGTGCTTCAACAAGGTGCTACGTGACCCACACAACCTTCCTGAATTCGCCACCCGTGGCGTCACCTTCCTCCTCCCGAAAGACAGCAACACATTGAACCCATCAAAGTACAGACCGATAACGTGCCTATCGAGTCTGTACAAAATACTGAGCAGCATAATTACCGCCAAAGTTTCTGCTCACTGCGAACAGCATCACATCATCGCAGAAGAGCAGAAAGGATGCAGGAAAAATACGCATGGCTGCAAAGACCAGGCCATCATCGACGCAGCCATAGTCGGCCAGGCGGTATATAACCAGCGGAACCTAAGTATGGCCTACATCGATTACAGGAAGGCTTATGACTCCATACCTCACTCGTTTCTCGTCCGGGTATTGGAGCTCTACAAAATTGATCCCGTCGTCGTTAGGTTCCTGCAGCATGCGATGAGGCAGTGGAGTACGTCTCTGCACCTCAGTGATGGGGAAAATGTGTTGCAGTCTAGAACGCTGCAGATAAAGAGGGGGATATTCCAAGGCGACTCTTTCAGCCCGCTTTGGTTTTGTCTGGCACTGAACCCCCTCAGTAGGACGCTCAATAGAAACGGTCATGGCTATAAAATAAGGTATGGCGACGGCGCTCACGAAGAAGTGACCCATACCTTCTACATGGATGATCTCAAGGTCTACGCTGATTCACGTCAGCGTCTAGGTGTAGCTATCCGGGTTGTCGAAGACATAAGCAGGAACGTCTGCATGGAGTTCGGCCTTGACAAGTGCCGCTGTGTCCATCTGCTGAAAGGGCAGCTTACCGAATCCGGAGGTTACGAGGTCTATGACGGCGAGTTCATAAGAGACATGGTTCGTGGCGAATCCTATAAATATCTTGGATTCCGACAGCTCACCGGGATTCGCCACTCCGACATCAAGACGGAGCTGCGAGACAAGTTCTTGAGTCGAGTGAACTGTGTCCTGAGGACTTTCCTCAACGCGGGGAACAAGGTACGCGCGATCAACACATTCGCGGTTCCCCTGCTGACCTTCAGTTTTGGTGTAGTCAAATGGAGCAAAACTGACCTAGAGGACCTTGAGAGGAGGATGAGGAAAGCATTTAAAGAGGCCGGAATGCACCATCCTCAATCGGCACTGGAGAGAGTTTCACTGCCACGCAAAGAAGGGGGACTTGGAATAGTCGACATATCTGCACTGTGTGTTGCCCAGGTACGACAACTGCGCGAGTACTTCGCAGAACGCGCCGACCAAAACGCGCTATACCGGGCTGTCTGCGCCGCCGACAGAGGATACAGCGCTCTGCACTTGGCGCAAGCGGAGTACCAACTCAACTGCAATCTGCAGACAGTGGAGGAGAAGATTGCAGCTTGGAAGCAGAAGGCAGTGCATGGTGCCCACCCCCATCAACTGGATCGGCCACACGTCGACAAGGCCGCATCTAATCTGTGGCTAACGCGTGGTGAACTCTCTTCAGTAGTAGAAGCCGACATGATAGCCATCCAGGACAGGATAATGCCGACGAGAAACTGCAGGCGGTACGTCTGGCATCAAGACGTTGATGACATTTGCCGGATGTGCCATCAACCAGGTGAAAACATAGAGCACATTATGGGAGGCTGTCCCGTTTTGGCCAGCGCAGCCTACACCGAGCGCCACAACAACGTGGCCCGTATTGTTCATCGACAACTGGCGCTCCAATGTGCTCTACTGGAAGACAACGTACCAAACTACCGGTACCTGCCTGCACCTGTCCTGGAAAATGACCGTTTCAAGCTGTACTGGGATCGCACTGTTCTGACCGACCTCTCGATCCACCACAACCGTCCAGATATAATGGTTTACGACAAGAGCGACCGCAAAGTCACCATCATCGATGTCGCTATTCCACTGAACCAGAATCTGGAGGAGACCCACGGTCGCAAAATCTGCAAGTACCGACCATTGGGAGGGAGGTCCCAAGAATTGTTCCAGTCGTTCTCTCTGGAACTGGAATTGTCCCGAAGACACTTCTGGAAGCGCTAAAGGTGTTGAATATGGAGAAGGAATTGGCCGGCATCCAAAAGTCGGTCATCCTTAGCACCTGCGCGATTGTCCGACAATTTCTCGGTCAGGACTGAAACAGCACGAGCATGCAGATACGTGCATTCCGCAGAGCCTAGTCCCCCTTTGGCATTCAGAAGCCCGGGGGCAGGTGAAAATTCTGGCTAGGTTCGCCTAGTTAAGAAGTGAGATAAGTCTGCCAACAAAAAGAAATTTAAAAATAGAAAAAAAAAACGAAAACAATAATTTTTGAAATCTAAGAAAAAATTAGAATAGAAATTTGAAGTAAACCTAAGAATACAAAGTATTAGATCCATTTTTTTTCATCAAAATATTTCAAACGTTATTTTAAAGAATCAAAAACCTTTAAAATCAGAAAAAAAAAACTGGAAAATGTACAATCTCAAATCCAAAATCTGAAATTTGAATTTCAATGAAATCTATGAATCTAAAATTTAAAAAAATAACAAATTTAAATCTAGAATTCTAAATCTATATAGAAGAATCTGAAAATACCAAAAATTTACTTTGAAGATCTGAAAAAAAAGTTTAAAAAAACTAAAACAAAAAAAGAAATATTTTTAGGTTTACCATTTTATTTTTTTTAAATTTTAGATTAAATTGTTCGCCAGAGAATTTGAAAATTACAATAACAATCTACAGTTTAGAAAGACTTTCAAAATCTTTAAATTAAAATAATCTTAAAATTTACAATTTACCCAACCCAGAGAATTTACAATTTTTTTCATTTTAAAAACTTAAAAATAATTAATAATTATAATTGTACAAATGAAACACAAATTTCTGCATTACTCGAGAATTAATCGAGCGAACGAAAAAAAAATTTGGCATGTCGAGGTTTTAGGATGTTTATGTTTCTATTGTGGTTAGATACTTCACCAACCCCCCCCCCTCTCTGTGGGGGGTAGGGGGGTTTATTGTGGAGTATCTATCCTGTAGTGCTGCTATACAAATGAAACATTTCCGCATAATTCAAAAACTATTCAAGCAACGGAACCAAATTTGAAAAGGAGAGGGGGTCCCATGAAAATAATGCACATATTTCAACCAAACATATTCCAACGAAAAATTCAATTGGCATATGTTCTACAACTACATACTGACAAGCGTTGTTAGTCCATTTGATGTTTGCGGTAACGAAATTGATCTTCGTTCGAAAGTGAAAATGGATTTTAATGTGATAAAACGCACTCCTATACCGTCTTCTATCTAAATACAAAAAAATGGAAAAAATATTTTAAAGATTGCAATTAATTTTTCTCGAGAACGTATTTTTTTTAAATTCCCATAAAAAATACCAGAAGTAACAGTGCCCTTCTTCCAATGTATGGGAGATTTGTTGGTAGAGGTATGTAATATTGAAATATTAATATTTTTGAGAAAAACAAATGATTTTTCAAGATAATTTTGTGTTTTGTTTTTTTTTTTGAAAACATAGTTTTTGAGATGGATTTTTTTCGAAGTTTCAAGTTATTTTTGACTTTTTTTGAAAAAACATTAATTTTGAGACTTTAAGACCTACAAAATTTTAGTCATAGAATGAAATATATAAGTAAACGGTATGAAATACACATCATGAGAGAGGTTGGTTCACCTTCTAGTTGGATTTTGTCATCATTATTTACTAGCTCTACCCAAACAGCATCACAACAAATAATATGAGCTATGTTTCTGAGTTCTTTATTATGCTTCGATACAACGTACAATTTTGAAAGCGAAATGTACGTTATATCGACGATGTCCTTTATAACGTTGTATCCTAGAGCTAACCGTTCTCGAGATATAACCAATTGAATATTGTTGAAATCATGTTCCTGAAATACACTCGAGAAAAAATTAGAGGAACAGAGTGCGAAGTCGGAAATTTTAAGTGATTTTTGACATGCTGTATCTTCGTGAAAAATCAACGCATATCGATGGAAGGCGCATCATTTTGAAGCTACAATTTTGAGGTATAAGAATATTTTTTTGTATATATTTTTATCTTGGTGTGTGTAGGTGTAGTGGGCAACAATATCGGGAAGAAATGAAAAATCGATTTTTCTTTATTATTTCAAGAATATTCCGGACTAACCCATTTTTTTGCCAACCAGCTCAACAGCAAATCCAATTAACCTCATCAATCAGCTTTTATTTGGTACCAAGAACGTTCCTGTAGGACCTTCCCACACAGAGATATTTCAGTTTGAATGAAAAATCACCCCTTCGTCTTTGATGATGAATAATTCAATAAGCAACTATCGCACCGCAAATCAAAAGGCAGTTTTAAAAACTCCAAATAATTCTGCACAAGAATAATTTGTTACTTTGACGAAAAAAAAATTATTCAAATTTTTTGCATCGATTTAAAAAAAGTGCCAAAAAACAGGATTTTAATAGTGTTTTACAAAATTTACTGTAGTTGTGCAAATATCACAGAAAGTTCTAATGTTTTCAAAGTTTGGAATAAATTAGAGGAGCATTCAATCGAAATCGTACCAGAAGTATAAAATCCTACGCGACTCTCAGAATGAACGATTCGTAACTTTCGTCTTTATGAGATTGTGGGTAAAGAGTGCGTGTATGTGTGGAAATGCGTATAATTGTGTGTATAATGTGTGAGTATCATCACTCCTTACAATTTTTGTACCTGCAAATGCATGAAAACGAAAGTTACGAATCGTTCGTTCTGAGAGTCGCGTAGGATTTTGTACTTCTGATACGATTGCGATTGAATGCTCCTCTAATTTATTCCAAACTTTGAAAAAACGGCTGAACGTATCAATATGAAACGTTCGCAGATGTTTAGGGAATACACTAGGCTAAAAAAAATTCCTGTAAACATTAGAACTTTCTGTGATATTTGCACAACTACAGTGAATTTTGTAAAACACTATAAAAATCCTGTTTTTGGAACTTTTTTCAAATCGATGCAAAAATTTAAATAATTTTTTTTTCGTCAAAGTAACAAATTATCCTTGTGCAGAATTTATTGGAGTTTTCCAAACTGTCTTCCGATTTTCGGTACGATGGTTGCTTATTTAATTATTCATCATCAAAGACGAAGGGGTGATTTTTCATTCAAACTGAAATATCTCTGTGTGGGAAGGTCCTACAGGAACGTTCTTGGAACCAAATAAAAGCTGATTGATGAGGTTAATTGGATTTGCTGTTGGGTTGGTTGGCAAAAAAAAATGGGTTAGTCCAGAATATTCTTGAAAAAATAAAGAAAAATCGATATTTCATTTCTTCCCGATATTGTTGCCCACTACACCTACACACACCAAGATAAAAATATATACGAAAAAATATTCTAATACCTCAATGTTGTAGCTTCAAAATGATGCGCCTTCCATCGATATGCGTTGATTTTTCACGAAGATACAGCATGTCAAAAGTCACTTAAAATTTACGACTTCGCCCTCTGTTCCTCTAATTTTTTGGTCGAGTGTATTAGAAAATGTATACCGCTACTGGATATTACGATTAAAGTTTCGACATAGTATGGAAATTTCACTAACATTATTTTCACTAGAAAAATATATATATATATATCTCGAGAACGGCTATTCCTAGGATAAAGTGTTATATCTATTTTTTCATGTAGAATCGCATGCAGATTCCATTTTTCATTTTACTCGTCTTAAATAGTTATGATTTCACACAGTATTGAAATTTCAAAATTTTTCAAAGATTTATATCTCCATTTTGGTGAGATAACCAAGGCACCACTGTATGTCAAACTTTGTTAAATTGGAAGGGTTTTCCAATAAAAATAAACAAAAAAATATCGAAGGGTGGGTGTTTTGAGATATAAAGGTTTTGAATATGAAATTTAAATTTATTTTCAGTTAGATTTTTTAACAGTGCATTATGCAAAATGCTATTTTTTCTTGATTTTCCAACAACTTTGTCAAACATCATAAAACGAGTCCCAAAATATGGTTGATCCGTTAATCGTATTGGGATTTCTGGATTTCATGTGCTCGAGACCTCGTTCATATAATCACATCAATCACCGCACTGAATCCTAATTCTTATCTTTTCCCACCAACAATTATGCAGGAGAATCGAGAAGGAACCACTCTATGCACGGTATCTAAGCTTAAGGTGAAGGTGGAAGCTAGCCATTGTAGTAGTATAGGTAAACCCACGTGTAAAAATGGGGTAATAGCGTGAGAGAAGAGCAAAGCACACGTAAATAGATCAATTCACATATCAGACTGTGTGGCGCTTCATTGACACGAGTCTTTGAATACATTTGAGAAAAAAATAACAATTCAATGCTAGTAAAATGTATGAACGATATGTTCCGATGAACAATTGCAAATATAAATATATATAGAAGGTGCATTTGCATATGAAGTAAAATTCTGATTGATGATCTGCGTAACATGAGCAAATTTATAACACATGCGAATTGGAGCTTTTTTGGTATTAACAAATTCTTCCGCATAGTAACTCGATGTTGATAATTCCTTAATATTTTCCTTCGTTGATTGTATTGTTTTCACATATTCACGTTGGAGAGCCTTAACCCTCCACTTCGTTGGCCGAGGCATTTTGATTGAATGTAATACTTTTCCGTTTACTATTTTTGGAAGCAAAGGCAGCCGTGGCAGTGTTCCAAGCTCTGCAATACAATTTTCTTAACCAATGTTAAAGTTGCTAAAACATACATCATAGACCCATTAAACGTAAACATAATAATTGTATTGATATCAGCACAACTTTATTCTATTGATTCTCAAGACATGAAACGCTATGACTCAGGAATAACGTTTTATTGAGTGGTTTTCATAGCTGTTTCGATGATGTTGTTTGGCATCAGTGTCGAAAAATAACGATGCTTTCACCAATACAAACAAAACCATTGCCGAAGATTGAAAAATGAAAAGTTAACTTTCAGACCACTAGCTCGAGTTTTCAGACGTTTTTCACTATACAGTACGACAGCAGATGAAAATTTAATATCTTGTGAGTAATCGATTAGAGTTTGGTTGATTTTATTTGATGGGAAGTGTGCGAAAACGATCATTTTCTTCACACTGTTTCGCAAAATTATTGATTTTCGGGCGAGGGGTGAGAAATGAGCGCCATTGTGGCAGCCATTTGTGGCTAGCTTCCACCTTTACCTTAAGCTCATTTCATTAGTTCTGAAAGGGGCAATTACGTAGAATAATAGAAGGAGAACTGGGGGTAAACCCGGCCCCATAAGGGAAAGTATTGTTTTGTGAGATCTGAGGGCACATATTGTTATGTTTCCCTCACAGAATCATTTCTCGATTATTTTCCATGAGATATAAGATATACCAGTGCTTTTAAACGGATTTTTTTCAATTCATAGTCAATTTTCAAAGCTGGCATAAAAACACAAAAACACAGACCATCTTCCCGTACTTTCGGAAGGGAAAGGGCAGATCTCAGAGGAAAGTGAGAAATATTCAGAATAATAACAAAAACATAAAAAAGAGTATATAGCTTCGTACAATACGGTGAAATTCTTATTTAATACAACGTATTGATTGTGTGACATGACATTGCTTTTTGGAGACTTTGTGCACAGAGCACGTTCTCACGTCACAAAATGCAATGCCGATTTTTGCAAAGCCCTTGCGAGTTTTTTGAACGACTGAATATACAGGAATCCACGCTCATCTTTTGTTAACAACAACGTAGAACAAAGTTTATCTGTATGTTTTGAAACGGATCTGAAAATACAACATTGATGTTCAAAAATCAGAAACCGCAAAAATACAGGTATTGTCACGACACAAAAGTGTTGGCCCGGCAACAAGCGAACTCAACTGTAAAAAATTGTCCGACTGAAGGTTCCTGTAGAAAATTTTATCAATTCTACTTTGATATCGTTTACTTTTTGGAAATCGTTTGATTTATACATAAAAACGAGGAAAAACCCGGTTTTAGCGAGTCAAAATGTTGTCACGTCACGCTGGAATGGGTCTTATTTGTACGAGTTTTAACCCTTTGCGGTCGTTTGTCTGCTCTCAGCCACCACAGCTAGGAATTGTACTGAATACTTTAATTAACCATGAAACAGTTTACACTTTTTCTAAACGAATGTTGATGTCTAGTGAACATGTACAAGTAACTCTATTCCGACGTTTATTACCATTAATCACGAGGCTCAAAGGCCAGGATCAGACTGGCTTCGCGGTAGTTCGTTCATGATGCCCGGTCTTCACAAAATCGATGGTTGTCAAAAGGTAATGGGAGTGATTAAAATAATGGCACAACAATTGCTCTGGCAAACTACAGCGGAAACAAAGCGAACTTTCCTACTTGCGGCTTGACATTGCTCTTCAGGGTGCAAAACGGATATTATCGACTGTAGTGGATACTTTTCTGGAGGTTGATTCAACCAGGTTTCGCCGGTAACTTCAATATCTTTGCGCGTAATTTTGCGACTGAGGAGGATATCTACACCCAAATATGCGCGAAATTCAGACGGATTAGGCGTCAATCACAAAATATATAACAACATTAGTCTTCATCCATATCGACCACATCTGCATCAGCCGAAAATGGAGAAGGAGTCTTCTTGATGTACGCAACAAGCGCAACGCCGATATTGCATCCGATCATCACCTTGTCATCGCTGAGATACGCCTGCGCGTCGCTCGCGTTCAACGGCGGGGGGAGAAAGTTGGAGAACCCTGAGGTGAAAAGAGTATTTATTGAACAACTTGTATCACGAGCCTCGGAGTTGCCAGCTAGTGGATCTGTTGAAGAGCTATGGAGTAGCATCAAGAACGCCTTTATCACAACCAGTGATGAAACCCTCGGCAAAGTATGCAGCACGCGGAGGGAGTGGATTTCAGATGAAACCTGGAGGATGATCGACGAGCGGAGAGAAGCGAAAGCTGGCGTTGAGCGAGCGCGTACCAGAGCGGCTAAGACAGACGCTCGTCAGCGATACGCCGAGCTGGAGAAGAAGGCTGTTAAGAGGGCTGGTAGGCTGGACAAGAGAGCCTGGACCGTCTCTCTAGCTGAAGAGGGGGAAACCGCCGCCGCCAATGGTGATATCCGACTGTTGTACGACATTTATCGCCGTCTTAGTTGTGGATGAATACGAAGATGCCGCTAAAAGATAGAACTGGTCAGTTACTGACAGACCGTACAGACCAGCTTAAACGATGGACTGAACACTTCGAGCAACTCTTTCGAGTCTCAAATGCCGGTAACCAAGAAAACTAGCAGCGCTTAGCACCCGTAGTTCGTCGCATTAATCGCGGAAACTCCGATGCGCCATCGCTGTCTGAAATTGAAGTGGCAATCAAGAATTTGAAGTCCAGTAGAGCGCCAGGAATAGACTGTATTTCAGCCGAGATGCTCAAAGCTGACTCAGCCTTGTCAGGCCAGATGATGCATCAGCTATTCAGCAATATATGGGAAACCGCAACTTTCCCGGTGGACTGGATGCAGGGCATTTTGGTTAAAGTCCCTAAGAAAGGAGACCCAACTGAATGCGGAAACTGGCGCGGCTCCGTATTATTCTGGAGCAGATCAACGAATTCCAGGACTCTCTCCTGCTGGTGTTCGTTGATTTTGAAAAGGCGTTCGACCGACACAACCACGGATACATCTGGGGCGCACTCAGGCATAGAGAAGTCCCAGAGAAGCTAGTCCATCTTATAGAGGCTCAGTACGAGGCGTTTTCGTGCAAGGTATTGCACAATGGCGTCTTGTCCGACCCAACACGGGTTACTGCCGGTGTGAGACAGGGCTGCGTATTATCACCGCTACTGTTACTTATCGTCATGGATGAAGTACTAGTTGAAGCTATTGACAGGAGACCAAACATAGGATTGCCTTGGAATCCTTTAAGAATGGAGGATATAAACGACCTGGATTTAGTCGACGACATTGTTTTGCAAGAGCAAGCTAGACGACCTCTCCGAGAGCTCCCAAGCAGCAGGTCTCGCAGTAAATGTCGCCAAAACTAAATCCATGGTAGTGAACACTGACAATACCTCTTGCTTCACAGTAGCGGGACAAAGAATTGAGCAGGTGAAACGTTCCAATATCTTGGGAGCCAAACAACACCACACAGATCGGAAAGGCCAGGGCTGCCTTTGCAGGTCTACGAAATATCTGGCGCTCAGACCAGATCACTCTACATACAAAAAACCGAATCTTTCATTCGAACGTTAAATCCGTACCTCTGCACGCCTGCGAAACGTGTTGCGTCTCGATGGAGACAACGCAAAAACTGCAGGTTTTCGTTACTGGCAACGTTACTCACACCTGGACATCCAATGTGGAACTCCATCGTCGATGTCATCAGCGCCCGATAGCTACAGAAACTCGCGAACGTAAGTGGAAGTGGATCGGACACACCTTAAGGAGAGAAGCAAACGGGATCTGCAGAGAGGCCCTCGACTGGAATCCACAAGGATAGCGCAGAAGAGGCAGACCCAGAGGCTCGTGGCGGCGTAGCCTTACCAATTGCATCCAAACTGTTGATGCCAATCTTAGCTGGCGGCAAGTGAAGGCCATGGCAGATGACCGTCGACAGTGGAGACTTCTTTTTTGACGTGAGACTCCGTCTAACCGGAATATATGGGGGGTAAAATGAAAACATAAACACTGAACATGCAGGAAAAAATGCAAGATTTCGAATGCTTATAACTCGAACATTTTCTACTGGATCGGAAAGATGTTTGCATCAATTGATAGGGAATATTTCTACGCATCTATCACAATTAATAAAATGTTATTTTCATTAGATAAATAATTGAATAACTGGAAAATGTTTAGCGTTATCTAAACTGCCTCGTTTTGATTGGCCCGCTTTACGGTTTCCCCAACACAGACTTCAAAACCAAGCAGCCTCGGGGAAGTCGGAATTGCAAATACATGAAAGTAGGGGGGCTTTTGTTCTCTCCGAAATGTGTTCCCTAACACAGACTTCAAAACCAAGCAGCGTTGGAGAAATCGACATTGCAAATACATGAAAGTAGGGGGAGCTTTTGTTCCCACCGAAATGTGTTTCCCTAACACAGACTTCAAATCCAAGGAGCTTGGGAAAATTGGCATTGCAAATTCATGCAAGTCGGGGGCCTTTTTGTTCCGACTAAAATGTGTTTCCTCAACATAGGCTTCAGAACCAAGGTGTCTAGGGAAATTGGGATTGCAAATTCATGCAGCTCGGGAGTATTCTTGTTCCGACTGCATCTGTTTACCTATAAAGACTTCTAAACCAAGGTGTCTAGGGAAATCGGCATTGCAAATACATGCAAACCGCAAGTACTTTTGTACTCGCTTGCCTTTATGCAGACTAGAGTGCGTTTCCCTAACACGGTCTCACAACGCAAATATATTAAATTCAATTGAATTCGGAAATTGTTTCATTCAATCAAAAATTTAATCAATATAAACAAATGATTACTAAGCTAAGGTAGTCCCACGTCAACCTTGAGATTATACCATAGATATAACCCATCCATGTTTTTATCCCATTTATTTATTTCTTAGGCTCATTAGCATTTTATCTGTAACAGAGCCGGGTTTTTATCGTGTACATGTACATATGTTTATGTTTCTATGAATTATAAATTACACAGTAGTTGTAGTAGCCATTTAGGCGTTTTAGGTTTTTCTGTTCCATTATATTATGGTAAATTACACTGTAGTAGCCATTTAGGCGTAAGGGTATTCTTTCTGTTCTTCCATTGTTCAGCAGACCGGACAGCGGAGACAGTTGATATTGATCATTGTTGGGTTATTTATAGAACAGCAGCCCAATGTTTCTTGCAGAGCAGAGCAGTTGTATGGATGAATCGATCTTATTTCGACCGTGGATCGTTCTCCATCGCTGATGATGGTTGCGTGGACGTAGTTATTCTATAACAACGCAAAGATGGTCAATTGAGTGCCCTGAGCTTGAACTCACGATCGATCGCTTAGTAAGCGAACGCGTAACCAAGTGTCTACGAAGACCCCCTAGTGGAGACTTCTGACATCGTCCCTTTGTTCTGCCCAACAGGCAGACACGGATCCATAAGTAAGTAAGGAATTAGTCTTCATCCCGAGGCCATCGCAGGCAATCGGGATCAACAGTTACCGCCGAACAACAATATCGTCCGGTAGATCCAGATACTCACTCAATCTGGAAATCGTGTCTACTTTGCACTTCGGATGGCGCATGGATCGAACCGAGTGCGCGTTGCTGCACGAATGTATTGAATAGACCGGTTGTGTGGACTCTATGGGCTCAACACGACAACATTGATCGCTAAGGACCTGCACTATCTCTGGTAGAGTACAGACGGAAGGTGGAGAATGGCAAAAAGAACCCCAATTCACACCTAGAAAAAGTCATTGGATTGCAGAGGGTTGGACTCATCGTAATGATATCGGATTATAACCTGGTTAAAGAACTTGGAATAACAGTCCATGAAAAGGTGAAGCAACGACCATTCATACGTTGATTTATGGCAATGAAATTCGCTCAAAAACAATAATCCACAAAAATAAATTTTGCGACCCCATTCGTTGCTTATTGATCATTACAATTTCACCCGTTGTCTGGGATGAGGTTCCTATGCTGTCCACGGTTCAACCACCGCTTCGACAATCACTGCATTTCACTCTCGCTGTGCGAATTAAATTTACTACTTTTCATAGTTAATTTTAACGTTCATATTTTATCTGCCAACAGTCCGACGTTTTGGAGCGCACCCAACTGTCACCATCCAGGCCCGACAATTAAATCGCAGTTCGAGGTTTCTCCCTCAATAACTAGCGATTCAAACGAGCAGTCGGCACGAGATCGCTCCGTCTCGCCGCGCCTGTCAATACAATCGTTAGTGCCAAATAGCTTTTGGTACGATTTGATGGCGGTGAAATCGTAACCAAGAAGAATGCACCTTCTTCAGCGAAGTGAAATTGGCGAAAACCCACACCAGAAGAAAACAATGGAATGCAATGAACCTCTCTTAGCTAATTTCCAGTGAAATAATATGGGAAGCACGAAACTTTTGCTCTCATTTCATGCCCGCTCAAGTCAATGACGCCAGGACGAAGCTCTTCTGGTGGGTTTTCTAGTTCGTTTTTTCTCGATGGTTGCAAGGTCGATGACTCCAAACGGTGCATCGCGTTGCTGGTTCTGTATCGGTAAAGCACACTTAGCGTGTGTTTAAAAACATAAACTAATTACGGGTAACATATTGAACATACAAAAACTGTATGAACCATTATCTAACTCCAGCAGGTAGCCGCTCGCGCGGAAGCGTTACATCTACAAACCCATCCCCAACCCTCGAACCTACCTTATAACGTTCATTTCCGCCTGCTTGCCGCTCTCCGGCTCGCTCTTCATCACCTGCACCGGACAGTACCCATCGATCTCGTCGTCGTCTGCCTCATCGCCCATCGCCATTACCACATTACCACCACCACCTTCTGCCGCGTTCGGCTTGATCGACTTCTCGGAGCAGCGGCTGCGCAGACTTCCCCCGGAAGAAGCGGCGTAAATCTGCGCCACCCCGCCGCCACAACCCATTGTTGTTGGCGGCGAATTGTGGTGCTTCCCACTGTTTAACTTTTCACACCTACTGTATCCGGCGAGCGACGAGAGTTCACCACCTGCGTCACCCACCCGCGAGGGCAGAGCTTCCGCGAAACTATCCGCACTTGCGCGGCGACTCTCGATGCTGCTGGGGCGCCCAATCGGGGTGGAGGTTTTCCCCCCGATGGCATCATTCCGCAGGTACTCGAACTCCTCGTACGAGTCCGAGTCGCTCTTGTCCTTGCCCAGCATCACCTCGAACTGTTTGTTCTTCTTCTTGCGACGCGATAGCATGCTCAGAAAGTTGTTGATGATCGCAATTTTGGCGGCGTCTTGCGCAGCACACTCGCGCTCTCGAGGTCGTTGCGATTTTTTGTGTTCTATTCACTGATAATCACCACTTTGCTCACGAGACTCATCTCTTCAACTGCGATAAGATTGATTACAAACAAACCAACGATTTAAGATAGGATACGATTCGCCAGCCGCTAGGGCCGACTCTGCGGGCGCCGAACGGCACGGCCAGGAAAGTGAGCTCCACTCACCGATCGGTGCGATATCTGGCATCCTAATGACACCCAGCGGGGATGGCAGTGATATTGTATACTGAAGGTGCGAAAGAATTCGCCACAAATATAGATTCGTCCAAATCAGACCACAGATATAGAGAGCGAAAAAAAAAAAGAAAACAATAATCAAAACGCGGCTTCGGAGAAAGCCTAACCGGGCCCCACGAGCTGCCTCAAATAATTGGACGCCCCGAAGCGGCGAGGCTGTGGATTGTAATTAATGTTTATCTTGGGATGGCGGTTACATGGAAGATTAAAATTTGAATGCTCGACAGCTTCGGTTGTTTTTGGGTGCGCTCCCCAAGAGCTTCTTGTCATAATTAGCAACGAGAGCGGAGCCGACAGCTTCTACAGCTACAGCTTGATGGAGCACGTTTCGAAATCTGCGAAATATGTCGGTAATCATCTTGAGCAGGTGATGATGATCCCAAGCGGGTAGGAAAACGCGTGAGCCTTTGTGCGAAAACAAAAGTATGATATATGCTGACAGATTTCGCAAGTAGCGTGATTGGATCGCTTATGCCACTTTGAATCGTTCAATTGTGCAACACACTTGCGGTGAAAATGTACGTTCAAGACTCGCGCTCAATGCTTGCTCCCAATAGGCTTATCGTAAATTTAAAAAAAATAAAAATAATCGATGACTTCAATTAATCACATTCTAATCTTTACATCGGAATACGTCCAGTTTATTCTAAGAGAGAGAATCAAAGCCACAGTTGACCTCTTTTAACATTGAAGGGGGGACCCCTATCTGGAAGGTCGAAATATTATAAATTTTCGTGATTTTTTTTCGGGTATTAGGTATAAAGTGAAGTGTTCGGGTATTTCGGTTATTGTTTAACACATTGACTGCCACGTCAGTCACCGGTGACTGACACTGAGTTTTCGCTCAGGCTACCTCAGTCACCTGCGACTGACACTATAAAATATGATAATAAAGGTAACTAAT
This sequence comes from Toxorhynchites rutilus septentrionalis, assembly GCF_029784135.1. Classification (NCBI taxonomy): domain Eukaryota; kingdom Metazoa; phylum Arthropoda; class Insecta; order Diptera; family Culicidae; genus Toxorhynchites; species Toxorhynchites rutilus. Next base: position 169,836,222 of record NC_073744.1, read on the forward strand.
GTAAGCATGCTTGCTGACCCGGCAAACTTCATCCCGCCCAAATTTGTTTTTGTGTTTTCAATACCTTCAAACATTCACGTTTTCTTACTAAGCGCAAGTTCATGAGTCCAATCGCAGAACTGTTCATTGATTGATCTTCTAATCGACCCCGTTGAATTTACCTTTTACTAAAAAAATCCTAGTACTTCTACCAAACTCATCACTATAATATCAGATTATTTTCAGATACAATTCTCGTTCCAGATTTTTCAACCACTCATTTTCTTTGTGTGGACACCGACTGGACAACATCGTTGCTGGACGAGCTGGACGGCGAGGGATCGAGTGCCTTTCTCAAGGCAAGAGGGTGGAGGTGGTAGCATTGGAGTAGAGTAAAGTTTTCAAAGGGCCTTTCTCAAGGCTAGAGACGAATGAACTGCAAAAGTTTAAAGTCTCTATAATACAATACCTTACCTTACCAACCACTTGTAAACAACATGTTTCTCCGTTACATGGAATAAATTTTTGATACAGAAAATATGATAGAATAAAGACAGACCCCTCCCCTCTTCTCCCCTTAGAGAGGGGGAGGAGTGTCTATACCATAGAAACGTTTCGTGCCCCCTAAAATCTTCACATGCCAAATTTGGCTCCATTTGCTTGATTAGTTTTCGAGTTATGCAGAAATTTGTTTTTCATTTGTATGACAGCCCACCCTAAGAGAGAGGGAGAAGGAGTGTCGAATCACCTTAGAAATGTTTCTTCCCTATAAAACCTCCACATGTCAAATTTAGTCCCATTTGCTTGATTAGTTCTTGAATTATGCGGAAAAGTATGCTTCATTTGTATGGCAGCCCCGTCCCCCTCAGAGAGACGGGAGGAGTGTCCATTCGCCATAGAAACGTTTTGTGTCCCCAAAAACCTTCGCATGCCAAATTTGCCAACCCCCCCCAAGCCAAGTATCTACCCACCATGGAATCATCTATTGCACCCTAAAACCTTCACAGGTCAAATTTGGTTTCGTTTGCTTGATTAACTCTCGAGTAATGCAGAAATTTGTGTTTCATTTGTATGTCAGGTCCACCTACCCCCTTTGGGGAGGGGGGTGGAGTATCTAACCACCATAGAAACATTTATGGTCCCGTTAAACCTTGAGATGCCAAATTTGGTTGCATTTGTTTGATTAATTCTCGAGTAATGTAGAAAGGGCCTGGCCGGGTAAGGGACTAAAAAGTGCCCCCAAACCAAATCACTAGCTGTATGGCAAATATTGTAAAGGACATTAAATAAGAAATGTTGGCGGTTTGTTTGAACCCCTATGTGGTTTGACGTAGGATCTATAGTGAAAAACGTACTTTTTCGATTATTTCACGCCATCCTCAAAAGATTCGAGATAAAAATTTGAAAAAATACTCAATGTGCATCTTACTACGGTGTATCAAAAAAATTATCAAAAAAAAATTTCATCAAAAATTTTAGTACTAAAATTTTTTTTTAAATTTTGAATAATTTTTTTTTGAGATTTAGAGATTCAGTACAACTCTAATTCATATTTAAATGTGTTTCTACGGCTTTTCTAGATATGTGTGATTTTTTTCCAGATTTTTTCCAGTGTTGCGCGGCGCTAAAAAAAAATTTTTTTATGTTTCCAAATAGTTTGGCTGGGTAAGGGAGTTAAAAGTCCCCCAAACCAAATCACCAGCTGTATGGCAAATATTGTATAGGATACTAAATAAAACATTTTGGCAGTAGTACCATATACCATATATATATATATATATATATATATATATATATATATATATATATATATATATATATATATATATATATATATATATATATATATATATATATATATATATATATATATATATATATATATATATATATATATATATATATATATATATATGTATATATTTTTTTGGTATACCATAGGATCTATGGTGAAAAAGGCACCTTTTCGTTTTTTTTCACGTCATTCTCAATAGCTTTGAAACAAAAAAAGACGGGTGGGTAATGTCGGGGACATAACCGGAGTGACGTAGGACTATACAAAGGGGACAGCTCTTGTTAAACATATATTTTAAATATATTGTTTTATTTTCTTCTCCTACGTGAATACCTACCTATCTACCTGAAAAATGGATTAGTGTACTGTTTACTCTTTATGAACATGTTGGTGGTTCTGAAAAGAACCTTTGGCGTTGTGTTTTTGCGTTTTTTGGTTTCCCTTTCGACAGTCCCCTCTGGGCTGGTTTTATTGTGGCTCTCCACTGGGCTAGAGGCGAATGAACTTCAAAGTTTAAAGCCTCTTAAAAACAAAAAAAGAAAGAAAGAAAAATACATTCATTACGATTTGTTCGCTCGTTGGATTCACATGCAGGCTAAGAAGGGTCCTTTTCAGGATCACAAAATTATCTTCAATCTAAAGAGTTTATTGTTTTGTTATCACTCGATATCCCCATCTTCTTCAGCTAAACCTTTCTGTTTAGCGATTGCGTTTGCCACTCGCCACAGCTTTCACAGTTAGGAAATTTCTTCCCATCCAGCTTGTGACATATTGTACAGTAAATTACATTCAATGGCACGTCGCATTACCACCACTCAGTGTCGGATTGGAGGTAATTTTAACCTGTAATTGAACATTTGCGATGACAGTGATACAGTGTCGACTTTCAATGTGGGGTCATAATTTGGACCCCGAACTCTATGTTTACAAAAATGTCCAACTAAATATGTCGCATTACAGGTCCGTCCAATTAGCTAAATGTCGAACTATTTGTAAATTACTGTACTTTCAATCTAGAAGCAATTTAAGAATTGGTGAAAATCGATAAGCTCAGAACAACTGCCAAATTCACATACTCATCAGATCCTGGCAAACAAATTATGAAAAAAAAAATTGTGTTTTATTATTATTTTGGATATTGTTTTAGAAAGCATTGAACTGTATTTCCTAAACTCTTTTTTGGAAGGTTTAATGGCCCTGAAAAGCGCCTTGTTTTATGGAATGGTTCCAATTTAGAAAACTTAGTACTCGTGGTTTTGAAAAAACCATTTCGAACGCCCTCGATGCCGCCTTGTTCTGGATTTGCCACCAAAGCAGTTTGTATAAAGAACAAACTTTTTTCTTCTGCTACCTGATGCCGTTTTGCGATTGCGTTTGCCACTCGCCACTCGCTGCAACTGCCTGTTGTTGTCTTGATGTGTTCTGTTCTGAATGCGGGTTTTCTTATCGTCGCGAGCAGCTTTGCCAGCTAACTCGATCACTTCGGCGGCCGAAACTATATAACGCCGGCTAGGTGGACTGGTGCACTGGTACTAACGCGCTCGGCCTAGCTACCCTTGCGGGGAACTCCAGATCAACACGGTTCGAGCGGGATTTTGCCTTTCCCTTCACTTTTCCTCCTTTTCCATGTCCAGACATGGCTGCTTGAGTTGGTTTGTTGATGTGTTGTGATGCGAACCGATGTGGTGTACGGTTTGAATGAGAATGATCGTTACGGCAGCGGAGCGGGGATTTTTAAGCTGACTGGCTGGCTCGAGAATTACGCATGTGTGAGACTGCGACCAATGTTTCGTTATTTTTTTTTCGTTTTCCTTTCCAATCCTACTTTATTCTATTTCGCTGCTGCTCTGGTTGTCCGTTTTATACGGTACGATTTGAGGAGCACAAAATGGACCAATCAAAAATGGGCACATAGAGCAATTGGACAATGCTTGATATTTCACAATTATTCAATTATTTATCTCAAGAAAAATGAAATGTTATTCGTTATGATAGATATGTAGATATATTTCCTATCAATTGATGCAAAAACCTTTGCGATCTATTGAGAAATGCTCGAATTATAAGCGTTCCAAATCTTGCATTTTTTCCTACTTGTTCAGTGCCTAGATTTCCATTTCACCCCCTATATCTTCCGGTTAGACGTAGTCCTACGTCAATATGAAAAAAAAAAACTGAAAGTACATCTTACTTAGGTGTATCGATCAATATTTTCAAACAATGTTTTCATCAGAAAATCAAACACTAAAAAAAAAATTTAAATTGTTATTGTAGGAGTGTCGATTAATTTTTATCTGGCAGACTTATCTCACTTCTTAACTAGGCGAACCTAGCCAGAATTTTCACCTGCCCCCGGGCTTCTGAATGCCAAAGGGGGACTAGGCTCTGCGGAATGCACGTATCTGCATGCTCGTGCTGTTTTAGTCCTGACCGAGGAATTGTCGGACAATCGCGCAGGTGCTAAGGATGACCGACTTTTGGATGCCGGCCAATTCCTTCTCGATGTTCAACACCTTTAGCGCTTCCAGAAGTGTCTTCGGGATAATTCCAGTTCCAGAGAGAACGACTGGAACAATTCTTGGGACCTCCCTTAGCCCCCACAGTTCCTTGAGCTCCACGGCCAATGGTCGGTACTTGCAGATTTTGCGACCGTGGGTCTCCTCCAGATTCTGGTTCAGTGGAATAGCGACATCGATGATGGTGACTTTGCGGTCGCTCTTGTCGTAAACCATTATATCTGGGCGGTTGTGGTGGATCGAGAGGTCGGTCAGAACAGTGCGATCCCAGTACAGCTTGAAACGGTCATTTTCCAGGACAGGTGCAGGCAGGTACCGGTAGTTTGGTACGTTGTCTTCCAGTAGAGCACATTGGAGCGCCAGTTGTCGATGAACAATACGGGCCACGTTGTTGTGGCGCTCGGTGTAGGCTGCGTTGGCCAAAACGGGACAGCCTCCCATAATGTGCTCTATGTTTTCACCTGGTTGATGACACATCCGGCAAATGTCATCAACGTCTTGATGCCAGACGTACCGCCTGCAGTTTCTCGTCGGCATTATCCTGTCCTGGATGGCTATCATGTCGGCTTCTACTACTGAAGAGAGTTCACCACGCGTTAGCCACAGATTAGATGCGGCCTTGTCGACGTGTGGCCGGTCCAGTTGATGGGGGTGGGCACCATGCACTGCCTTCTGCTTCCAAGCTGCAATCTTCTCCTCCACTGTCTGCAGATTGCAGTTGAGTTGGTACTCCGCTTGCGCCAAGTGCAGAGCGCTGTATCCTCTGTCGGCGGCGCAGACAGCCCGGTATAGCGCGTTTTGGTTGGCGCGTTCTGCGAAGTACTCGCGCAGTTGTCGTACCTGGGCAACACACAGTGCAGAAATGTCGACGATTCCAAGTCCCCCTTCTTTGCGTGGTAGTGAAACTCTCTCCAGTGCCGATTGAGGATGGTGCATTCCGGCCTCTTTGAATGCTTTCCTCATCCTCCTCTCAAGGTCCTCTAGGTTAGTTTTGCTCCATTTGACTACACCAAAACTGAAGGTCAGCAGGGGAACCGCGAATGTGTTGATCGCGCGTACCTTGTTCCCCGCGTTGAGGAAAGTCCTCAGGACACAGTTCACTCGACTCAAGAACTTGTCTCGCAGCTCCGTCTTGATGTCGGAGTGGCGAATCCCGGTGAGCTGTCGGAATCCAAGATATTTATAGGATTCGCCACGAACCATGTCTCTTATAAACTCGCCGTCATAGACCTCGTAGCCTCCGGATTCGGTAAGTTGTCCTTTCAGCAGGTGGACACAGCGACACTTGTCGAGGCCGAACTCCATACAGATGTCCCTGCTTATGTCTTCGACAACCCGGATAGCTACACCTAGACGCTGACGTGAATCAGCGTAGACCTTGAGATCGTCCATGTAAAAGGTATGGGTCACTTCTTCGTGGGCGCCGTCGCCATACCTTATTTTATAGCCATGACCGTTTCTATTGAGCGTCCTACTGAGGGGGTTCAGTGCCAGACAAAACCAAAGCGGGCTGAAAGAGTCGCCTTGGAATATCCCCCTCTTTATCTGCAGCGTTCTAGACTGCAACACATTTTCCCCATCACTGAGGTGCAGAGACGTACTCCACTGCCTCATCGCATGCTGCAGGAACCTAACGACGACGGGATCAATTTTGTAGAGCTCCAATACCCGGACGAGAAACGAGTGAGGTATGGAGTCATAAGCCTTCCTGTAATCGATGTAGGCCATACTTAGGTTCCGCTGGTTATATACCGCCTGGCCGACTATGGCTGCGTCGATGATGGCCTGGTCTTTGCAGCCATGCGTATTTTTCCTGCATCCTTTCTGCTCTTCTGCGATGATGTGATGCTGTTCGCAGTGAGCAGAAACTTTGGCGGTAATTATGCTGCTCAGTATTTTGTACAGACTCGATAGGCACGTTATCGGTCTGTACTTTGATGGGTTCAATGTGTTGCTGTCTTTCGGGAGGAGGAAGGTGACGCCACGGGTGGCGAATTCAGGAAGGTTGTGTGGGTCACGTAGCACCTTGTTGAAGCACTCAGCTATCTTTGGATGTGCGACGGTCAGCTTCTTGTGCCAAAAGTTCTGGACACCATCGGGGCCCGGTGCTGCCCAGTTCCTCAGGTACCGCGAGGCTTCGCGGACATCGTTCTCTCCGACGATGATAGCTGGCATCTCTCCAATTTCACCACAACTCTCCTCCTCCCGTCTTAACCACATTTGCCCGTCGCGATGTTCTACTGGGGTCTCCCAAATACCAGCCCAGAAGTTCGTCACATCGCTAATATCTGGCAAACCTTCGCGGTAGTCGGGCTTCTCGTCGCTAATGTGGTCGTAGAACGCTTTTTCGTTATCTCTGAACATCCGATTTTGTTCCTGGCGCTTTGCAGAGTCAGAGTAACGTTTCAGCCGTTTAGTTAGGACGCTCAATTGCTGTACCAGTGTGTCGAGTTTTTCCGTCAGCTGGTGAGCTCCCAGCTGGCGAAGTTCAGTAGGCCGCACGATCACAGCAACTTGGCGACATAATTTCGCCGATCTGCTGCCTCTTTTGTACGCCATCAGTCTTCCAATTGCGGCGCGCTTGTTTAGGATCCGTTGCTCCAATCTCCTTCGCCATGGAGGCTCACGCCTTTCACGGAGATGTTGGAGCAGTCCGCCTCTTGGCCTAATACGGTATCCTAAACTTTTGGCGGTCGCCACAGCAGCACAGTAAACTTTCAGTTGCAGCTCCTCCATGTTCTCAGCATCAACCAAGTGCAGCGGAAGAACGTGCTCGTTCATGAGCTTTACTGCACTTGTCAGCCTGCGGGAATGCTGCAACTTCGGGATCCTGGGGCGCGACAAAGGGTCCGTGTCGCGGAACTGTGAGATCGCCTCGTCGTAATGGAAGACCAGATCGCGTAGTAGTTGTTGATCTGGCTGTGGATCTTCCGGCTCAGGGGGTTGTTGTACTGTGGCCTCCACTGGTGCTGATTCGCGTGCCCCACTCGCGAATGAATTGCTCAGCCGTACTAAACTTCGTCTCGACACATCGCTTGCTCTGCTTGTTCTGGAGCTTAGTTCTCTCTGCACCTGCTGCTTGATCTCGTCGACTTGCGTTTGGGAGAGCATATTGTTGCGTACAATCGCTCTACGCCTCGCGTTCATCGCGTTTTGGTCAAGCCTCCCGACGAACTCTGGATACGCTTCCTCGAACATTGCGAGTATTCGAGGGCGACCGCTCATGTCCGTCTCCAAAGCAGTGCAGATGTAATAGGCGCGGATCACGAATTCATTCATTTCATGTGTCCACATGATCCGTCGCCTAGTAGTACCCACAAGTGTGGACGACTGTCGTCTGACAGTCGCAACACGCCTCGTAGGCGCAGCGTTTCGTTGGTGATGTCGATGGCTGCTGTTTCCGTGTGGCGGTAGCTCTTCGGGTTGAACCCGGCTGGTGGCCCGCTCTTGCACATCGCCCTCCAGCCGCTGGCCGCTCGCTCTTACGCCCGTTCCAGGACCAGCTCCAGTTCGGGGACCCTCCTCGGGCGATCGCATTCTGAGTATTCTTCGTGAACGTAGCTCCATTTTCTGGGTGTATCTCCTTTGCCCGGGAGACAGCGGGTTGGCAAATTTTTATCTTTATTTTAAATTATTTTTTTATTTTTTTTTATTTTGACATTCAGTACTACTCTAGTTTGTATTCAAATTTGTTCCTACGTCTATTTTAGATATATGTGATTTTTTTCAGAATTTTTAGAGTGTTTTTTGCGGTACAAAAAAAATTATATATATTTTCCGGCATTTCGAAATTTTGAAGAAAAAAAATATTACTCTGAGACCTAATTTTACTCTAATTTTTATTTAAATGTGTTCGTATGTGTTGTTTTTTCCACATGTAGCGTATTTTTTTCTTGAATTTTTAAGAGGAGTGTGCGAAAAATTTTTTGTTTTTTTGGCCTTTGGGCACTTTTAATTTATTTTGAATTTAGAGAACCATAACTGCTCTAATATTTTTTAAATTTTGTTTTTCATATGTCTAAATTTTGTCGGTATATTTAGAGCATTGCGCTGTACAACTTTTTTTCTCGTATCTTAAAATATATGAGATTATCTTTACATTGGATTTAGATGGTTTACCAAATTCATAGGAGTCAGCAGTACGATAGAGCTCTGTGAGAAAAAATAAAGTTCTTGTGGAAAGATCATTCGGATTAATGAGAAGAACACTTAAAAAAATCCGATTTTTTTTATTATTTTAATTGTAAGATTAAAATAATAAAAAAATCGGTTTTTTTAAGTGTTCTTCTTAACCACGAATTCAATAAAACAATCAATTTCAAGAAAATAAAAAAAATAATGCAGACTATGAAGAAAATTATTTTTGTGCGTCGCAGTGCTCTTAAAAATGCAGGAAAAATTAAGCCACATTTAGAAAAAAGACACATACGAATGCATTTAAATCAAAATTTGAGCAGATGTGGGTCTCAAAGTTATTTTTTTTCAAAATTTCGAAATGCCAGGAAATCTATAACATTTTTTTTTGTACTGTGTATTTTTTTTATTATTAGATGAAAAAACAGTTTGAAGATATTTATCAATCTAGGAATGCCGTAGGAGCACATTTAAATATGAATTAGAGTAGTACTGAATCTCTAAATCCCGATTATTTTTTTCCATAATTTCAATATTTTTTTTAGTGGCGATGGCGATGGCGTGAAATAAACGAAATAGTACGTTTTTCACTGTTAATCTTATGTTAAACCACATAGGAGTTCAAATAAACCGCCAAAATTTCTTATTTAATATCCTATACAATATTTGCCATACAGCTGGTGATTTGGTTTGGGGGACTTTTTACTCCCTTACCCGGCAGGCCCTTTGTGTTTCATTTGTATGGCAGTCCCCCCTTAGAGAGGGGGAGGGGTCTTGAACAAAACCATGAAAACCTTCCCCGGCCCCAAAAACCCCTACACACCAATTTTCATGTCGATCGGTTCAGTAATTTGCGAGTCCATACGAATCAGACAGACAGACAGAATCCATTATATATATATATATATATATATATATATATATATATATATATATATATATATATATATATATATATATATATATATATATATATATATATATATATATATATATATATATATAGATGGATAGATAGATAAGCTTTTAAGCATTTCCTTTCGAACAAAAATAACTTCCACTAGGATAAGAAACGTTTGCCCTAATACGTTTAAAAATTTCCACAGAGTCGCTATAAAACGGTGGCACTCAACGTATTAAGACATATTTGAAGATGTATTTACCATTCTTTGAAACTTTAGGACAGTACCTAAAGCGTTACAAAGGGTTTTGAGGAAATTGGCAAAATGCCGGCCATTTTTGTTAAAAATGAGTCATTTTTTACATAAAAAATCGCTGTTTGGAAACTCATAAAAAATCGAAAAAAATAGATATCAAAAAACCGCTATGTCACGCTTTAGATAATGCATTTTCACATGCTGATAAAATATTTCAGCTCTGTAGAGTAGAGTAGATCTTGAGATATCGATACCACCAGTCAGTTGAAAAAACATGGTTTCGAGAAAACACGTTGAAAAATGTACGAATTACTATATCCTTTGACCTTTGACTTCATACTTTTGGCTGTAACTTTCTAACGAAATTAAACATCGAAAAATTATTTTAGGACAACATTTCTGAGGGCATAAGCTTCCCAAAAGTGCAAATAACAAAAAAAAAATTGACCTTGCAGACCGGGGTCCCACCTTAAGTGATTGGATGATTTATATTTCATCAAATTAGTATTCTCACTCAATAAAATACTTCATGTGTTCACTTTGCGTCCAATCCTTGAAAATTCCGTGACGTGAACTAAATCCTATTAACAGACTAGGAGCCTAGCAGACGGAGGAGTATTCGTCGAGTGACAAAACACAGCTATCATAATATCAAGTATGTACAGGGTTTTCCAACTTTAAATTCCGAAAGTAAATTGAAATAAAACACACATAGAATTCGAATTTCGATGAAACTTTTATTTCAAATTAAAGTTTGGTTTATGCCATTATGTGTGAAATACAACATCATTCAAATGTCCACCTAGGGCTTCTTCGCACACATTGATCCGGAACAGGTAATTATCGATGACTTTTCGGCACATATGGGGCGGTATCTCGGTCATAACTTCACGAATGTTGTCTTTCAAATGTTCAAGAGTTTGCGGAGAGTTGGCATAGACACGGTCTTTCGCATAACCCCACAAAAAAAAAAAGTCTAGCGGGTTCAAATCGCATGATCTGGACGGCCAATTGGCATCACCAAAACGCGAAATTATGCGTCCCTCAAATATCGTTCGCAATATGTTGTGTGGCACGTGGCGCCGTTCTGCTGAAACCACATGTCATCCGTATCCATATCTTCAATTTGTGGCAAAAAAAAATCGGTTAACATGCGGCCATAGCGCTCACCATTCACAGTTACCGTCTCGCCGTCCTCATTTTCAAAGAAATACGGCCCGATGACTCCACCAGACCATAATGCGCACCAAACAGTGACATTTGGCGGATGCAATGGCCTCTCAACAATCACGTGTGGATTTTCTGAGCCCCATATACGGAAATTTTGGGTGTTCACTTAGCCACCGAGCTCGAAATGTGTCTGAAGAAAATTTGATGCGAAAATTCAGCATTTTGCTGCTGTTGTTCGTTCACCCAATCGACGTATGCCCGACGCATTCCATGGTCACCACGCTCTAATTTTTGTACCAGTTAGACTTTATATGGATGTAGGTGCAAGTCCAAATGCAAAATTCGCCACAATGATGTGTTTGACAAGCCCAATTGCTGAGCACGCCGTGGAATCGAAACATTCGGGTCATCCTCCACACTGGCAGCAACAGCAGCAATATTTTCGGCCGAACGCACATTACGATGATGCACAGGTTTCACAATATCCGCTACGGATCCAGTTTGTTCGAATTTACGCACTACATTAGCGATTGTGTGCTCTGTAGGCCGTCCATGACGACCAAAATCCGTCCGTAAGGCTCAAAAACATTTGCCGGTTTTTCATCATTTTTATAGTATAATTTAACAAAATTAACACGTTGTGCGATGCTAAAACGATCCATATTGTAAAATGGCAGACATTCAACTAACGATATGACACTTTGGTTGACAGCTATGTCAAACGATTGTCATCGCAGGGCTGTACACTTTCGGAAGCCCGAAATGGAAAACCTTGTATGTTGAATTCAATTTAATTCGAAAATAGTTTCATTTAATCAATAATTCAATCAATACAACCAAATAACCACTAAGCCAACGGTAGTCCCACGTCAACCTTGTGGTTATATCATAGATATAACTCACCAATTTTTTATAGAGACTTTACCAAATTCGGCATTCGCCTCTAAAAGCAAATGAGTTCAAAATAAATCAATGTTTACAATGTTTCAGCAAGTTGTCACATTGAATACAGTAGAATTCGTTTATTCTGACTCCGTTTATTATGACGTCTGTGTCAATTCTCTTCGATGTCAATTTAAACGGACTCCACTGTAATTAATTCAATCGACAAGATCTGTCAATTGCCTTCAATTCCGACAGGATTTCAATTTCAGTTGAAAAATATTGGGCAATTTTGAAGCGTAAGCTTGAGAATACAGGTTAAGTGTCTCGGGAGACTGAACAAATGACCAGATATTGGAATAAACCGACTAAAGTGATTGATAGCACAAGTGTGCAACATTTGATTGGAAGTATCGCAGTTACATCAAAAATTTAAATAAAAGATTTCAATTATATTTTTCTATTAAATTGAAATAATATATCTTTGTTTTGATTACTTGATTTCGTTTGTATGTAATTTCATCCCCGAGATTCGCTACGTATAGATTGTAAGTTGGAAATACAGGTCGGACTCGATTATCCGGAGTATTGATTTTTTTTTCACTGCGGATAATCGAATCCTCCGGATAATCGAGTCATAAAAAAAAAAGAATTTTCTCTCGGTAAACGTAATATAATTATGATTTGCACTTATTTATTAAACGGTTTTATCTAGGTTGACCCGTTTGTATGTTTGTGACTTTGTAACTTTGTCTGTAGCGCTGTACCGAATTAATAGAAAATTAACCCTCTTCTTGTTGACAGATTGATCTGAAATTTGGAACACATCTTTATCTCTGGTCTCATTATGAAACTGCGTATTCCATGATCTTGAAAATCCAAGATGGCGGTCGCTACAAAATGGTGGATTATGAACATATTTTCTCAAAATCCCATCAATATGGGTTTTCCAAAAACTCCATCGGTATGGGTATCGAATAAAAGGGCTTGACTAGTAGAACACAGTAATTTATGAAAAATGCGAATCCAAAATGGCCGCCACCACAAAATGGCGCCATGTATTTTATTTATATCCTATATGCTATTTCTAAAACTTTGTCTACACATATTAAAATCAAAAAAAAATTGAATTATTTAATAAAGTAAAGCTCATTTCAAGAGGATGGTTTTGTCCGAGCACAGTGCGATGTCTAGCGGTCGCGAATAGCAAACGCTGGCGAGAACGTCTCGCTGGAACAAAAATATTCATCTGCTGCATGAGATCTGGGCAGTCAATTCGGTTGCTGAATAAATCGAACGCAAACATTCTCCGCAGGTATTCTCTTCGCTGACGTAGCGTCTCTAGGTTTATTAGTCCACACCGTTGTTCATATGGAGGTAATCTAACTGGATCACTCCATGGTAATCTCCTCAGGGCATATCGAACGAAGCTCCGTCGAACTCTTTCGGTCCGAGCGATATGAACTTAAGGGCCCAGACTTGAACACCATATTCAAGTACACTGCGAACGAGACAGCAATATAGTGCCTTCAAAGTGTACACATCGCGGAATTCAAATGCGTTTCGGCGTATGAAACCGAGAATTGCGAAAGCCTTTGCAGTGGTTGCAGTGATGTGTTCGTTGAATGTTAGTTTGCAGTCCATTGTTACCCCTAAATCTTTGATCGATGTGACACGGTCCATTCTGCTGCTGTTCACTTCGTTATTAAAATTCAGCTGTGTCCGAGATTTTTTGGATGAAATTATTGACGTGGGACTACGTCTAACCGGAATATATGGGTGGTAAAATGAAAACCTAAACACAGAACATGCAGGGAAAAATGAAAGATTTCGAATGCTTATAACTCGAACATTTCTTACTGGATCGGAAAGATGTTTGCATCAATTGATAGGGAATATTTCTACGCATCTATCGCAATTAATAAAATGTTATTCTTCATTAGATAAACAATTGAATATCTGTAAAATGTTGAGCGTTATCTTAACGCCCCAACTGCCTAGTTTTGATTGGCCCGATTTACAGCTTCCCTAACACAGCCATCAAAACGAAGCAGCCTTGGGGAATTCAACATTGCAAATACATGAAAGTATGGGGACTTTTGTTCTTTCCGAAATGTGTTCCCTAACACAGACTTCAAAACAAAGCAGCGTTGGAGAAATCAGCTTTGCAAGCACGTGAAAGTATAGGGAGCTTTTGATCCCACCGAAATGTTTCCCCAACAGAGATTTCTAAACCTTGGTGCCTGAAGGAAATCGGCATTGCAAATTCGTGCAAGTCAGGGGTATTTTGGTTCCGACTGAAATGTGTTTCCCTAACACAGACTTCTAATCCATGGAGCGTGGGGGAATTAGCATTGCAAATACGTGCGAGTCAGGAGCATTTTTGTTCCGACTGGAATGTGTTTCCCTACCACAGACTTCAAAACCAAAGTGTCTGGGGAAATCGGCTTTGCAAATAAATGGAAACTGCGAGTACTTTTGTGCAGATTAGAATATGTTTCCCTAAAACGGTCTTCTAAACTTAGGAATCTGGGAAAATCAAGCATACAATAGAGGCGAATGAACTTTCAAATTTCAAGCAAATTCGCGTTTCGAGAAGTACGTACACTTGAGAGATGCAAACTTCAGAGGGAAATGTAAAATAAAATAATCATTTGATGATTTTCCCGTTCACATATTTTGTCCTATGCATCATACCCAACGTAAAAGGACTGTCATTAAATTTACTTGTAACGAAGAGCATAATCTATGAACTAACCTTACATGGCAATTGTTAAATCTTTTTACTCACAAAGCAAATATATTGAATTCAATTAAATATATCATAGCCACAACCCACTCATATTTTTGCATTTCGTTGCGTTCATTTCCATGCCGTTTGATATGCACCAATTCGCCACGGTGTCAACCTCATGTTGCAAAGCGGCACAATCGACCGGTGAGCTGATGACTCGGTAGATCTTTAGATCATCAGCGTACATGAGATGATGCGAATTAAGATGATGGCTCAGGTCGTTCACAAACAGAATGAAAATCAACGGTCCGAGGTGACTACCTTGTGGTACACCAGATGGTGTAGCGAAGCAGCTCGACTTTGAATATATAATTTGAATATATAATTTTTTCAAAACCTCATCGATATTGGTATCAAAAGAAGGTTCTCGACTAGTAGAACATAGCAGATAATGAAAAATCCAATTCCAAGATGGCCACAGTCCCCAAACAATTAATTTCTTTTTAAATGTTTTCATTCAGCGGCCAAATTGAATTTTTCAAGATCATGGAATGCGCAGTTTTATAATGACAGTAGAATTAAATCTATGTTTCAAAGGGCCTGGCCGGGTAAGGGAGTAAAAAGTGCCCCCAACCAAATCACTAGCTGTATGGCAAATATTGTAAAGGATATTAAATAAGAAATTTTGGTGGTTTATTTGAACCCCTATGTGGTTTTACGTAGGATCTATAGTGAAAAACGTACCTTTTCGATTATTTCACGCCATCCTCAATAGATCCGGGATAAAAATTTGAAAAAAATACTGAATGTACTGAATTCATCTTACCCCGGTGTATCAAGAAAAATTATCAAAAAAAATTTCATCAAAAAAAACTACTAAAAAAAATTTTTAAATTCTGAATAAAATTTTTTTGGGATTTTGAGATTCAGTACTACTCTAATTCATATTTAAATGTGCTCTTACGGCTTTTCTAGATTGATAAATATCTTCAAGCTGTTTTTTTTTCAAATATCTAATAATAAAAATAAAATAATAAAAAAATAATACACAGTACAAAAAAATGTTATAGATTTTTTGGCATTTCGAAATGTTGGAAAAAAATATAACTTGGAGACCACAAATCCGACTTGTTTTTTTTTTTTTTTTTTTTAATCTTTCAATTGAAAACCACGAATACAATAAAATAATCGATTTCAAAAAAATAAAAATAATAATGCAGACGATGAAGAAAATTATTTTTGTGTCACACAATGCTCTTAAAAATTCAGGAAAAATTACGCCACATGTAGAAAAAAGATACATACGAACGCATTTAAATAAAAATTTGAGCAGGAGTGGGTCTCAAAGTTATATTTTTTTTTCAAAATTTCGAAATGCCAGAAAATCTATAACATTTTTTTGTACTGTTTATTTTTTTTATTTTGTTTTTATTATTAGATATTTGGAAAAAAACAGTTTGAAGATATTTATCAATCTAGAAAAGTACGAAAAGTACGAAAAAGTACGTTTTTCACTATAGATCCTACGTCAAACCACATAGGGGTTCAAATAAACCACCAAAATTTCTTATTTAATATTCTTTACAATATTTGCCATACAGCTAGTGATTTGGTTTGGGGGCACTTTTTACTCCCTTACCCGGCCAGGCCCTTTCAGATCAATCAGTGAACAGGAACGGGGTCTATTTTCTATTATATGGGGCATCCCTACAAGACACTCCAACATACATACAAACAGGGCAGGCTGAATGGAACCATTAAAAAGGAATTGTTGATTTGGGAACTGCAGTCATCTTGAATTTGCATTTTTCATGATCTACTGTGTTCTACCAGTCAAGCCCTTTCATTTGATACCCATATTGATGAGGTTTTGAGAAAATATGAAATCCGCCATTTTGTAGTGGCCTCCATCTTAGATTTGCTTTTTTGACGTGGGACTACGTCTAACCGGAGTATATGGGGGTGAAATGAAAACCTAAACACAGAACATGCAGGAAAAAATGAAAGATTCCGAATGCTTATAACTCGAACATTTCTTAATAGATTGGAAAGATGTTTGCATCGATTGATAGGAAATATTTCTACGCGTCTATCGAAATTAATAAAATTTTATTTTTCATGAGATAAACAATTGAATAACTGTAAAATGTCAAGCGTTATCTAAACGCCCTAATTGCCAAGTTTTGATTGGCCAGATTCACGGTTTCCCCAACACAGACTTCAAAATCAATGTACCTGTGGGAATCCGCGTTGCAAATATACATGCAAGTCGGGGGTATTTTCGTTCCCACCGAGCAGTGTTCCCCTAACACGGACTTCTAAATCAATGTGCCTGTGGGAATCCGCTTTGAAAATACATGCAAGTAGTGGGGTATTTTTTTTTTAACTCCGCCTGCGAATGACGGATCTCAATAATAGCATGTCCGAATAAGAACCTGAAATTATTGAGAAACCAGAGCAGTGGGTCCAAAGCCCCAGAAAAGGAGGATGATTGTAATAGCTGTTATCCATGGTTATTATGGAAAGGAAGTAATGGATAAACCCCTAAACCAAGGTGTGAAGCGACCCGTGCCGAGGGATGAATGGTAGGGGGGGTTTTAAACCTTGCCGTTAACGGAGCCTGTGGAGCACCAGGGTTCCCTCCACAGTATCGTCTGCCCTTGCTGCATTAAGCCGGTCACTGATGCAGTGGACCTTTTTTACCGAGAGACTCGTGGGACTTCTATGAATAATCCACATCCAAATGAACAAAACGAGCGGTCGAAAATAACGCAGAACACTAAGGTTCTGCAAATAAATCTCCATCACGCTAAAGCAGCATCTAGCGTGCTGTCTAGGAGGTTTATTGAAGACGCTATGGATTTAGCTTTAATTCAAGAGCCTTGGGTCCACAAAGGAAGAATACTTGGTATTCATACTGGTTCATGCAAGTTATTCTACGACGACAAGCATGACTCCCCAAGAACTGCTGTTCTAGTAAAAGCAAATATTAAATGCTTTCCTATAACAGAGTTCATTCAAAGGGACATCGTCGCGATCAGGGTTGAGATACCAACCGCCAAGGGAAGATCCGACATAATAATTGCGTCGGCTTATTTCCCTGGTGACGTACCTGAGGCACCTCCCCAAGAGGTTGCGGCGTTCGTAAATTATTGCAGAGAAATCAAAAAAGACTTCATCATCGGCTGTGATGCCAATGCTCATCACACTTTGTGGGGTAGTACTGACATAAACAGTCGAGGTGACTGTCTTTTAGAATTTCTCTCTTCAAACAACATTGACATTGCCAATATAGGCAATGAACCAACGTTTATAAACGCTATCAGACAAGAAGTCCTGGACCTAACACTGTGCAGTCCGGTAATTTCTTCGAAAATACACAACTGGCACGTTTCGGAAGAGGCGTCGTTGTCTGATCACAGACACATTATCTTCGAATGGGATGGTGGCTTGACAGTACAGAGAGAATATCGTGATCCAAGAAAAACCAACTGGGAACGATATTCACTTGAACTCGAGTCAGAAACTCTTAACACAAGAATAAGGTCGATTCAACAGCTCGAATCAACTTCAAAAGAATTAAATGATACGATAGTTTCTGTCTACAACAGTAATTGTCCACTTAAGAGAGTTTCTTCGACAAGAAACGTTCCATGGTGGAACAAAAGGCTCGAGCGGCTACGTAAAACAGCGCGGAAGCTGTTCAACAGAGCTAAAATTAATTCGGATTGGTCTCAATATAGGAGCGCCCTAACCGAATATAATAGAGAACTAAGACGATCTAAACGAAAATCTTGGGTAAATAACTGCGAAAGCATTGAAAGTACCCCAATCGTTGCAAGACTAAGCAAGACTCTTGCAAAAGACCACTCGGACGGGCCTGGTTCCCTCAAAAAGGACGACGGTTCGTTCACAAAATCTCCCTCAGAAGTATTAGACTTACTGATGAAAACTCACTTCCCGGGATCTACATCGGTTCATTCTGATACCAGTCCTAACTACAACCGCGACATGAAATGCTCTCGAAGGAATTCTCAAAGTGCAAAGGATGTCGCAAAGATAGTTGCTGGAATGGTTTTCACGAGGGCCAGAGTAGAAAGCGCGGTGAGATCCTTTCAACCTTACAAATCCGCAGGTGCAGATGGAATTTTTCCAGCCCTGATTCAAAAAGGAGAATCTAAGCTGATTCCATCTCTAATCGAGATTTTTAAGGCAAGTCTGATACTAGAGCACATTCCTTCCACATGGAGACTCGTTAAAGTGGTCTTCATTCCAAAAGCTGGGAAACGTGATAAATCACTCCCAAAATCATTCAGACCAATTAGTTTATCATCAATACTGCTGAAAACTATGGAAAAAGTATTATATGAATACATAAAGTCTGTATTCATGTCCAAATGCCCTTTATCTAAATACCAGTTTGCCTATCAATCAGGCAAATCCACAGTCACAGCGTTACACACGCTTGTGACTAAAATTGAAAGACTAAGGAGACTGTAGCTACAAAAAAGCTAAACAAACTCCAACGACTGGCATGCGTTGCTGTAACAGGAGCAATGCGAAGCACACCCTCAAAGGCATTGGAGGCTATCCTTCACTTGTTACCTTTGGGTCAACATGTTCAGCTGGAGGCTAATAGAAGCGCTCTAAAGCTAAAAAGATATAAAAAAAATATTAGACGGGGACAAAACTGGTCATTTGAGCATCCTGAATCTCTTACCCGTTGGACCAACCTCAGAGATGAACAGCGATTGGATAGAACCAAGGACCAATTATGACATTCCATACACAGTGATCGAACTTTCTCGTTCAGTATGGGATGAGGGTGGTCCCGATGTTCGTAATGGTTCAATCCTGTTCTATACCGATGGGTCGAAAATGGGTAACAGAACAGGTGCTGGAGTGTATGGTCCCAGAATAAAAATTTCTGTAGCTATGGGGAACTGGCCAACAGTTTTCCAGGCAGAAGTAGCTGCAATAATAGAATGTATAAATGTCTGCCTTAAAAGAAACTATAGACATGCTAACATTTGTATCTTCTCAGACAGTCAAGCAGCACTTAAAGCCCTCAATGCTTTCAAGTGCTATTCAAAAATTGTCTGGGAATGCATTTGCCTTTTACGACAACTGTGTCAGAGAAGTTCGGTACAACTGTACTGGATTCCTGGCCATTGCGGTATAGAGGGAAATGAACAAGCAGATGAACTCGCAAGACGCGGCTCAAGCTCACCCTTCACTGGTCCAGAACCATTCTGTGGAATTTCTGAATGTGTGTTGAAGAGTGAGCTGAAGAAATGGGAAGACCGGGAAGTAATGGCCAACTGGATGGCTGTACAACTCAACCAGTCAAAAAAATTTATCACGCCGAGTATTAAAATTACTCAACAATTGCTGAGTCTTAATAAGAAAGACTTCAGCACATTCACTGGTCTTATAACAGGACACTGTCCGAGTAAATACCATCTCAAAAACATAGGTTTAGTGCAAGATGATATTTGTCGCTTTTGTAATGCCGAAAGCGAAACCTCGGAACATTTGCTCTGCAAATGCGGAGCACTAACAAGACGCAGACTTCAACACCTTGATAAGGCTATTCTGGAGCCCAAGGAAGTTTGGTCTGTGTCGCCGATCAGGACTATAAATTTTATCAAACAGATTATTCCTGATTGGCACCTATCTCGCTATAGCTTTCAGTCTACTTCTTCATCAATAAGCAGTAGATTAGCTTGAAGCGTAGTACAAAAAATGGGGCATACCACAATAGTTCAAACTAATGGACGCAGTGGTTCACACCCAACAAGGGAAAAAGGGGGGTATTTTTGATCACACCAAAATGTGTTTCCCTAACACGGACTTCAAAATCTATGTGCCTGTGGGAATCCACTTTGCAAATATATGCAAGCTGTTAGTACTTTTATACTCGCTTATCTTTGTGCTGCCGGAATATGTTTCCCTAAAACATATTTCTAAACTGAGAAGCCTGGGAAAATCGTCATTTCAGATACTAGAGGTGAATGAACTTTCGCGGTTCGAGAACTACGTAAACATGAGAGATGTAATAATGTCAGAGGGAAATGTAAAATACAATGATCGATTGACAATTCTTCCGTTCACATATTTTGGTAGTCCTAGGCATCATATCAAACGTAAAAGGACGGTTATCGAATTTACTTGCAACGAAGAATATAATCTATTACAATGCATGTATTGATCATACATGGAAACTGTTCAAACTTTTTACTTACAAAGCAAATAGGTTGAATTCAATAGAATTCGAAAATTGTTCCATTCAATCGATAATTTAATCAATACAATATAAACGCTTACTAAGACAAAGGTAGTCCCACGTAAACGTTGCGGTTATATCATATACTAGCTAACCCGGTAAACTTCGTCCCGCCCATTTACTTGATTAATTCTCGAGTAATGCAGAAATTTGGTTTTTATTTGTATGGCAGCCACCCCTAAGAGAGGGGGGAGGGGTATCTAACCACCATAGAAACATTAATTGCACCCTAAAGTTTCCATATGCCTAATTTGGTTTAATTTTCTTGATTAATTCTCGGGTAATGCAAAAATTTGTGTTTCATTTGTACGGCAGCCCCCTCTAAGAGAGGGGGAAGGAGTATCTTATCACCATAGAAACATTTATTGCATCCTAAAACCTCCACATGCCAACTTTGGTTTCGTTTGCTTGGTTAATTTCCGAGTAATGCAGAAATTTGTGTTTCATTTGTATGGCAGCCCCCCCTTAGAGAGGGGGGAGGGGTCTCAAAATATCACGAAAACCTTCCCCGGCCCCAAAAACTTCTACATACCAATTTTCATGTCGATCGGTTCAGTAGTTTCCGAGTCTATAAGAATCAGACAGACAGACAGACATCACTCCATTTTTATATATATATAGATATAACCCACCCATTTTCATAAACAACTGTATTGTACTAGTCAAAACCTTTCATTTGATATTGATGGGGTTCCAAGAAAATATGTAATCCGCCGTTTTGTAGTGGCCGCCATCTTGGATTTGCATCTTTCATACATAACTGCACTCTACTAGTCAAGCCCGTTCATTTGATACCTATATTAGCTATTCAATATGGAATTATTATACAAATTATTCAAAATTTCCCAAAATCAAAAATAAAATACTCCGGATAATCGAATCCCGGATAATCAATTCCGATCTGTACTATAAAATCCATAATAGTCGAAACAAACCGAATCTATTCTAGAAACTATGCTCAAACTTCATTATACCATTAAGTTGTAATGCTCATCACTTATGAAAATGTGGTTTTGAAAATAACCGATCTTACTTCTTTTGTGATCAGTTTTCCCTCAATTTTTAAGCAACCTTGATATGTAAAATGCGACAGAAGCAGGTCGCGTGTGCTCTACCCTACTGGCCCTGTGCATCGCTTCAATGTCCGGAGGACATTGCTGGCAAAAGTGAAAGCATTGCATGCAATCCACAGTCCCGGGGACCTTCCACCTAACATTCCACATTGTGCTTGTTGGTGCTTGTTTTTCCGCGGCTAACATAGCCGACTCACACGAGGAGGCTCGACAATGCGCCCAACGAAACATGGCCCGCCACTATGTTCCATGGATGCACCGCACAAAAACACGCGGCCGTCTCCAGGAAGCGGCACAGCTGTTTTTTTTCGCGAAGGCACATTGTGTATTGTGTGTTGTGAACGGAAAGCGATAGTAGTAATAATAATAGTCATCGTTTGGCCGACGCTTGTGCTTACGCGTAATTAAAACCTATTACCTGCTTATTGCCATAACGCCACGGACCCATCATGTGGACTCGTGTGGAGCAGGCAGAGGTGTACGCAACCTAAGTTAATAATATTCATCACGGTTTGTGGGGGGTAATATGTGGTTCACCGAAGAATGAAGAGGAAGGCGTGCTGTCGTCCAATCAAGACGCCAGGTCTTGCGAAACGGATTGTAATGTTTGGCAGGTCCAGTGGATTGTTGTGTAATTGTGACCACGAGTACCTGAAAGTAGTACTGCTAAAGTACATCAGTTACGACGAGATTACACCCGAATCTGAGTAGCCATCTAATATATTCTGAATATCAAGCATGAAATCCAATTGAACAGTACAACAATCATTTATAACGGTTTATTACAACAACAGAGAACCACCAGCTGGTGAGAACGAAATGCGAACTCATAAAGAGGCGATATATCGCAGATTTGCGAAACCATAATGAGCTGCCCACGTAAATTAAAAATAACAACACGAGTGCGAATTCCATTTCAGGCTGAATTTTCGATAGACAAATTGGCCTGGCCTCCATTCTGTAATCGAATGCCTCATCGATCATGTGTGTGTACTTGAGAATGTCTCATTTCACCTTCGCTGTAACTGAACCAACCCCGCCATCGTTTTCAGACCACCGATTTGCACAATGTGAGCTCACTTTCGGCACCCCTCGGCGCCACGCTTTTGCATCCAATCAAAAAGATTATTACTTTCAAGCTCTGGTACTCGATCATTAAACTGTATGTTACACCACACCACAACGAGAGTTTCCCTTTTTTTCTGCCCAATCAATTTCAGTTCCAGCACGACTTTCTGCTCACTGCAACAATCTTCCGCTTCGAAACAAAACTGTCAAAAACCGTAGATAAACACCGTTCCACAATGCATCCCGCGCTTCTTTGGAGCCAATTTCGCAATATTATGAGCCACTTAGTATTCACGTTCGTTTCGTTCACTCATCCAGCTTTATGCTCACGGAACTGAATTAATTACACATCCGACTTTTCCTGTCGTTTATTGTTTATTTTTTCTTCTTTTCCACTTCAAAAGATCTCAACGCTAGAATATTCACGAGCCCACAGCCGATGCAACGGATGTTAACCATTGGAGCTTCCAGCACTGAATAACCCTAATCCACAGTGGTCCTAGACAGCTGCAGTGCCAATGCACACCGCGTCTAACGCGGCTCCTTTGGACCACGGACAAGTTTTTCCACTGCTTTTCTGATCCACACCACCAACAGGGGTACCGTAACGTAACGCTGATAGTTCTTGTCAGTTCGAAGCAGGTTTTTCAACACACCTCAACCTCGCTCTACCAATGGGTTCCGATAAGAAAATTGTCGGGAGAGCCCCGGTCTTCCAGAAGTGGGCTACTTTTCCCGATCAGGTTTGTCTTGACCAACGGGGGAACATGTTATACACACACACACACATTGTGCGCAGCAATCCAGGCCACAGGCACACTTGCACCCGGGGGATAACACTAGGTTCAGTTTGAAGGTCGAGATCTACAGTTCGGTGCGCGCGCGGGGACACTGCCCATCAGCGGACCACACAGCATTGTTCCCGAGGAATTCGGCACATCTTTACGGCGCGAGTATGAACCAGGTACTGATACTCGAGCGCTCCGCCGAGGCGCCGGGTTTCGCTTCGGGATGGCAATGGATGGTGGTGGAATTAATCCATGCTCAGCTCGGCAATGAGCCATTAGCCTACACCGTACCGATAATGGGACTAGCCAAGGCAAAACAGCATAGCGCGAAAAAAAAACAAGTATCGTGGAAAGGAAAAACAGAGGCGCGAGAAATATGCTCACAATGGGGGCCCCACCCTCGGTGCCGCGTCTCGGGAAGTGAGCAAGAGCAAAACAGAAGGAAGGAAAACCGCGGAGCGTTTTTATTATCGTGGCTTTTGTTTTGCACTTTCTTCGCGGTTTCGCGATCAAATGAAGGCGAATTTGAAACGGTAGCGGCGCGCTGTGGTGGAAAACATTGTCTTACTATAAATAAAATCGCAAAAAAATAAAGCGCGGTCGTACTATAAATAAAATCGCAAAAAAATAAAGCGCGGTCGTCGTGAACAGTCGTAAACGGTCGTAAATGGTCGTATTCTTGACGTAAACACAAACAGAGTGAGAGAGCGAGCAGCTGCGATGTGTTTTTTGTGTGAGAACGAGCCAGCACCCGCAGTACGCAGTGTGTATAACACTGCCCCGTCCCCCCAGCATACAGCACACAACAGTTTGTTCATTTTATCACTGCGCGAAGTGTGCGCGTCTGCGTGTGTGCATGTGTTCGTTTGTGCGTGTATGTGTTTGTGTGTGCGTGTGTGTGTGTGCGTGTACGTGTGTATGTGCGTTTTGGTTAGTTGGTGGCAAGGCGCTTATATCAATGTAGAACAGGTGAAGCAACATCATCACTTCAATAAGAAGGGGATTACGGTTTGTGGAGCGGGGGTTGTTTGTTTTGTTATTACTACGATACGTCATTTTTGCATTTTTACATGCGAGAGTAGTGGAAAAGAGAATGAAATTCTACAAAATTATCCCTTCTTTTTCACATAAATTCGCGAAAGCCGAACATAGTAGGCATCGTTCGAATAAGCGTCGTAGCAGTTTCTAGAGAGCCGCCGGCAGCGTTCTGATGCTGTTTGTAAACAATACCGACAGCAATTCTAATATGGCTGAAAGTGCATTTCATATGATTGTTTCACCTGGTACATATAGAGGCGCCTTGGTTGGTGGGTTGATGTAAACAAGAACAGTGTGTGAGAGAGAGAGCAGTCAGCGGCTGCGATACGTTCTTTTTTGTGTCATTCTTTTTTGTGTCAAACTGTGCGCGTCTGCGTGTATGTTTTTTCATATAATCTTACTATAAATAAAATCGCTAAAAAATAAAGCGCGGTCGTCGTGAACAGTCGTAAACGGTCGTAAATGTTCGTATTCTTGACGTAAACACAAACATAGTGAGAGAGTGAGCAGTGAGCAGCTGCGATGCGTTTTTTGTGTGAGAGAGTGTGTGCGTCTGCGTTGTTGCGAGAGTCTGTTTGAGTGCAACAGCAAAGCTATTCCAATGACTTTGCGGTAAACTTATTAAAACATAGAATTGGGCCGCTAGTGTTTAATAATGACAACAGTTTCCCCATCGGGGAATCTTCAGTTATTATTGATTGGAAATTGGGTGTACGTGCGCTGGAACCGTTTGATTCAATTTGCTTGGGATGTGTAATTTTCCCAGTCTGTCAGGGAATACACAATGGCGGATGTATTCGTATTCTTCATCTTACCAACTTGCTGGAAGCTTTACTCAGGTAAATCATTCCTATTAGAACCACTGGCTCAATACTAGTTCGACTGGACTTTGGTATAACGCTACGTTCGTTGGATTATGCCTAAACGCCTCTAAGGTCGTAACCAAACCGAGCTGATAGTGTCCTCTCATAGGTGGGCGTTGGTCGTATGGCAGCAAACCCGCAAAACTTGCTAGCCAACGTGGAATGTTGGCATCTTATCTTAGCGCAGCAAAAAAAAAATATTGCAAAATATTGCAGATTGTTTACATACAAAATCCAAGATGGCTGAAAGGCCTTTTTCATAAGTTGCGGTACCGTATTGTATCTATCGTGGCTCTGTCGAAGCTATCCGTTCAGTGAGGCCGGAAAAGCACTCGCCGTACTTCCTTGAGAGAATTTTTGAGTGCTTTATCTAGACGCTGTTACAGCGCGGACTCGATTATATACAGTTTCTGATTTTTTTCCACTGTATATAATCGAATCCTGTATATAATCGAGTCTAATTTTATTTATTCGTTTTTTTTTGCATGTATTTTTCGTTTTTTGAATGCAAAAGAATTTGATTTTCGATTCATCCCTTTAAAGTCAGGAAACACCTTTCTCACATAAAAAAAAAATTATCCAGATTCTCTCAAAAGATGATAGACGATCATATTTGATGAAAAAAAATCCTTCTACGCATGTGTTCGAATTTCAACAATGACAGAGTTATAGAACTTTTTTGACGTAGGACTACGTCTTTCATTTCTATACTGGGGTGTAAGTTCAAACTTTCGAAAACGAAAGCGTTACGCCGGAGAACGAGATTTTGAGCCTTAATAGCTCCTAAACAACTGAACGAAATAGTATGATAAACACTTCATTCGAAAGATAAAAGGTCTACGCGTTATATGCTTGTTACTTTTTGATCCAAACATTTGTTTCAATAGTCCTAAAATTCCTTTTAAAACAGGCTATTGAAATCACACCAATCGGTATATAAGCGAGTGCCGCTCGGAAATCCACTGAGTTATAATTGCGCAACGATTGAGGTACGATCGCTGGAATGTATGGATGTTTCCCTAACACAGACTTCAAAACCATGGAGCCAGGGGAAATCGGCATTGCAAAATAAATGTAGGCAGTGTATACTTTTGTACTCGCTTGCGTATCTGGAAATTGGAATGTTTCCCTAACACAGACTTCGAAACCATGGAGCCTGAGAGAAATCAACATTGCAAGACAGATTGAAGCTGCGGGTACTTTTGTACTCGCTTGTGTTTCTGGAAATCGGAATGTTTCCCTAACACAGACTTCAAAACCATGGAGCCAGGGGAAATTGGCATAGCAAATTAGATGCAAGCAGCGGGTATTTTGAATTCGTTTGCTTTTCTGCAAATTGGAATGTTTCCCTAACACTGACTTCAAAATCATAAAGCGTGGTGAAATTGGCATTGCAAAATAGATGCGAGCTGCTGGTATTTTTGTACTCGTTTGCGTTTCTGAAAATCGGAATGCTTCCCTAACACAGACTTCAAAACCATGGAGCCAGGGGAAATTGGCATAGCAAATTAGATACAAGCAACGAATACTATTGTACTCGAATTGACTATGGATTTGATATGGTATGATACGGTGTAGTGGATATGATCGAAGTGGATATTATATTACATATCGAAGAAATCACATTCATAAAAGCAGCGTTATAAAATTATTTGTTTACGAATGCTGCAATCGATCGTCGTTATTGGGAAATTTGAATTGTTGGGAAGCGGATCTTATTTTCGCTGTGTAATTCCGAGGAGGAATCCATTCCTTTTCAAGCGTTAATAATCCTGCTCCGGATCAACGATGATTCCAATTGGCTAGGGGAGTGGATACTATTTGTGCTGGGTATTTCCGAGGAGGAATCGAATCCCTCTTTGAACATTAATAATTCGATTAGAAGTGGTATGATAATCACTTTATTCGAAAGATGAAACGTCTAAGGTTTATTTGCTTGTTACTCATTGATTGCTGTGCTCCCGTGGCCGAGTGGTTAGCGTCCCACACTATCATTCGGGTTCGGGTTTGATTCCCGTTCTGGCCGGGGGATTTTTCGTCAAAGAAAATTTATCCGGCTTGCACTGTGGTCACGCGTATTCTAGAGCTTGCCACTCCAGAGTACATTCAAGGCGTGTTATTCGGCATAGAAATCTCAACCAAGTATAACTAATAAAAATTATGCAAGTTATGCTACGGTGAGAAGGCAAAAGTTCCACTGGAACGTTAGAGCCATCCAAGAAGACTTATTGATTGCTAAGTCAACGTTAGTCCTACGTCCACCTTGCGGTTATATAAAAGATATAACCCACTTCTAGTTTTTTGTTTCGGATTCTGTTGCCTTCAACTGGCTCTACATTAAAAAATACGCTACGGAAGACGATTCTGTTGCTTTCATTTGAAAGATAAGATAATTTAGTACAGGGGAATACTAGAAACTGATATTTCCCCCTCAGACGCATTCTCGTACACCGTGGTGTTCAAGTTCGAATCCGCTACTACTCCTTCTTCATCGTCAATTTCTGTTGCTGACTCAGTTCCAGTGTCTATACCCCCTGAGATCGAGCTTGGATATTGTCTGCCAGTCGACCCTAGAGATACTAACACCATCTTATCTGCTTTGTCTTCTGCCTTTTCGAGCGATTCCGACTCCTCTCCTGACGGCTTCAGGATCAAAGTTTCCTCTGCTAGTTGTTCTTCATCCAGCGTTGAGTCGCTCAAGCCACCACGTTCTAGAAATTTGACGTCCCTGCTGATCACAATCCAGTCCATCTTCGTATCCAGGAAACGGTAAGCTTTTCGCCCTTCCGCATATCCAACGAAAACCATCTTTGTTGCCTTCTTGTCCAGCTTTCGTCGCTTCTCCTTGGACACGTGTACATAAGCCTCCGATCCAAATATTCGCAAATGAGCGTAAGATGGCTTCGTTCCATGTCAAAGTTCATATGGCGCCTTTTCGATAGTTGACGTTGGCAAACGATTCTGCAGATAATTTGCAGTACAAACTGCTTCGCCTCAGTATTTCGTGATCCGTGATCCGTCAGGTAGTTCCTCAAAACCGATTCAGAATATTCTCCGCCTCCGTCTGTCCGAATGACTTTCGGAGCACACCTGAACTGGTTCTTCACCATCGCACCATACTCTCTGATCTTCTGTTCAGCGTCCGACTTAGCTTTCAACAAGTAAACAACCGTATAACGACTATAATCGTGCATCATCGTCATGAAGAACCTGTATCCACTGTATCCATAGGACCCCTATATCTCAAGGCACCAAGTCACCCACAGCTTCAGACTTGCTGCTTGATACTTTAGGAAACGGCAACCGACTCATCTTGCCTTCGCAAAACATGGCACAAACGGACTAAATTTCGCTTTTGTTCATTTTTAGCCCGAAGCCCAATCCCTCCTGCATTATTTTCGCTATTGCTACAGGATCACGATGTCCGAATCGTCGATGCCACAGGTGCTCACACAAGTCCGAATGCTTTTCTTGGATCATAAGCGCTTGTTGTGGTAATTGCTTCAAGCAGTACAAACCACCACTCCTCTCGCCTACCAGAACGGCTTCCTGGCCTTTCAGGATCTTGCACCCTACTCGATCAAATAAAACATTGTCCCCTGGGTTGCAAATCTTACTCACCGAGAGCAGATTTTCCTGACAACCAAGGAACATGGTGGAACCTGTTACCGACACCACCTCTGCGGTTCCAGCCCCATTCGATATGATTTTGTTTCCATCGGCCAGACAGATTTTTGGTTGCTGTGATGAATGCACGTTTTTCAACAGCTTCTTGTCGCTGGTCATGTGAGACGTAGCACCGGAATCCAAGTACCACCGGTTCTCGCTAGAATTCGTCACAGCCATCAGACACTATCCCATCCGGCACTTCAGTAGCCAAATTCGCCTCCAGCTTCTTCTCTTGCCTTCCCTTAGTCAGCTTCGGGCAAACTCGCCGAAAATGTCCTTCTTCTTGGCAGTAAAAGCACACTCCTTTCTTCTTCTTTTCGATCGTTTTTGAATTCACTGTTTTCATTACATTCTCGCTGCCATGCACATCACCGCCGTTGCATTCCAACCGACGACGCCACTCGTCCCGCAGCTTGCTCTTCACGAAATCCACCGTTAACTCGTTTTCCGGCCTGTTTTCGATCACACTGATCAAGCTGCCATACGATGACGGAAGACTCGACAAAATCAGCGCCATAAAAACTCGATCCTTCAGATCCTTTCCAATCACCTCCAAACGATTTTCCAGATCCGTCATCTCGTTCAGGTGCGCGGGGAGATCACCGTCTTCCGATAACCGTAGGGAACACATTTTTCGTAAGATGTGAAGCGTCAATTATAGAGAAGTTGCCTCGTGAATCTGCTTCAACTCCACCGCCAATCCAATCATAGCGCGAGCCTTCCCGTCTTTCACGAGCCAATCCGCCGTGACCGCTTCCGACTTTAGGTCCAAAACAAGCTTCGACAATTCCTCCTGTACAATCAAAAGCTCCATCTTGAACTCCCAGATCGAATAATTATGGTCGTTCAGCTTTCCAAAGAAATTTTTGCATCCGCCATTTTATTTTTATGATCCACTCGCGAACACTTCACAGTTCGAGTTTCCAACAAATGTCCACAAATTCCATGTTACGCTGGGCCCATAAACTGTTGGGTTATCGCAGAGAAATAATAACATCGGAATTATTGATGATAAAAGAATAAAGACAACGAATTATTGTATGTCGCGTGTATATTTTTCAAGAGAAGAAACGATTATGGCTAGTAAAGAAAAAGAAATTGCACGAGTGCGGCACATTGACAGCACGTAACTAAACCGCACCGCTGAGTTTGGCCGATTGGGCAGATCGGCAATTGTTGCCATCCCAATAATTCCATGCCAAACCGATATAGTGGTTCTCAGATTTTCGTGAAAAGTGGTAGTTTTGTTCTTTATCGCAAAAAAATTAGACCCATATTTTTTTATTTTTTGACGTAGAACTACGTCTTTCATTAAGGGTGCCAAATCAGAAAACAGGTCACGTTTTTATGAAATAAAGTTAACGTTAATAACTATTTTTGTCGCGAACGGATTTTGGCGATTTACATACTAAACGAATCGGAAATTCCGTAAGATTTGTTTAATATGCTATAATTTAGATTCCCCTGGTTTGTAGATGGTTTAAATTCCTGAAAACTTTTAGCATTTCCATTTTCCCATACATTTGTTCTGTTCATTTGTGTGCTTTCCCGAACTGAGCTGTCAATAACGAGCAACTTATCGACGACCAACGGAGGGGAAATCGTAGGATTTAAAGTCTCCGTGAACAAAGGAAAAGGTAGAAGAATGAAGGGGAATACTTGCCTAGAGTATTAACAGTGGATCTCGCTGAGGCAAACTTTCATTCGGCATCGAACTGTTGAGCAATCCAGTTCACTTTGCTTTCGCTGCGCTTCGATCTAAGATTGGACCCCACCAGTGGTAATCCAACTTGGATATCGTCGTTTGATTTTTTCAGTTCGTTTTTGGCGTTATTCATATCGTGTGTTTTTCTTTCCGCGTCATAAATTGGACGCTTCGCGTAGAATGTTGAATGTCTTACTGGAATGTTATAAGTTATATGGGTTCGCGTGCCAATCGCAAAACTGCCTTCAACTAGGATTACATTTGCGCTAATATTGATAATAATGAAGCATTGCTACTGTTTTCGAGGTTGTTATTAACAAAAAGAGTTTATTTCGCTTGTTTAGTCACCAAGAAAGTAAATGTCGTTCTGGAATTTTGTATGTGGTTAGATTTCGCTTGCCAGTAGCAAAACCTCCTCCGCTAAGGGTGACAGCTGCGCATCCCTCGAGCATGAGAAAGTAATGGAACTTTTTTCGAGGCCAGTGATATTAACATAAGCATTTCTTTTGAGAATAGCGCAAAATGATGAGAAGTGTTTATATTCCTAGTAGTTTCAAGCCACCAATGTATGGCGACTTATATAAAATAACAGTGTAGTTCTACGTCAACAATGCGGTCGTATCTTGGACACAACCTCCTATAATTTTTGAGTAGGGTGACCATTTCCATTTTAGGGTTGTCCGAAAAATCAACTTTTCCTCTTTTTTCCAAAAATGACTTTTTTCAAAAATTCATAACTTTTGAACTACTAAACTGATTCAGATGATCGACATATCAAATTAAATCCTTTTTTAAAAAAATACCGTACCAAAAAAAAATTGAATACTGCTCTCGTTATTATTGATCGTATTCGTTTTTTTTTTTTTGGTTTTCATAGTCTCGGGACCAAAGGCGCTATATTTTTTTAAATTTTTTCTGGAAAGCTGAGGATTTTTCACATAACATATGTCGAAACCAGAAAGGCGTTTTTTTCGTTTTTGACTTATGATTTTTCAAATGGTTCGATGGTTCGAAAAATCATTTTTTTCCTCTTTTTTTCCAACACATAAAATGAAAGCCTGTTTTTAGTCTTTTTTTGAAAAATTTTAGACTTGCGATATAAAATGGATTTTGATTTCGTAATTATTTATTGTATTAGTTTTTTTTATAGTTTACATAGTTTCGGGACCAAGGAAGCTATTTTTTTATATTTTTTCTTGAAAGCTGAGATTTTTTTACATGACATATCCAAAAAACAGAGATTTTTTATTTTTCGTATATAATTTATGATTTCTCAATGTTGTTGTTTTCAGTTTTCTTGTATTCGTTAAATATTTCTATGCGACTAGACTTGATGTATGCGACTGGAATTCAATTCATTAGGAAATGTGTTATTTTTTTTGAAAAAAGGCTAGCTAATTAGCTTTAATTTGATATATTGATCATATGAATCGGTCTAGTAGTCCAAAAATAATAAATTTTTGGACAAAGTCATTTTTGGAAAAAAAAGTTAAAAATGATTTTTAGGACCATCAGTTAATTTTGAAAAATCATAACTCAAAAATGTTATGTGTTATGTGAAAAATACTCAGCTATTCAGAAAAAAATATAAAAAAATATATCATTACTTGTTTATCTAGCTTTTAACAATAAAAAACGAACGGATTCTGAATCAGTAGAGATGCCGCTATTGCATGAACCTCGGGCAAGTTGAAAACATATTTTTCGACAAAATGGCGGTCATGTGAAGGAAAAAAAATTTTAGAACGCTTTTGTTCTTCTTCTTCTTCAATGGCACTAACGTTCCTAGAGGAACTTCGCCGTCTCAACGTAGTATTACTTGCGTCATTTTTATTAGTACTTAGTTGAGATTTCTATGCCAAATAACACGCCTTGAATGCATTTTGAGTGGCAAGCTCTAGAATACGCGTGATCACAGTGCAAGTCGAAGGAAATTTCTTTGACGAAAAATTCCCCCGACCAGAACGGGAATCGAACCCGAACACCCGGCATGTTAGTTATGACGCTAACCACTCGGCCAAGGGAGCAGGGAGTTTTTGTTACGTTTCCCTTTTTTTAGTACTAAAATTTAAAAAAATATGATTTTTATTGGTTGAATAGAGAGATGCACACCGATTGTATTCATATAAATTCGACACAAATCGGTTAAGTTGAACTTGAGATATCGTGTACGCAAGTTTGAAAAAAAACAAACTATTAGGTGTACCGGTAAGTTTCTTTGATTTTACAACAGATGGCGTAGCTTGATTATTATTCCAATGAATCAGATTACCAGACATTTGTTGGAAAGCTACGGTCATTGCACGTCTTTTTCAGTATATGCCAAAAAGTTGAAGCGTAAACAACATAGTGTTATGCCACTTTGAATATGTCAAATTTCGTACCAACGAGAGTGTTTTTGCGGGGAGTGTTACTCCATTCAATATGAAGAAAAAAGCTGCGAAAGTCATCGCATTTTGTTGGAAGTATATGGTGACCATGCTCCAACTGAGTGAACATGTCAGACGTGGTTTGTTTTTCAATCTATACCCCAATATGTTCCCGAAAGACGTAATCCTACGTCAAAAACCATTCCTTGCAAAAAACTACAAAAAACATCCTGAATCATTTGAAGGTAACACTGCTATGAGTAATGTATAGGAAATAAACAATTTGGGCCAATTTGTATTGATATTAAAATCCAAGTGAGTCCATAGTAGACGAACCGTTATTCACAAATGATTTTCTTGTTTTGACGAGTGAACGATTTGGAAAGGTAGCATTTAGTGAAGGTTTCCTACGACGCTACAACGCAACGCATTCATAACTCCGCATCAATTACAAACTATTATTCAATTTGAGCGAACTAAATTGGCGTATTATTTCCGATCGAAAACACCGCACCGCAAAGCAAATTATTATGCTAAGACCCATGTTCAGGAACTATTAATTAGAGAAAAACACAACAACAACAAAACCAAACAGAAGAGCCTACGAAACGAAATGATATGGTTAATTATGGCTGAATAGACAAGTGCCACCCTCGCCGGTGACTAGTGAAGCATCCAGAGGAGCGCTTATTAGTGCTCGGCAAAGCGTGCATCTATTTTTGGTCCGCCCCCACACAGGTATTATTTGCGATTGCCTCTGCTTCCTTCTTCTGTTTTTGTTTGATGTTTGTTGATGTTTTTTTTCTTGCGGGCGAGCGGAGCGAGCTTCTTCTAAACTGTTATGCAGCTCACTCGCGTAAAAAATCGGATCATTGTGGCCCAAAAAAAAGAAGCCTGTGAACCCACCGTGCGCGGCAAGCGGCACATTCCGATGCCAACGAACCAAAGGTTGAGCTCCGCAGGCTTCGTGTGGGTGCGCATGGGCGCGTGAGCACTTTTCCTTTCGTTTGCCAATTTCCCATTTCCCACAGAGCGCGCGCGGAGAAGGAATGAGGCACTGCGACGGTGCCCAGATTAATTATATTAATTGACCATATTGTTTTATTGTTCCTTTGCGCGTGAATGTTCCTGCGCACGCACGCACATTCGGCCCGAGAGGATCACGAAGGCGTGGCCGAAGCGATCTAAGCTGCAGCTGCGACGCGAGCATTAATTAATTACCGACGAGGAAAGTTGTTTCGATTGAAGGAACAGCGATTTGTTTGACGCCGAGCAATCAACAGAAACGGGCAATTATTGGCAGGTTTCACACTTTTATTTTGTTGAATAATTGCTGTGCGGGTGAGACTCACCTGATGTCGGGCGCCGCTTCCACCAGCAGCCGCACGCAGTCGAGGCAGCCGCGGGCGGCCGCGTAATGGAGCGCCAGGGCTCCACCCGCGGGCCGTTCCATCGGGGCCATCATCTGTGCATGAGACGAGTCCAGATGCGACAGATATCTGGACTCGTTGTACCCGGAGCACCCCACTGTAACTCTGGAAGAGAAAAGAGAGAAAGAACGGAAAGAGAATTATCGTTAGAGAATCATTGTCATAAATAGCATATTTATTGACCTGATTTCGAAACTATTTTTTATTTGTAACAGTAATCTGATCTCATACCGAACAAAATTGCATAACTGGGATGCACTTCTTGATTGCTGTAAATTGAGGCTGATTGGAAATTGTATTGAACCGTTAAACCGGCTGAAACTGATACTGTTGAGCTCAATGGGTAATTCAGACAGTTTTGTTTTCTTTACGCTATCAGTGGCGAAACCATCGCAAAATAGGATGAAACTGTATAAAGACCTTAACGCTCGAATAAATAGATCAACAAGCAAGACATTCTCTTGTGTTTTGAGTGATGAAACAGATGTATTTGAAGTGAGCCCTCTATATCCGACGACAAGGATTGAAGAAAAAACATAATAAAAAGGAAAACAGACAGAGAAGGTACTGACCTTGACCTTCTCATTGCGAAAGAATCACATGCACTCATCTTCAGTCCTTCGTTTCTTCACAATTTTCCTGACCTTCAATTGAAATACGCGCCAATGTGAACATTAATTATAAATGAATATTACTTCAATTCTACCATCGACAATACGTCTCTCAAACGCGAAACCACCGTTAAAGATTTAGGTATTCTCCTAGATTCACGCCTAACCTTCAAAGATCACGTAGGTTATATAACCACTAAAGCCTCAAGAAATCTTGGCTTCATCTTTCGCGCTGCAAAACAATTCACTGATGTCCACCGCCTGAAAGTTCTTTATTGCTTGTTGGTTCGATCCTCCCTGGAGTATACAGCAGTTGTATGGGCACCACACTACCAAAACAACACAAGTAGAGGCAATTCAACGCAAATTTATCCGCTTTGCTCTTAGTCGATTGTCTTGGAACGACCCTTTCAATCTCCCAAGATATGGGGATCGCTGCCAGCTAATCGATCTAGATCTTCTTATGAACCGAAGAAATGTTGCTAAGGCATGCTTAGTGTCTGATGTCTTGCAATCTCACATCGATTGCTCTGCTTTGTTAGACATGTTTAATGTCGATATTCGTCGTCGTACCCTTCGGTCACACGATTTCCTACGAATTCTGACATTCCGCACCAACTACGGCCACAATGAGCCAATTAGTAGTATGTGTCGCGTGTTTAACCGTTGTTATTGTGGTTTCTATTTTCATTTGCCCCGGTCTGCTATTAAAAGTAGGTCCCGTTAGTTTAGTTTAGTTTAGTATATTGTGTTCCGTTGGTTTAGTCTAGGTCAATGTTGGTGATTGACGAGAGAATCGACGAAATCAACCAAATTTTTGACGTAGGACTACGTCTTTCATTTCTATACCGGGGTGTAAAATCAAAGTTTCGAAAACGAAAGCGTTACGCCGAAGACCGAGATTTTGAGTGTTAATAGCTCCTAAACAACTGAACGAAATGGTATGATAAACACTTCATTCGAAAGATAAAATGTCTACGCGTTCTATACTTGTTACTTTCTGATCCAAAAACTTGTTTCAATAGTCTTAAATTTGCTTTCAAAATAGGCTATTGAAATCACCAATCGGTATATAAGCGAGCACCGCTCGGAAATCCACTCAGTTCTAATTGAACAGCGATTGGAGCATGTTGTCGCTGTTGTGGTGAAGCTCTTCATTTATCATGAAAGCGCGGATGAACGGTGTCACCAAGAGCCTGTTTGTGCACCTTAGGCCAGAGAGGAATACATCAGGAGGAGAGTGATGTTACAAACGGTTCCCCGGGAAGATCTCGAAGCAGCCGCTACACACACACATACGGAACGGAATTCTTTCCGTTTGGATCGAGAAAGATCCGGAAAATAATCTGCCAGTTCCTCTAGGAATTTAGAAATACATTCATGTGAAAGAGTTTATTTGAATGTGTTCTATCCATGTAACACTGTGACCAAATATGTTTCAATCAAGTGCTATTAACAGATGGTTATCGAGTTAGCATTAACCACTGGTGGGCTTCCAGTATCGAGGAAAATGTGGAAATATCTAATCGTTACTGAAAATAGTTCCCACTTTATCTGGGAATTTAAAATTACATTCATATGAACGAGTTTATTTTAATGTTTTCTATCCATGTAACACTGTGACCAAATACATTAGGTTTTGTGATTTTTCAATCAATCGCAATCAACAGGATAGCTTCTGAAGATTATTCTTCCCCATCAGTAGGATATTTCCGTATCCAATATTGGATGCATAAAACCTTGTGCCTCCAACGTAACGCTCTCGTTTTCGAAGTTCTCCAAATATTCATTCATTCAGAATGAATTCAGATTCAACTTCATACAAATGATCTCTAAATCAATGATAGTCCTACGTCACCCTTGCGGTTATACCATAGATATAACCCACTTCCTGTTTTTCAGCAAGTGAAAACAGCTTCTCCAATCAACGTGTTGGTCTCGCATCATACGATACCACTCAGTGAGTGAGCGAATCCAAACATGTGGTAGACAAGTTCATTCTGTCTCGTAAGTAGAAAGAACAGCAGCTCTGTCGACCAATGATTCACTCTCCATCGATCGGATTTGTGTGTGGATGAGACATTGCAGATTGCACTCATTTGAACAATTATCATACCGACAGCAAGCGTTTTAGGAGTCAATGCAGCAAATATTGTGATGCATACCGTACAAAAATTTATAAGCAGGGAACAAAGCTGCGATTTTTATTCGATCAGTTGTTTGTGAATGTCCCTTACTTATTCTTTAAATTTATCAGGTGTAATACATATTTTAGATTAATGTGGACTAATTGTATATGCGATAAAAGATGTTATGTTTTGTAAATGCTTGTGGTACAGTAGTTTGTTTTTGTGGTACAGTAGTCTGTTTTTGTTTGGTTGCAGCATTAAAGGAAATTGGAAAACTGCCAGTAGGTAACTTTTAACGACAAAAGGTCAGGACCACATGGCTAACGTAAAGAAGAAAACATCGAATAAAAAAGTCTGATGCATGCGAATATACACACAGATGTGATAAGAAATTGATAGTAAGAATTTTTCTGTTATCCGGATGGTCAATATTCATCAGTTTTCGCATGGAGTATACCGTTTCACCAATCGATGGAAAATAAATACGATACAGTAATCTTCCGAATATACATATTTCAGTTTTTGCGGAATGTTTCTTCAGAAAAGAAATGAAGTTCTAATGTAAATCCGAAAGAACTTTTCACACAATCAAATAACGTTACGTTCCAGATTGTATCCATTACTTTTCCCAACAAAACGTTTTTAACCTGTTTTTAACCCTAATATACTCGCGCAAATGGTCTCCCAGGCCGACAATCAATAATTTTGTTTCAAAGAGGATGAATTGATTGACTTTAAAAACTGAGTGAAGATGAAGAACACATATTAATAGAGTATCACGTTTTCTGCAAGGAATATTGAACAGATTTTCTTCTGTTAAGAACTTAATAACAGAAAAGGTTACAATTATGATTTTTTGGGGATATATTGAAATTATTTGAATATTAGTTAAGAAAGAGTAAGTACAGGTCGGACTCGATTATCCGGAATTTTAGACTCTATCATCCGGAGTATTTTGGTTTTGATTTTTTTTTATCGAAAATTTTGAATAATTTGTTAATATACTTTATAAATATGATTATTTGAACAAATTTGTACGAAGCTAGATAGAGGAGAGGACTGTAAAAGGGGTTGGTCAATACAACTAGTTTCGATTATCTGCAGTAGATTTATATACGTTGGAAATGATAATTTAATGAAACATAGATGTAGTTAGGATGAGCAGGGTCTGTTTAGAATGTTTTAATTCGGATATCCACAGTGCATCATATATAATATGATCTTTCGAATAATCATGGATGTAGTAAAAAAAAGTAAAAGTTGGGGTAGGAGTGTTGAGATTGTTGCAAAGAATACAAAATAAGTGATAAATCTTTGAATCCGTTTGGATAGTCCTTTGATTTATTGGATTCTCAAAAGTTGTCTATTTAGCATCTTCATATGTTACGATATTATCGCAGAATAGATTTAATTTAATTTAATTTTTTTTCTTGCAAATTATTATTCATTTCGGTTTAAAAATAAATTCATGAGTAACGATGTGCATTAGAGTTCCAGTGAGAATGGTCATCTCAAATTTACGAATGGGACTTCCTGAAAAGTATTGATTACCTCGAACAAATACACTATACAACATTTTAGCCCATTCAGACTTTACTTACTATTGTCGTAAAGACGCCAAAGTTTGAGTCTTCCGAAAACCATAAAATCACCGTTAATGCGTTCATGCGTTCTTTTGCAGTCAACAACGGGATATCAATATTTTCCTTGACTTCACAATGCAATCAGTCGGTACCTCGTCCCAAGCCTCGGCCACGCAAAACATAGCATCCCTAATATTGATTCGGTTAACCATCTCATCGAACTCTCCTTGGCTCCTGGATGCCAAGCTTTTGCTTGTATTTGGACTTGATCATTTGAATAATATTTTGGTTCATGAGCTGTAACAAGGCAATGTTTTTTTTCGATTTTCAAAACATTATTCCTCCACAATTTGTGGCTAAGATACTGCATTGTACAAATAAGTCAGTGCAAATCATAGTTATTTTACGTTTACCGAGAGATTTCCTTTTAATTTTTTTATAATTCGATTATCCGGAAAATTTGATCATCCGGAGTGAAAATAAAATCAACATTCCATTTCAGCTCTAGTCGAGAGTGAGCAGTCTGAGAAACTGATCATCCATTGCAGACCATTGGACAAAACGATTTCTTCGAAGATTTGGTGTTTTTGCGAAAACCATCAAAGTCCAGCGCGGATACAACCAGGTTACAAAACTAGAGGGACGCGATCTAGCTTCATGAGGATGCATCGTATGCCTTTTCGAAATTTACAACAAATCAGTCTAGCCAACAAGTAATCATCTACCCATCCCCTCTTAGATGGTGCCTACACACGCTAAGGGCATCCGCACCAATGCGTTACTATTCAAGGTTTCTAGTCTCGAGTTTTAGCCGTTGTCAATTTATTAACTTGTCGATTTGCGCACCCGTCGTTGCTATCGCGGTTGCTATAGTATCACTTCTTTTTCGCACCGCAGGTTGCTAAATACGATTGCTATTACTAGAAGAAATGACAAGTGTCAGTTAATTCTCTTTTCGTCGCGTTCATTTTTTGGTAGATAAATGTAATTCATACACTTCCGAAATAATATTTCAGAGCAAAATCACAAAAAACGAACACAAGACGGATGAAACCCACAACAGATGTTTGACGTTTGTTGATAATAGCAGCACTTGCAAGCAAACCATTTGTCATGACAATTGTCATGCGTAAATGCGAAAACAGAATAGGGGGGTGGAGTGTTTAACCACCATAGAAACATTTATTGTTCCCTAAAATCTCCATATGCCTAATTTCGTTTCATTCGCTTGATTAGCTCTCAAGTTATGCAGAAATTTGTTGTCCAACTCAGCAATTTTGAAAAATGTTATCAAAATTTTGTACCATACTTGTCTCCCAGAAGATATAAGTATTTCAGTTTAGCAATACACCCGGTTTTTTAAAAACACTAAACTATTTTTAATGTAATCTGACAAGATCCTCTCACTTGCATCAATCAAGCTTGATTACGAACTTAAAATTCATGGTGGGACAGTTAAGCCTTGAATATCAACATTGGACAATTAAACTTGATGTTGTTTTTTGAAATACT
The DNA here is from genome assembly GCF_029784135.1 of Toxorhynchites rutilus septentrionalis. NCBI lineage: Eukaryota > Metazoa > Arthropoda > Insecta > Diptera > Culicidae > Toxorhynchites > Toxorhynchites rutilus. Next base: position 169,876,713 of record NC_073744.1, read on the forward strand.
GGGAACAACCAATAAGGTTTTTAATGTTTTTTGACATAAGACTATGTCTTTCATTTCTATATAGGGGGTCACTCTACGAAAAATGTAACGATTTATTAAGAGTTTTCAAACGCCTATTACTCAAAATGGTTATTGCGACATATGTTGTGTTATATATCATTAGACAGGAAAATTATCCAGAATTTTTTTTGCTTGACACATGAACAGTGAATATAGTAAAAAAGTTTTCTTTCGATTGCACTATCCATTCGCTTCCTCTCCGGCGCAACGAACAATCTTTTTGCCTATCGGGCGTTAGCTCATAATGTGAGTTGATGCGTAAAATGAATTATTCTCCACAGTGCCGAAAATATTCACGTTCACGGCATTCAATCACGCCGAATTTCAGCCTGCCTTGTATTGACAACCTATTGCTCAAGCGTAAGTCGATAAATATGGAACATCACTATCAATGAACACCAGTGCAATGAACATCAACATCAGCTTGCCAAAAAGTTCATTTTTCAATTGCGTATTTATTTTCGCCATGATATTCGTAACGTCGAAATTGAATATATAAAATACACTAAAATACATACACAATACGAAATTGAATATTGAATAAAATAACACGCAAGTGTTAGTGAAAATCAAGGCGTAAAATTCAGCGTCAACTAATTGAGAGTGAAATCGATTAATGGTAAAGGATAGCCATTTATTATTAAAAAAATCTTGTTTTTGGCGACTTCGGCAATGGAATGTATGGTATAACTCTAGCTATATTTTATGATATTTTATGATACTCCCGATTGGCCAGAAATGGCATACACCCCTATTATATGGACAATGGGTGACAATAACAGACGAGCGAAAAACGAACATAATCTTGTTTTGATTTCCGGTTTAATTATACTGGCTATGAATGACTAGCAATCATATAAAAGCCCTACGATATGGGTATTGGATGGAAGGTCTTAAACAGCGGAAGTCGAGTATCGTATTCCGATGCCATTTTGGAGAAAGAGATAGTGGCTTCCGGTTCATTGAAAACCGCCCTAGGAGACCGAAAATGGAGTTAGTGAAGTGGAGTTAGATAAAGAAAGTGTTAGAAACTAAGATCTTGTCAGAGCGAAATGGCGATAGTAAAAGATCATATAAAGCGGAAACGGAAACGGGAACGGACCGTACCCTTCACGTTAAAGATCGCGAGTTCAATTCTCAACGAAAGCTAATGTTGCCTTCTCCGGATTCATTTGTTTTTAAATATGGAAATCAAACACGTTTTCAATAGAAATTCACTGCAAGTGATGAAGATCAACTTAACGTTCGTGATAATCACCTGAAATTATTGACAGTAATGGAAGAAATTCGTTCATACTCTATTCGATCGATATACTAGACAAAGCTCACGCGTCTCGACTCTTGTGTTATACTCATTATGACAGTTATGGTGTTGAGTTTCAACAGAAGAGAATTCATCCGACACTGGGAAAAAGCTAATGTCTTCATTCGTGAACAGATTTTGATAATTTGTGGCACTGATTCTCCATTCACCGATAATAGCCATTTATTTCATATTATATTGTATATTGTTCAATCAATTTGTGTAATTGTGGTCCAGGATGTCATAATATCGAGTATGTTGTTTGGTTATGTGAAAATGCAATAAATGAATTTAAATGGCTACTGATTGAGTAAATCGAAAGGGTATACCCACGTAAATCAGATTATGATAGCTTGAGTAGTCGCGATCTTACAGGGCTATAAAGTTACTACAAACAATGTTCCGGACAATGTGGTAATGAAGGAGATAATGCTATTTTTATCTATAATATATTTTTGTAGTCATAGTTTGATTTGACTCAGGCTTATATTGATATAGGTCTCAACTATCTAGACTTGTGTTTAAAAATGATACATGATGACTCTTTGTCTTCTTCTGCATGATTGAATAAACAGAGGGAAAGGGTAGTAATGGCTTTAATGGTATTTTGTGTACATTTTTGAACAGAATGCGGTACCGAATTCTACCACGTTATGTCATCTAACCCGTTTGAAGGAAACAAGTACATACAGGAAACGAGTTTTCCAGGGCATCCATTTGATGTATCAAAAAAGAATAAAAATACAGTTTTTGAACAATGAAAAACTCAATTTAAATGCAATTACTACAAACTATCACAGTCCTATGTCAAGATCCCGTCCATGCCCTTAGGCTCATACCCATCAACTTTTTTTTGGAAATATTATGCATAAAAACATGAATGAAGAAGGGAGTGATTTGCAACATCTTTGCAGAACGTAAACCTCATTGTTATTAGGCATTCGCTAACAAGGAGTACACGTGTTCTATTGATTTTTTTTTTCATTTGTTCGAGAATTAGTTCGTTCTTCCAAACCAGAAATGAGTGCATTAGCCCTGCCTAAAACGTGACATAAAATTCTTGTACTTGAACCGATGCATTTATTATGGATTTACAACAAATACATGATGAGACAGTTAGGATATCAACATGGGACAATTGAGCTTGATATTGTTTTTTTAAAGCTGGGAACAAACAATAACTTTTTTCGTGTTTTTCCGGAAGATTAGGTATAAAAACATCGTTTTATGAAGAAAAGTGAAAATTGTCAAAAAAAATAACATGGGACAACTATGTGTCGAACGGCAGTATAGGGACCAAACATTTTCAAAACACTCCCAATCGCTTCGTCGCAGCAATAATCTTCAAAATTTGTTAGTATATATCTATAAACCTTGAAGAAAAATAAGGACCCGACTTGAGAGCTCCTAGGAGTAAAAAGATGCCGATTAACGAACTTGAAATTATGATTTTTATTCTTATTTTCTTCTTGTTGATATGTTTTATCTTCTTATTTTCATTTTTCTTAGTTAGAGTGTCTACTTTCTATAGGAAATATTGAAAAAAGCACATCGGTGACAGTCGCTTCTCCGATTTTTGTTCGCCTGAAAAGTCATGGAGCATCGGCTTTTTCGGGACCACCGAATATTTCAAGAGTCAATTCTTAAATTTTCTCTCGTTCGCCCATTTTTTTTTCTCATTCATTCACGAAAATCAAAAAAGAGCGATGAAAAGATTTAAAATCTTTTCTAACATATTGCGGACCGCTCACGAGTTTTCTCGTGTTTCGCGTTCCGTCTACTACGGATGGATCACGAAATAAACCGTGTTGTCGGCACTTGATGGTTAAATCCTCGGTCAGCCAAGAATCTCACAAGGCACGCCACGCCGAAGGAAACGATCTCATTCGTGGAATCCGAACAAATGAAGCTTACAAGTTTGCCCCAAAACGTGCGGTCCTTAATGGTTAACATGGAATTCAACTTTATATATGCTAATGATAATTGTAATTATAGGTAGCTGGCTGTACAAGGATTTAAAAAATCGGAGATCAAAATCGATTGTATTTCGACTAATTTGCAGGGTTTCCTTAATAAAGTCTGATGTATATGTATTGATATCTGTAATCAATTCATGAGTGCAGTTTTGAGCATATTTTAGTGAAATTTTTCTGTTTCCCTTAGGATCGTGGGAGGTTTTCTAAATATTCAATGGATAATGAATGTAAAGGGAGCATAATGAAGTGACATAATGAACAAACAAATTGTCAACGCAGCATATCATGAAACCACGTGCTATGGCGTTATTGTGTATGTTATAATTGTACTGTAACCAGATGATTTCGCATATAAAACACATTTTTCACCGTGCTGCGACAAAAATTTGGAACAATATTTGCGTAGAAGAGACCTGTGGTCTCTAAAGTTGCCCTACAAATTACGAATGCATTCAGATTGGTTGACTTAATTATATGAAGAAAGAACCGGCTCAATCTGACTCAATTCGACATATCGGGTCAAATCAAAATTAATTCGATTTAATTCGAACGAGATTGTTGTTAGTGCTTTCCAATCTCCTTGCGCAGTCTTACTAGTAGGTGAGCGAAGATTCATAATTAAAATTCAACAATTATTCCAAAATTATTGTATTGCGGCTTCAATTTATCCATTAGTCTGAGTAATCCGCACAATTTCTTCTCAGACAAATTTTGTTTGCCGGTGTTGATGATGATGGATGCTTCTAATGGATGTGCTTTGTGAAATATCACTAAAGACTAAAAAGCATCGTTTCGTAAATTCACTGTCGCAATATGCTGAGCGACCGAAACCATAAATTGAAAAATTGGCGTTCAAACGTTACTTTTACATTGAACCCTCCTAAAGTTAGACAACCATTCGAATTCATCGCCCGATCGGTATGCAACCAAGCTTACCTCTTATGCCTACATCTCCTACACATTTGTACTATCATCTTATCACTTTCGAGCTGCTTAGGGGCGAATGGCGTTATGGGCTTAGCTGGGTTTAGCGTTTTCACCGCGTTCATATTCGGGCAGAAAACATGCTGCTCGATTTCCCTCAGCTGCTCAGCAGCCGCAGCTGTCTCACCACCCACCGGACTCGAATTTTTCGCTGCTGGTTGCTCGGATATCACTTTGGCTTCTTCTTTGGCAATTTTCTCCCGGAAATTTTCGTGCCGTCGCTGGCTAAAGTAGCCCCAGTGACAGAACTCATGCTCCTCGACGGCAACCACCGCCATCCTGGTGACGTGGCTTTTGCCCTCGCCAAACTGCCGGGGAAGCAGTTTCGGGGGCAGGATTTCGTAACTCTTCTGTCGCATCTCGATCGACAGCATAATGCGGATGCGTTTCACTCGCTTCGAGTATTTGTGGCTCTCCTTGAGATGTTTCTTCACGCGTTTGGTTTCGATTTTGTGCAACCGCTCGAGGATCTTCTTATCCCGGTTGTTGTTGGTCCATCGTTTGGGCGAGCCGAAGCTGGACTGCGCGAGCAGCAGGTTGTGATTGGGGTTCGATCTTCGCCAGGGTACTAGATCAAAGCTTGGACTAGAGTCGCCACTCCACGGGTAATTGTTGGCTTCCGAGTCGGAGTAGCGCAGTATCCAGTCCCCGTTGAGGACGTCACGGGACTGCGGGATGATGTCGAGGGTTTTCACCTTCGGAAAGCGAATCCGATCGTTCCGGGCGCTTATGGCATCGTAGCTGTATCCGATATCTTTCACCAGATTGTAACGGCTGCTGCTGCTGGTGCTGTTTTTGTCGTAGAGGCTGTGAATGTCATTGATTCGCGACGCGGACAGGATGGAACCGTCACGCACAAACGATCCCGCTGGTGGCTGCTGGTTGAAGCAATTCTGGAACAAATTTCTCACGCACTGAAAATAATCGTTCATTTTCCTCTGTCCTATGGCTGAGTGGGGTGAATATCCAATAGTGGTAGCATTTTAAGCGGCTCCAACGAAGCGTCGTCGTCATTGATTTTGTTAACCCGCGCGGATAACATGGCTTTGCACATCAGTAAGATGAATGAATAAAAAGAAGCAAACGAACACACGCACCGCAGCATTTACCCGGAAAATTTAAACTTTTCCTACAACCACCACAACATAACCATTCGGCGTGCATTTCTTCACGCGACACGCAACGCGGGCCCTAATTAGCGATCGGCAGAAAGGGCGCACTTAGTTTCCGCACAAACGCGACGCCCGGGACCGGTGGGGGAGGCTCCCAGATTGCGTGGGGAGAGGTTCCAACTATTACTTCAGCAAAAAAAAAAAAAGACTACCGATATCCCACACCCGAGAGGGACCCTCGGGTTCTCCACTGTCTATTGCGAGAAAGTAAACAACGTACTAACTGCGAACGACGAATTTTTTGAGCGAAAAGCCCGCAAAGCCTTACCCTCGCGCCTCGGGCGGTTCAAATACACATGCACAACATGAGCGCATGCATGTGATCCCAGCGTTGGGTGGCGGCGGAGGGTGGTGACGCATCAACGCAAAAACATTGACGACCGCGGAATCGTGCGCAAAGGGAGTGCGAGCAAGAGCGCGAGCGTGTAAGCGTGTGTGAATGGAAATGAGTCCCCCGCCGGAACGCATCGACAGAACACCACGGTTTACATGTTGTGACGGTTGTTTGTGGAGAGCAAACAAAAAGCGTACAAAACAAAACAGAAAGAAAAACCGACCAAAGCGTGAGTTCGCTGAGGATGATATGCGCGGGTGGATGGGCGTTTGCGTGTGTTGGTGAGAGTCACAGCTTAAACCTTTTCGGAGATTAAATGACGTAAAGGGTGCAGGTGATATTTACGAGAATTTTCGAATATCATGTTCTAGATATCACTATCTCAGGAATAATGTTCAATGATTAGAATACAGGTTTATTCATAACAATCGATATAAGCACCTTCGAAGTGGTCGTGCGGAAGTGATCTACAGCTCCAAAAACATTTGCTCTATAAGAATTGTTGTTTTGACGTAGGACTACGTCTAACCGGAAGATATAGGGGGTGAAATGGAAATCTAGGCACTGAACAAGTAGGAAAAAATGCAAGATTATATAATAATAACTCGAGCATTTCTCAATAGATCGCAAAGGTTTTTGTATCAATTGATAGGAAATATATCTACGCATCTATCATAACGAATAACATTTCATTTTTCTTGAGATAAATAATTGAATAATTGTGAAATATCAAGCATTGTCAAAGGGGGTCTTCGTAGCCACTTGGTTACGCGTTCGCTTACCAAGCGATCGATCGTGAGTTCAAACTCAGGGTCCTCAATTGACCATCTTTGTGTTGTTATAGAATAACTACGTCCACGCAACCATCATCAGCGATGGAAATCGATCCACGGTGGAACAAAGATCGATTCATCCATACAACTGCTCTGCTCTGCAAGAAACATCGGGCTGCTGTTCTATAAATAACCCAACAATGATCAATATCAACTGTCTCCGCTGTCCGGTCTGCTGAACAATGGAAGAACAGAAAGAATACCCTTACGCCTAAATGGCTACTACTGTGTAATTTACCATAATGTATGGGAACAGAAAACTTAACGCCTAAATGGCTACTACTAACTACTGTGTAATTCACAATTTATAGAAACATAAACATATGTACATGCACACGATTAAACCCGGCTCTGTTACAGCTAAATGCTAATGAGCCTAATAAATAAATGAGATTAAAAAAAAGCATTGTCAAAATGCACTATGTGCCCATTTTTGATTGGTCCATTTTGTGCTCCTCAAATCGTACCGACCAAAACGGGCAACCAGAGCAGAAGCGAAATACAATGAAGCACGATTGGAAAAGAAAAAGAAAAAATATGAACGAAACATTGGTCGCAGTCTCACACATGCGTAATTCTCGAGCCAGCCAGTCAGCTTAAAAATCTCCGCTCCGCTGCCGTAACGATCATTCTCATTCAAACCGTACACCACATCGGTTCGCATCACAACACATCAACAAACCAACCCAAGCAGCCATGTCTGGACATGGTAAAGGAGGAAAAGTGAAGGGAAAGGCAAAATCCCGCTCGAACCGTGTTGATCTGGAGTTCCCCGCAACGGTAGCTAGGCCGAGCGCGTTAGTACCAGTGCACCAGTCCACCTAGCCGGCGTTATATAGTTTCGGCCGCCGAAGTGATCGAGTTGGCTGGTAAAGCTGCTCGCGACGATAAGAAAACCCGCATTCGGAACAGAACACTTTCGGTTCGGTGGACATCAAGACAACAGGCAGTTGCAGCGAGTGGCGAGTGGCAAACGCAATCGCAAAACGGCAGCAGGTAGCAGAAGAAAAAAGTTTGTTCTTTATACACACTGCTTTGGTGGCAAATCCAGAACAAGGCGGCATCAAGGGCGTTCGAAATGGTTTTTTTCAAAACCACGAGTACTAAGTTTTCTAAATTGGAACCATTCCATAAAACAAGGCGCTTTTCAGGGCCATTAAACCTTCCAAAAAGAGTTTATGAAATACAGTTCAATGCTTTCTAAAACATTATCCAAAATAATAATAAAACACAAATTGATTTTTTCATAATTTGTTTGCCAGGATCTGATGAGTATGTGAATTTGGCAGTTGTTCTGAGCTTATTGATAGTTGGGAACTTTCCAGATTATTCAATTTTCACCAATTCTTAAATTGTTTCCAGATTGAAAGTACAGTAATTTACAATTAGTTCGACATTTAGCTAATTGGACGGACATGTAATGCGACTTATTTAGTTGGACATTTATGTAAACATAGAAATCCAAATTATGACCCCACATTGAAAGTCGACACTGTACCACTGTCATCGCAAATGTTCAATTACAGGTTAAAATCGCCTCCAATGCGACACTGAGTGGCACTTCGGCACGTCGCATTGAATGTAATTTACTGTA